>NC_133326.1:447720782-448071282 GCF_042186555.1 Aquarana catesbeiana | reverse complement strand
CTGGGTGGGCTCCATTCCCATTCTCTGCACACCAAACCCACCTCTATTTTGAAGCCTATTAGAGCCTCTGGCTCTAATAAGGTGCTTCAAAAAAAAACATCCCCACCATTGTAATTCATGCATTCGGCGTCCTGCAAAGGGGCCAGATGCATGGATAGGGGGAGGCGGCGATGGATATGGGGGTTGTGCCCATGCGCCCTTATTGGATGGGTAGCCCCTGCTTAAAAGTATCTATTTTTGAAACTCATTTGTCTCAACAAGTGTAATTTACTAACACTTTCCTCGTGCAGCTCCACGTTCATTAAAATTAGTACAAACTGTGAGCCCAGAGCATATAGGTTCTACCTGTTTTTAAAGAAAAAATGTAATGTATAATAATTGCTGTTCAAGTTCTTTTATAATTTAAAGTAGACCCTAGTAAACCCTAACTGAATGTAGTTTGAATTGTGCACTGTGGGGTTGATTTACTAAAACTGGGGAGTGCAAAATCTGGTGCAGCTCTGCATAGAAACCAATCAGCTTCCAGTTTTTGTCAAAGTTTAAATTAACAAGCTAAAGTTAGAAGCTGATTGGCTACCATGCACATCAGCACCAGATTATGCAGTCTCCAGTTTTAGTAAATCAACTCGTGTGACATAAGTAACTGCCATTTATTTCCATAACATCCTGCTGTTTTTTCATTCATCTTTCTATCTCAGTGCTGCTAATCTCCTGCAATCTCTTTCAGTCATTTTCTAACTATAAACTTTTATTATGCATATTATTGCTCTGGACCAGCTACCTGACAACAGCGGACCAAGCCTGCTCGTGTGAGAAGGTTACAATGCAGCAGCACAACTGGGAGACAGAAAAAAATCTGAACAAGGACCTTCATGGCAATATTAACATGTATTATTTTATTAAAAGCTGCAGATTTAAAGAAATTTCAAATGAATTTTGAAATAACATTAATATACTAAAACAGACCTAAACCCATTGATTTAAAAAAACAGGTACATTCCCGCCATGCTGGGAATTCTGTCACATTTGCTTGTGTTCTCAACCAAACTGTCAAACATCAATGGCTGGTGTCATAACTGATCACATGTGCAGCATCATGGCAGTTGTGCATCAAACAGAGGCTGAGATGGTAGCTTCATTAGCTGAAAAGAATAGAAGGGTTTAGTTCTGCTTTATAGTTTATATGATCTTTCCTGGTTTACATCTACTCATCTTCTCACATCTTTTCATTCTTCAGCTGATAGGATTTTTTAACAGGTCAAAAAATCCAATTGTCACTACCGTGGAATTTATTCTCTCTTGAGAAGAGGAGATAAAGGGGGTATATGATCAACATGTACTGTATAAAAACATATATGGTCCATATAGTGAACTTGGTGTTGAGTTATTCACTTTAAGGTCATCACAGAGGACAAGGGAGCACTCTTTATGTCTAGAGGAAAACAGATTTAATCTCCGAATACAAAAAGGTTTCTTCACAGTTAGAGCTGTGAAAATGTTGAATAGACTCTCTTGATAAAAGTACCCCAGATGTAATCCTATACTTTTGCATTACTAACCGTTACCCCACACCTCCCTTCTTACCCCAAATAATGCTACCAAAAACCATGACACAAATGTTGGAGTAAAATTGGCAGTTTTGGCCCCTTTATTACACAATAACAAATATAACAAACATTCCTTAACCACTTCAGCCCTGGACCATTTGGCTGCCCAAAGACCAGAGTGTTTTTTGCGATTCGGCACTGCGCCGCTTTAACTGACAATTGCGCGGTCGTGCGACATGGCTCCCAAACAAAATTGACGTTTTTTTTTCCCCACAAATAGAGCTTTCTTTTGGTGGTATTTGATCACCTCTGCTGTTTTTATTTTTTGCGCTATAAACAAAAAAAAAAGCGACAATTTTGAAAAAAAAACGCAATATTTTTTACTTTTTGCTATAATAAATATCCCCAAATTTTTTTTTCCTCAGTTTAGGCCGATACGTATTGTTCTACATATTTTTGGTACAAAAAAATCGCAATAAACGTTTATTGATTGGTTTGCATAAAAGTTATAGCGTCTACAAAATAGAGGATAGTTTTATGGCATTTTTATTAATTTTTTTTTTTTTTACTAGTAATGGCAGCGATCTGCGATTTTTATCGTAACTGCGACATTATGGCGGACAGATCAGACACTTTTGGTGCTATTTGGGGACCATTTACATTTAAACATCGATCAGTGTGATTAAAAATGCACCGATTACTGTGTAAATGTGACTGGCAGTGAAGGGGTTAACAACTAGGGGGCACTGCAGGGGTCAAGTGTGTCCTAGGAAGTGATTCTAACTGTGGAGGGGCTGGGCTATGTGTGACACGACACTGATCACCGCTCCTGATCACAGGGAGCTGTAATCAGTGTTAGCGTCACTAGGCAGAACGGGGGAAATGCTTGTTTACATCAGCATTTCCCCGTCCTTCCTCTCCGTGAGACGATCGCAGGTATCACCGCGGACATCGAGTCTGTGGGACCCGCGATCACACTCCTGGAACTTGCGGCAGGCGCATGCCCATAATGCCACGTCTTAAAGGGCAACGTACAGGTACGTTAATATGCTTGTACATGCCCTTCTGCCAACGTATATCTGTGTGAGCCGGTCGGCAAGGGGTTAATAAAGGTAAACAAAATAACACAATAACCATTAAATTAAGGTTGTTGATCCCTGGAGGCACCAAATATAAAATTATTACTTTGTATCTGCTTACTACTACCACGGTCCACAGCCGCATCACACCGGCTCAGGGACGAACCACATTCTGCAGATACCACCATTGTAATTACCAGTAATCCACCATAACTGGCATTCCACCAGGGACTCTATACCTTAAATGGGTCCCTAATAACATCATCACAGCAGGGTATTTTAAAATCCCTCCAAAGACCCCAACCGCACTGGCCTAAAAAACAAAACATATATATGACGAACCAAAACCGATGTAGGGCGGGCGGGAAATCTTCTCCTCCTCGTGTCTGACCCCCCCCCCCGGATATCCAGCTCCCCGTATATCCACAGACTGACCCCTGAAGACACTCCCCCCACTGGCCAATCAATGACCACACTAAATCCCTGTGCATGTTAACTCCTGGCTTCCCAGATTACCCTGTGCACAATATCATGCTAGCCCTACGCTTATTATTATTTTTCTTTTTTTTGGTGCGGAATGTACTCAAGAGCTGGTTCTGTCCGGCTCAATAGATTGCTTTAAAAAAGGTCTGGATTCTTTCCTAAATGTTTTTAATATGACTGAATACTAACATTTATAGGTAAAGTTGATCTAGGGAATATCTAATTGCCTCTTGGGGGATAAGGAAGGAAATTTTGCCCCTGCTGGAGCAAATTTCGATCATGCTTTGCTGGGGGTTTTTGCCTTCCTCTGGATGAACAGTGCGTATAGGATTGTGTACAGTATATAGGATTGCATCATATTTTCCCCTTTTATTGGTTGAACTAGATGGACTGTGTGTTTTTTCAACCAGACTAACTATGTAACTATGGAATATGGCAATCAGGAGGCATCATAGGTGTACACAGCCTATTACATTAGGGTGTGCACCCCAAAGCTCAAACACATATTTGTGTGCATGTGTATTAATACTAACGATGTTAGTAGAGCAGCGGATGGTGTCATTAGGGCAGAGACTAGTGTCACTAGGCTAGTGGATGGTGTCAGTAGTTTTTTTTGTATTATATTATTTTTTACTATTTTATTTTTTTAACTATTTTTCTTTACTATTTTTTTTAGGAGCCCCGTTAAGGAGCTTTAGAGAAACATCAGGAGTCTAAACAGAGGGAATCTGCGCCACACAGGGTGATTAGGGTGTGCCAAGGCACACCTGGTGCACCCTGTGCGCACACCTATGGGAGGCGTTCTGTACACCTTTGGTGTACAGAATGCTCTCAGGAATCTCACTCCCTGCTTTATGTTTGGCTTACTGTTTTCTAAAGGAGGCTTTCAAGCCCCCCGCCTGCAGACCCCACAATTACTGGGCCAGGATTGTAGGAAACAGGCCCTTGCCCTCATAAACATGGGTAGATATTGCTTTGCCCTTTTTTTTCTTTGTGAATGTCAGTTTTACTGTAGTAGGTTGTAAACATCATGCAGATGCACCATTGCAAAGGCGGGTTAAAGGGCATCCTCCAAGCCTGTTATTTAAATGAATCGTGCACTTTTAATGTTTCATTTAACCCTTTAACTGCCAGGTATGTAGATCGTACGGACCTGACATCAGGGGATTTTAACACACATTTTACACTGGGGATTGTGTGTGAATCTTACAAGCAGACACCTGCCCGTCAGATGGAAGCATTCAGGTGATTCTGCTTCTGGTCAATTGCTTCCACACACCCTTGATAATGGCTCCCCCCTGTACATGCCCCTACCATGTGCTCTGCTTGCTCATCTGCGGGCCCGGGACTGACATAGCTGGTGCCTCTGGGAAGAGGGGAGGGAGAATAGCGGACACATGTCTGCTCTCCTTCCCTCTTTGTTGCTGACCCGGATAGCGACATCTTTGATGTCACTTTTAGGTCTGTCTCTAATGCCGCATACATACGGTCGGACTTTCCAGCGGGAAAAGTCAGACGGAATCTTTTCAGCGGACATTCCGATCGTGTGTGGGCCTCATCTGACTTTTTTTTTCGAAAATTCTGATGGACCTAGAAATAGAACATGTTTCAAATCTTCCCGACGGAATCAGTTCCTATCGGGAAAACCGCTCGTCTGTATGCTGTTCCGACGGACCAAAAACGACGCATGCTCTGAAGCAAGTACGAAACGGCAGCTATTGGCTACTCGCTATTGAACTTCCTTTTCTAGTCCTGTCGTACGTGTTGTACGTCACCGCCTTCTAGATGGTCGAACTTTGGTGCGATCGTGTGTACGCAAGACAGGTTCAGCGGGACTCCGTCGGACCCCCCGTCAGAGAAACTTTCAGAGTTCATTTCGACGGAAAAAACGGTCGTGTGTACGTGGCATTAGTGTAAGTGTGTTTTTTTAAATAGTAAAAAAATAAAGTTACACCCAAGCACATAAAATACTCCCCCAAAAAATTTCCCCCCCCCCCACATATACACTTGTACAAAGGACATAAACCCACGCATTGGGGGCACTTATGCATGAAAACGCCAGTTGCGATACACATGTTGCATATCGCCACGCAAACTGGAGAGAGCAATATTTTCAGCACTAGACCTTTTCCATAATGTTAATGACCTATAGAGTGCTTTTAAAGTGTCACCTATGGAAAAAAAAGGGTACTGAATTGTTGGGTATGTATTTACTCAGCACAACCTCGTCTTTTATATTTTACCAAAAATTGGGTAATTTATTGTGTTTTTGTGCCCTAAAGTTAACTTTAGTGTATTTTTTATTGAAACTTTGCGTTTCCTAGACATTTGTGGTAATATTGTGTGATATAAGAAATTGGAACTACTACTTTTTTATTCTCTAGGGTGCCTGCTTTCAGAAAATATATAATGTTTTGGGGGGTTTTATATAATCTTCAGGCCTAAAATTATTTTTTAAGCATGAGTGCAAAAAATGCAAAAATTGCTCTGGCAGTGATATCGTTAAAGCGTTTGTAAAGGTGTTTTTTTTTTTTTTTTAAAATAACAAACATGTTATACTTACCTTCACTGTGCAGCTCGTTCTGCACAGAGTGGCCCCGAACCTGGTCTTCTGGGGTCCCTCGGCGGCTGTTTCAGCTCCTCCCCGCAAGCATTCACCACCTTAATGCGAGCTCCCTCGCACGGTGGTGAGTGCTTGCGGGCGCGCTCCCGTGATACAGCCGGCGGCTATAGCCGCTCACTGTATCACTCGGCCCCGCCCCCCGGCGCGCCGCGTCATCAGATGTGATTGACAGCAGCGCGAGCCAATGGCTGCGCTGCTTTCAATCCATCCACTGCAGCCAATCAGCGGCCAGGGTGAGCGGAGGAACAGATGTCGGGAACGCGAAGCTGACTTTCGAGGCGTCAGGTAAGTAAAACGGGGGGGCTGGGGGCGGCGGTTCTGTCAGAAGTTTTTTCACCTTAATGCATAGAATGCATTAAGGTGAAAAAATTTTTACCTTTACAACCCCTTTAAAGCATTATTTAAAGCACTGCTCTTGCCAACATCATTTTTTTAAAAACTTTTTTTTACTTTGGTACTTGTTCCCATGGGCAGTGCCCAGCCCCTACACCATTTGTTTGACTTTTCCCAGCCTGTTAGTCTAGGAAATGGTAGTTACAAATTTCTAAGATTCAGCTCCCATTGGCTTCAATAGGGTTCAGATTTGAAGCCCACATTTAGTAATGTTCATTGTTCAGCTTATCACTAAATATAATTGTAACGCTGGTAGATTTATGATCTACCAACTGATAGGTAAATTTAGTAAATTGCTCGTTAGGGGAGTTAGATTTGCCTCTGTTCCAGCTTGGCTGACGTTGCGTGTGGTCCCACACTGAGCCGGTGGGTGTCATTGTTACCATTGGCTAGTGTTGGAAAGGCAACGTGTGGAAGCGTATGGGTGCTCCTCTGTCCCGGAGACAACTCGGTGGAGGTAGTCCTCCAAGTTGCATTCTGGGAGAGGGTATTTATGGGACAGACGCCATGTTTTGGGGTTCGTTTTCAGCCACCTGCTGGCCCTCCTGGCCGACAGGTATGCGTTAGAGTGCTACCTCGCGGTCCTCCGTTCTGGAGGCCCGCACCGCTGCGGCGCGTGGGTGGGCCCAGAAGCATGTCTGGGGCCTACCACAGCAGCCGAGGAATGGTCCTGAGCTGTCTATCCAGAGTGAAGAAGCTGGACAACCGAGGAGATCCCAGGAGAGGACCCGTCATGGAAGGATCACGCAGAGTGCTGGTCTGGAGAGGGGCCTGGTGACTCGGTTGGAGGACATATCCTAAAGTAGTTCTACAGCATAGTACTGCCGGGTTGGCTTAGAGGTCCAAGTACTGTGTCTGACATTCACCGCAAAGTTTAATATATCCTGTGGCAGAGGATTGTACGGATTTATTTCAAGCAAGTCTGTGGCAGAGACTTTTGTTCGTGCTACGTACTGGCTGCTAGGCTAGTGAGAGAGGCCTATCCAGGCGAGCAAAGATTGTGTCCCACAAGGGGATTGCATCCGATTACAATATTCAACTTTAAAGGACGTTCTCAAGAATCCTAAAGAAAAGTATTTGAGCTTCCCTGTAGCTTCCCTCCTGCCTCTTTCCTGCTACTTCCTTCCTTACTTGGTTCAATAAAGCATTGAAAACATATTCAAGTGTTGGTGCTTTTATCGTCCAGAGGTGAACTCAATGGAACCCTAGACCCGGTGCCGCTGAAGCAGGGGTGTCGAGAGTGAAGGTAACAAGCCCACTTAAACCAGCAGCTCCACCGAGAGTTATTGCTACATAATCATATAGGTCATATAGATTATAATCATATAGATATGCCCTGGGAGAATTTATGTACTACCAACCATACTGTACATGTAAAGAAACAAAGCTTTAAAGGTGGGGAGCATAGATTGACAAGTCATAACTGAGGTTGAGCCTAAATCTATACAAATTCTTTCCAAAAACTTAACGTTGCTCTTCTAATTTGATGGTACATTTCCATAATATATGGTTATTGTGAATACATTGAGCTGACCTTTGTTTCTTCAATACAAGCAGCAGGCAAAACAAAGCTTTGAAGTAATTGGTCCGGGCCTACCTATATTCCTGAAATTGTGTAAATGATGGATGGGCTCTAAACTACCATTTTAATGGATGGTAGGCTGCCTCTTTCTATTACCCGCACACTAGCTAATAATGCAAGAACACCCTTTCTACAAAAAGGCAACTCCTCAAAGTCTTTTCAAGGGTCTTTTAGGTCCTAGCCAACCTTTTTTCCTCACAGCTGTTCAGTCCTCTCCCCTCTTTTAGAGCCACAAATGGCCCCTTATAGTTCAATGCACCCCACAGAGTTTCCCCAAACTTTCTTCATTCTACTGACACAGAGGTAGTCTTCCTCGGAATGACACCACTAACACAGGAGCAATTTTTCCTTCCACTGACACCAATGCAGCAGCATTTTTTCCTCCCAGTGACACCAGGAAGTATTTGTTTCTTTACAGCGACCCAATAGATGCAGAGGATTTTTTTTGTCTTTACATGGACTTTATTCCCTCACACCGATGTCAAGGCATTTCTTCCTTTACCACTGTTATCCCTGTATTTTATGCATAGTGTGTGGTGCTGCGCTGTTATCTGTAGGTAGAATAAAATTAAAACATATATTAAATTCATCTCAGTGGGAATCACCAACCAGGTGAAGGAGGCCCCCTAGAAGAAGTCAATTGTATCCATCTATAGGAGCCCACAGTGAGACTGACCATATTACCTTGAATCTCCAACATTATCCATATATGCTGTTACCTTACAGCAGTAAGGTGAGAGGCCACCCTGGACTTAGGTGTCACGACACAGGAAGAAAAATACACCCACCCTTTATTGTCTATGTTTTGCACAGAGTGAAAGAGGGAATATACCATTCTACACATCACCCCTCAGCACTGTCACCTAGGACTGTGTTTTAAGACTTTAATGTCGCGTACACACAATCGGAATTTCTGACAACAAATGTTCGATGGGAGCTTGTTGTTGGAAATTCCGACTGTGTGTAGGCTTCATCGGATATTTTTTGTCGGAACTGGTCACTGTCACCTAGGACTGTGTTTTAAGACTCACGTTTATGATTCATTTTTATGTCATACTGTGTTACTACAAAACGTTTGCCATTTTATCTTATCTGCATGAGTCACTATTTGCACTATTGTTATATACAGAAGTTGCACCTTTGGACATGTTTTTGCTTTCTACTTGGTATTTTGTTTGCCGCCCAGCCAGATGGTGATATATTTATGTTTTTTTTGGCAGTTCCTTAGTGTAGCACTTTGCACACTGTTTTGTTTTTTCACTTATTAATTTGCTTAGTTATGTGCGTCATATATATGTTTTAATTTTATTCTACCTACCGATAACAGCGCAGCACCATACACTATACATCTTTTATCTTTATCTTGGCCACGGATTGACAACATCGGTGACTGCAGCAGTTAGCTTCTTTTCCGTTAACCATTTAGTGATAGCGCAGGAATACCACTATGTTTGTATCCCTGTATTTTACCATGAGACAGCATGCACCATGTGCTACATCTTTGGCACTATTTTGGTGCACGCCTTAACTATTACATATGTTTTTGCATTATTAGCCCTACTCCCTGCTTTACCGCCTGTCCCAAGACCATAAAAGTTCCCAGGTAAGGTTAAGAGAAGAAAAATATAACAGGTCAGCAACTTGACCCACGAATGTGGACAATTATTGAATTTCAGATACAAGACTGTATCCTGTAAAGTATTAAGTGTAAAGCTGTAATTTCCAGGCCTCCTTTCAATCCAAGGCCATTGTTGCATGTTTAACTAATTTTCAAGTACAGATATTGTAGTCATTATAGTCCTGGAGAGACCCAAACTATTAAAAACTCTTCCATATTTATTTTTTAAGGCATGCATACACTCTGTAAATTTCTGGGTGCAATCAATATTTAGCATGAATTGTGAATTGTTACAACTGTGTATGCATTGTGGATTTTTTACATTTTTTGGAACAAAAATCTTGGATTGTGGTAAGGAGATGGATAAACTTGGTGAAACTACTGTCTTTGGAGCAGGTCTTAAAGCACATGTAAACCCAAGAACAAAAATGTTATATTTTGCAGCTTACTATTTCTAAATCGTGGTAGCTGCATTAGCTTTTCTCTTTGTTTTCACTTGGTCATCCTGTCAGGATACAAATACTGTCCTAGAGGGGACAATGCTGAGACTACTTACTGTATTACATCACTGGAGGAGCAGTATTGTGTTGTGTAGAGCATCACTCTGTTCATTGGAAATCTCTTTGGTCCCCCGCAACTCTCACTGATTCCTTCTCTACATCACTACTTCAATAAGCTTAAAGAGACATTTTCTCCACATTATGACTTTTAAAATAAACATGGCAAGAAGATTTTAAAAAGCTGCGGCTCAAGCCAGCTGACTGTTGGCGTGATGACGTCAAGGGCTAGCGCTCCACCCGACACATTTTCCCATACAAGGCATCGACTGGGAACGGAGGCTGTGACAGCCTCCGTTCCCAGCTGGCTTGAGCTGTGGCTGTTTTTAAAATCTTCTTACCGTGTTCTTGGATGTAAGCGTTGCTACATTTTTTAAAATAAATTCACTTTGGACATACTACACCATGAAGTTGTTTATTCTATCCTCTACTTGATGAGACCATCCAGGATTACTTGAAAATATAGGATGATTCTCATCTGGAAGCCTTCTCTCTGAAATTGGGATATCCCGCTGCTACAGAAGGAGTATTTTCCCCTGAAAAGAACCACAGGAGGATAGTATTCCCGCCGGCAGGCGTCTTTGATCGCTATAATCTGAGATCCTAGGAATCTGGTAAGCGGCATTGATATTATTTCCTGACTTCAGAATATTCGAAGATATACGCTGTCTCATATCGCAGTCATTATATGGACTAATTCTTTTGAGTATATGCAATATTTTCCTTGATCACTTCTTATACTGATCACTAATTGTTTTATATGATTTTTTTTGTTTTGGCATTTTATATGAATGTCTTTTGTTTTGAGATTACACTTGCAACATTTTTTTGATATCACTTTTTCAATTTTTAACTTATTCACCTTTCTTGATTGATTAGTAGTGGATGCGCGCTTGTTTTTTATTTTATCCATACGTTTTTAGCTTCAGTATTTAGGCTATTTGCGAACTGCAGCACCCTGTTCTTGTATAGGTTAGCGCAGATATTTATCCATTATACATGAAATATCTGCCCTTACTCGAGATGGCCACAGCCAGAAATGCTAGGAGGTGTTTTTCAAAGTGATTTCTCAGCAAATAGAGCATGAAGACATGGATGAATGGCTGAGTTTGCTTTGAATATTAAAAATGAATGAAATATTGTTTTTGACAGGGCTTTTTTTCTCAAAGAATAGGTGCAGGAACTCCTCCTTTCTGAGTCACCCCTTTTTTCTGCCCCTACCCACATCCGAGCATTGTTCTTTGGTTTCACCCCCTGCCCACCTCCCAGTAGTGCCCTTTATAGAGAATTCAGAGTCAAGTATCATTTTTTGGTGGCAAGTAATTTGTATGGAATTTGTTAATGATAACAAAAAAAGCAGTAATATAGATCCTCTGCAGCCAGCAACAACAATAGATCCCCCCAACAACAATGGACCTCCCATAACAAAATACCCCCAGCACAACAATAGACCCCCAAGCAACAACAGATCTCCCCACAGCCAGCATCCATAGACTCTCCAGCAGACACCAAATAGTAAACCCCTCCCTCAACAGTAGATCTCTCCCAGCAGCGTAAGATCCACCCTGGCAACAATAGTTCCCCCACCAGTAACAATAGACTTCCCTAACAACAATAGACCCTCCCACAAACATAGATTTCCTCCAGCTACAAAGATCCTCCAGCAGTGAGCATCAGTAAACACTCAACAACCCCAACAACCCTTGCCAATGCATACATTCAGTGCTGGAGGTGCTGGAACTGCATTCCCCTGCATTCCCGCTGAAAAAAAAGCCCTGGTTTTTGGTTTGTGGTGCTCAGGTGCAGTGTAGTTCATCTTTAAACATACAATTGAAAGCATTTCCTTTTTTTTATTTGATAAGTGCAAAAAAGAAAAAGAAAAGAAAAAGCTGTTTATCTGATCAGAAATTCAGAGCTGTCATGTGTCCTCTGCGCACTTGTGTTATATCAAAGATTACTCCAAGTTCTTACCTTGGACTACAGAAGGATTAGCTTTTATGTTGTAGAGTTCTGAGAGTGGGAATAGTTGAACAGTTTAGCAAAAGGCATTAGCCAAAGCATTTTTGACAGATCAACAGCCATTTTAATTTAATTTCAGCATCTTTAAAGGGAGAAAACACAGGCAAATGTGCATTTTTTACATAAAGTAGATGTACTGTATTTTTTTTTTGCCTTGACATACTTATATGGTCATGCCTTAAAGCTGCGTACACACGGGTGGACTTTTCGACCGGACTGGTCTAACGGAACGAATCCGTCGGACAATCCGACCATGTGTGGGCTTCATCGGACCTTCAGCAGACTTTTTCTGTCGAAAATCAGATGCACTTTAGATTTGGAACATGTTTCAAATCTTTCCGACGGACTCAAGTCCGGTCGAAAAATCCGTTCGTCTGTATGCTAGTTCGACGGACAAAAAAGGACGCAAGGGCAGCTATTGGCTACTGGCTATGAACTTCCTTATTCTAGTCCCTTCGTACGTCATCACGTTCAAACCAGGGACTTTCGAACAGACTTTAGTCCGTTTGTGTGTGGGCAAGTCCGGTCGTCCGAAAGCCCATCGTAACTCCGTCAAAAGTCCGTCGGAAAGACCGTCGTACCTTTGATGCTGAAAAGTCTGCTCGCATGTACACGGCATTAGGCTTGATTCACACCTGTGCATTTTTAGTGCTTTTTGCATTTTGCAGATTTGCACTACAGAACGTGTTCCATAGGAAACGATGTTGACTGGACTGTAGTGCAAATCTGCAACATGCAAAAAGCACTAAAAATGCATAGGTGTGAATCAGGCCTTAGGCTGCATTTATTTGAATATTCTTGCTCCAACAGATCTTTTGCTCACTTCTTGCTTCTCCTGACAGTGTCAGGAAAAGTGTCGCTTTGCACTTAAGACACGCACAGCTGTTCTGATGTCAGCCAGGGTCCCTGCCAGGTCACGTCACGTGTTGTGTGAGGTCACGCGTAGGGACGGGGCAGGCACTCTATGCTGACTGAGGCTTACGAGCTCGCTGCTCGTCGGAGATAAGCCGTTTCTGTTCCGTGATATGTGAGTACCCTTCACTGTTTGAATAAAACTGATTTTTGGTCATACAATACTACACTATCTGGGACCCTCTTCTTTCTATTTGTGCCCCCTGTACTTTCTGAGGGACTAATGCCGCATACACACGGTCGGACTTTCTAGAAAGCTAGGTCCGACGTACTTGCCGCCAGACTTCCGGCGGACTACCGCCGGACTTTCTGAACGGCCGGACTTGCCTACACACGGCCGGACTTTCCGGAATCCGGTCTTCCCGACGGACTTCCGCCGGACTTTCAGAATGAACGGACTTTCCCACACACGGACAAGTCCGTTCATTTTGAACGTGACTTGGGTACGACGGGACTAGAAAAGGAATTCAATCTCGCCGCTTTTTTTGGCGAGATTGAAACCTTGCGAGCCCCGTCGCAGGCCCTTAGGTCTGGTATGGAACTTTAAGGGGAACCCCCTACGCCGAAAAACCGGCGTGGGGTCCCCCCAAAATCCATACCAGACCCCGATCCGAGCACGCAGCCCGGCCGGTCAGGAAAGGGGGTGGGGACGAACGAGCGCCCCCCCCTCCTGAACCGTACCAGGCCGCATGCCCTCAACATGGGGGGGTGCTTTGGGGGAGGGGGCGCCTTGCGGTGCCCCCCCCACCACAAAGCACCTTGTCCCCATGTTGATGAGGACAAGGGCCTCTTCCCGACAACCCTGGCCGTTGGTTGTCGGGGTCTGCGGGCGGGGGGCTTATCGGAATCCGGGAGCCCCCTATAATAAGAGGGCCCCCAGATCCCGGCCCCCCCACCCTATGTGAATGAGTATGGGGTACATGGTACCCCTACCCATTCACCTAGGTAAAAAGTGTCAATAATAAAACACAACACAGGTTTTTAAAATAATTTATTAAACAGCTCCGGGGGGGGTCTTCTTCCGTCTTCGGGGGTCCCTCTGGTTCATCTTCTCCCGGCGTCCGGTTGGTTCTTCTCCGCTCTCCGGCCTCTTCTCCCGGTGTCCCAAGTCTTCGGCCGGCCCCTCCGCTGTCTTCAGGTAGCTCTATTGCCAGCGGAGGTCCGGACTTCTTGGCTTCTTGGCTTCTTGTGTTCTCTTCTCTTCTCTTCCCCCAGATGTTGACACGACGCTCTCTCCGGCTGGACTGGTCTCTGAGGGCTGCGTTGTGACTTATATAGGCGGAGACCCCGCCCCCATATGATGTCACAGTCCCTGGGCATGCTGGGACTGTGACGTTTTAGGGGGCGTGGTCGACCAGTCCAGCCGGAGAGAGCGTCGTGTCAACATCTGGGGGAAGAGAAGAGAACACAAGAAGCCAAGAAGCCAAGAAGCCCAGAAGTCCGGACCTCCGCTGGCAATAGAGCTACCTGAAGACAGCGGAGGGGCCGGCCGAAGACTTGGGACACCGGGAGAAGAGGCCGGAGAGCGGAGAAGAACCAACCGGACGCCGGGAGAAGATGAACCAGAGGGACCCCCGAAGACGGAAGAAGACCCCCCCCCGGAGCTGTTTAATAAATTATTTTAAAAACCTGTGTTGTGTTTTATTATTGACACTTTTTACCTAGGTGAATGGGTAGGGGTACCATGTACCCCATACTCATTCACATAGGGTGGGGGGGCCGGGATCTGGGGGCCCTCTTATTATAGGGGGCTCCCGGATTCCGATAAGCCCCCCGCCCGCAGACCCCGACAACCAACGGCCAGGGTTGTCGGGAAGAGGCCCTTGTCCTCATCAACATGGGGACAAGGTGCTTTGTGGTGGGGGGGGCACCGCAAGGCGCCCCCTCCCCCAAAGCACCCCCCCATGTTGAGGGCATGCGGCCTGGTACGGTTCAGGGGGGGGGGGCGCTCGTTCGTCCCCACCCCCTTTCCTGACCGGCCGGGCTGCGTGCTCGGATCGGGGTCTGGTATGGATTTTGGGGGGACCCCCACGCCGGTTTTTCGGCGTAGGGGGTTCTCCTTAAAGTTCCATACCAGACCTAAGGGCCTGGGATGCCCCCCGCGCTCGCCGCAATGGGAAAATTAGTTTTTCCTATTGCAGCGAGCGCGAGATGCAGTAACCTGCTCCTCCGTCGTATCTGGTCCTTCGGACTAGCATACAGACGAACGAGCTTTCCGTCAGGAACTGAGTCCGGCGGAGGTACGACGTAAAGATTTGAAGCAGGCTTCAAATCTAAAGTACGTCGGATTTCCGCCCGAAACGGTCCGTCGGAAGTCCGATGGAGACCACACACGGTCGGATTGTCCGCCGGACTTGGTCCGGCGGCGTCCGTCGGACTTTTGCAGGTGAAAAGTCCGACCGTGTGTACGCGGCATAAGTTCTTGGAAAAGGAATCCGGGTCTAAGAATAGAGGAAGAGGCAGCTATTTCCAGCACTGTTTATATGCTGATACCATATTACCTTAAGGTAAGGGGACATTACTTATTAGTGTGTGGTCTTTGCACGAAGAGAAGCACTATCTTTCATTTACTCAAGCACTTCACCATATTATGTGCACATCAGAACGCTGATTCACTTTGTGAAGGAATATTTCCATATGCTTGTGTTCACCTATTATTGCATTTGGATATTATAGACTGTTTAAAATATCTTGTCACCTAGACTTTTTTGTTGCACTAGACACTTTGTTATTGCCGTACGCTTGCTGTGTGCATGTCACACACAGCACCATACTGTTTACACTGTATGCTTTGCACTTTACACAGGAAGTTGTTTCCTTGCAGAGTTTTTCACATTTTTTGTATTGCACATTATCTTTTTAGCTTATATTTTATTAAGTATACTTGCTAGTGTTATTTATGTTTTTTGTGATTGCACTTTGCACTTTCAACACTTTTGCAATTGTTTTAATATATTATTCGTCACATATTATTTCTATATATTTTTTTGTCACTGCTAGTGGTTGTTATTCATCCCCTGGGATTTTTTTGCTCTCACCTCACTAGCATTGTTACTTTAGCATATTTAATTCATATTATTTTTTTTTGCTGGATTAGCGCAGCACCATCCTCCCCCATTCCATTTCACTGATTATTTGGGTCTGGTTGTACCCTATTCGGTGCAGGCAGCTTTTCCATTCGCTATTATACATGGTAGCGCAGGAATAACTACTATATACCTAACATTATCTGTAATGACAGTGTCTGCCACAAAAGGTCTATTTTCAGTTAAATGGGGCAAAAGTTGTCTAACACATTTTTAGGTAAGTGAATTACCTTGAGGTGTTTATCTTAATAGATATAGTGACATAGTAGGTAAGGTGAAATAAAAACAATAGTCCATCCAGTTCAACCTGTGTATAGTAGGTGTATGTGTGTCAATGTCGGGAATTGTTACCCATATCCCTGTATGTTGTGTTCTTTAAGATGTACGCTCAATAGTCCTTTAAAAATATCAATACTACCCCACTGCCACCACCAAGTGTGGAAGAGAGTTCCACATCCTTAGCACCCTGATAGTGAAAACCCCCCTGCGCAGTTTAAGGTTAAACAGCTTCTCCTCCAATCTCTTTGTGTGGCCCTGTGTCCTCTTACACTCCCTGAGACTGAATATTTTTTTTCTTACGTTGGAATCAGCATTGAGGTATTTGTACATCGCTATCATGTCCCCTCTCAAGCATCTCTTCTCCAGCGAGAACAAGTTTAGTGCCTGTAGTCGTTCCTTGTAATTTAGGTCCTCCAATCCACTTATTAATTTTGTTGCCCTTCTCTGGACTATCTGCAGCTCCAGCACATCCCTTCTTAGGACTGGTGACCAAAACTGGAGGGAACACTACAGATGTGGCCTAACCAGAGTTTTATAAAGTGGCAGGATTATAGTTTTATCTCTGGAGTATATCCTCTTTTTTATGCATGCTAAAATTCTGCTGGCTTTGGTAGCTGCAGCTTGACATTGCATGCTGTTGCTCAGTCTATTACCTACTAGGACCCCCAGATCTTTCTCCATCCTTGATTCCCCCAGATGTTGCATGACCTTACATTTCTCCACATTAAACGTCATTTGCCATGTAGTTGCCCACCCCATTATTTTGTTCAGGTCTTTCTGTAAAATTTCTATATCCTGATGTGAAGTTATTGCCCTACTTATTTTTGTGTCATCTGCAAAAACAGAGATTGAGCAATTTATCCCATCCCCTATATCATTTATGAATAAATTAAACAGAATTGGTCCCAAGAGGTCCAAGAGCCCTGGGGTATCCAACTTACCACTCCAGACCAGTCTGAGTACACATTATTTATAACCACCCTTTGGACACGCCCCTGTAGCCAGTTTTCTATCCAAGAACATACCTTATGGTCCATGCCTACAGATTTCAGCTTGTAGATTAAGCGTTTGTAGGGAACCGAATCGAATGCTTTTGAAAAATCCAGATACCCCACATCCACAGGTCTCCCCCTATCTAGATGGCAGCTCACTTCCTCCTAGAATGTTAACAGATTGGTCTGGCAGGAACGACCCTTCGTAGACCCATGCTGATTACTACTAATGATATTGTTTTTTTTATATATATATATATATATATATATATATATATATATATATATATATATATATATATATATAGGCATTGTGTGATGACAGCGTCTCTTTAAAATGAACCTGTATCTTATTTTAAACTTTTAAAACTAAACCATTTGCGTAGTAGTAGACCCAGTTTCACTTTGTTACCGAGATGTGAATTTTCCTAAGCTCCATTAACTTATATTCCTTTGTCTGGTGATAAAGGCCCTTATTGGCCAATGAGACTATGTGATTGGAAAGTAAAATAAAAGTTAACAGCAGTTAGTTTGGTGTGGGGAGCTTAATTGTCTTGACTTCATGGCTAAGTCAAAGAGTAGAAAGCTTTGGTTATCAATAAAAGAGATAAGAGTTATAGTATATTGTGGGTTTTTTTTAGTTTAAAGGCTTAAAATGGAGTACAAATTCCGTTTTAACCATATTTTAATATTTGTATTTTTTCTTTGGCTGACAAATACATGTACCATAAACAATCCCAATACAAAACAAAGCCCTCATCCATGAAATATGAGTAATCAAAAAAAGCAAACAGAAACATCAGATTAAACAAACTAGGCAGAAATGAAATGTCTCCCTATGCTGAAAAGTCAGCTGTAGATATGTATGTATTTCCCCACTGTTGATGGATGTGGCAAAACCCACTTTTGTATAATCAATTTTCTAGAAAAAAACATTCAATCTCAGGTTACATGGATTTTCTGGAACCTATGGATGCCTCAAAATATACATATGGATTACATACATTTTATGTTTTAAAACAGCATTACTGTGTTTAACAAACATCTAAAAAGATGATATCTAACAAGATTAGAACATTTTCAGATAAGATTTATAAAATCATCTATGCCTTTCCACTTTTTAGGTCAATTAGGACTATCCCGAAGGCCTGCTCTTACAATGAATGAGAAATTCTATACTCTCTGGACAATAAATAACCAACTTACTCTCTGAGAGGATGATAAAGAGATAGAGGGAATCACCCTTAACATTTTTTAACATTATTTATGTTTCTGCATTTTAGGGGACATTTCATCAGATATGTATTAATTAATGTTATAAACAGAGGAAAAAATACTTTAGTTAGATATAGAAAACTCTTCCTCTAGCTGTTGAAATTATTTTTGGGAATCATTACAATGCAATTTCTTAAAATACACTATTGTTTAGAGAGGGCAAATCAATTCAGCTTTTTTACTTCATTATGCATGTACAGTAGTTACCACAAATAGGTATAAGAAAGGTAAAACCCTTTGACCCTAGTATTACCTTAATCAATTTCCATATTTTAGTCAACAGTTATGCCCTGTACACACGATAGGATTTTCCGATGGAAAATGTGTGATCCGACCTTGTTGTTGGAAATTCCGACCGTGTATAGGCTCCATCACACATTTTCCATAGGAATTTCCGACACACAAAGTTTGAGAGCAGGCCATAAAATTTTCCGACAACAAAATCTGTTGACGGAAATTCTGATCATGTGTACACAAATCCGACGCACAAAGTGCCACGCATGCTCAGAATAAATTAAGAGACGAAAGCTATTGGCTACTGCCTCATTTATAGTCCCAACGTATGTGTTTTACATCATCGCGTTCAGAACGATTGGATTTTCCGACCACTTTGTGCAACCGTGTGTATGCAAGACAAGTTTGAGCCAACATCCGTCGGAAAAAATCCATGGAATCCATGGAATGTCCGACCAATGTCCGACCGTGTGTACAGGGCATTAGAAAACAGTGGCATCACCCAAAGAATAACATATCCCCTTCTCCAATGCCACCAAAAGTTCTACCTTTCCCACACATGCAAGCTGGGGTAAAGGGATCAACCCTCTATATCATGTGATACAGAATATAGATCCCATTTTCCCAGCTTGCAAAATGTTGCACCTGAGCAGCTATATATTGTATCAATAGATTGCAGGGTAACTATACCACCATCATAAATTGGGTTCTGTAAATATTCCTATGCATAATCTGGGTTTTCTTTCCTCCATATAAGATCTCTTAAACACTAATAATTATTCTAAAGGTATTCTTTATAATACACACTGGTGATTTATGAAGTACATATAGTAACTGAGGCATCCAGGTATCTTAATAAAGTTGGATCTGCTACCAACAGACAAAGGAAGTTTACACCAAATAAATTAAGCCTGAAATTTTCTAATAAGTGGACCCACATTTAATTAAATATACATTTTAGGATTGGAATAAATGATCACTCCCAAATATATAAAATAGGTAACTGCCTTAAAGCGGAGCTCCAGCCCCTCCACCAAAAAATTAAAAGTCAGCAGCTACAAATACTGTAGCTGCTGACTTTTAATATTAGAATACTTACCTGTCAAGGGATCCCGCAATGTCGGTACTCCAGCCGATTTTTCATTCGGTTCTCCGGTGCTGCTACCGCTATTTCTTGTAAGGGAAACCGACAGTGAAGCCTTGCGGTTTCACAGCCTGCACCCTACTGCGCGAAGCATGCTGTGCTTTGTGGATAGCACAGCGGTGGGGGAAGGAGGAGGGGGGACGAACTTCCGGGGGTACCTGTCAAAAACAGGTATCTGCTCCCCCCTGAAACATGCCAAATGTGGCAGCGGCGGGGGGGGGGGGGGGGTTGGGGGGTGGCAAACAAGCAGAGCTTACCCTTTTGGGTGGAGCTCCACTTTAATGGATGTGGCAACAGTGGACAGAGGGAATTTGAGGTTCATCAGAGTGTAACAATATAGACCTATTTCAATTAGGCATTAATCCTGAATAATGACCAAAAATTCATAACATTTTCCAAAGGGTGTCTTGTATCATGTAAATATAAAAGAATATCAACCGGACATTTTTCTCTTGGTGTCAGGAAAACGTGTCAGAAATTATTTTACATGCCTTTATTTTACACTTTCTATCAATAACAAATAAGTTTGTGCAGCTATGCAAACTGAACATTAAAGTAAAATAAAGGCACTGTAGTTTTTAAATTATACAAGCATAGCTATGCCCTATTCTATTGCCAATCAAGGTGATAATAAATGTGAAGCTCCTCTCTAGGTTACATTTGAAACAGTAGTGAATAAAAATATACTGCCAATACTAAAAAGAGATTTAAAAAAGCATGTTTCTAAATACTCTGCTCCAGAACAAACATGTTCATAATTGCAGGTTACTGTTAGTCATGAGAATGCATTCAGGTTTTGCTTGTTTATTTGGATGTTCATTTTTGCTATAGCTATAGCACTGTTCTGGCAGTTCCAACTTAGTTCCATTACCTGTATACCTCCTATTGATCAGAGCAATTTTTACATTTTAGCTACAGGCCTATTGATCTCACAATAACTTTATTATTAAATATGATACTGTAATACATATACAGTGTGTTTTCTGGACAAGCAAGCCATTTTTTGCAAATTTTATCATCTCAAAATTTTACATTCTATGCCATTTAAAAGTGCAGCCAGAATAAAAAACATAACAAGGTCCATGTGCCTTCCAAATCATATTCCACATGTAATGCCCCAATCCACACAAAACCACCTCGGGAGGACAATTTCACATATTGCCCACAGACACTTCTTGATCCATACCAGGTCAGTACAAGTTGGCCAAACTGAAAAGAGAACACCATGCCCAACATGGGTACCTGGCCATTATCATGCCAAATTGACCACTATCAAAGACTCCAACTCACTCAGCATCTGTTAGGATTTCCAGGCTCGTCATCCCATACCACCAAAATAGCAATTCTTTATCTGCAACTTACTGAACACTTCCTTGCAGACCACCGACTGAAGCTCATCCTTGCAATTTCTGTCCAGCAATCAGGTGTCTTCCAAAACAGAAATGGAAGGCGCGCACACCTAGTGCATTACCAAAGATAATTTAATAATAAAAATGTTTTATATAAAAGTGGGTACTCACAAAATGCAACTGACAAAAGGCCATAAAAACAATGCATGGACATGCACAAAACACAGGGTACAGCTGACGTGTTTCGGGGGCGCACCCCCTTCCTCAGAGCTAGTAGCTATTAATAAGTTATCTTTGGTAATGCACTAGGTGTGCGCGCCTTCCTTTTCTGTTTTTCTTGTAGTTCCTTTCGAATTACTCCATCTGAGGAAGGCAGCATCCACCCAGTTTTGGATACCATTATATACCTTTCACACCACGATTCTATTTGATATCTGTTACTCCACACCTTGGAAGACCTATCAGCGCTGGAAGTGACTGTGTTTTCTAAATCTCTATTATTTCTTTCTTTTCTTTACTCCTGGGCCATTTTTTTTCCATACAAAGGCATTGCACTAATAAAGTTTAAGCATGTTAAAATTATAATTATCAGTCTCTTTAAAGAGTACAATACCATAGCAGATTCATATAATGGGCCTTCTGTTTCAGTTTGCTGCTCGTATTAAAGGCAAAGAGGTCACAAATACACATAAACATGAGTGCACAGACATTATAACAGACAGGCAGCCTCATTTCTATCTAAATGTGTCACTAATTTGATTAACTGCTTCAGCCCCGGAAGATTTTACCCCCTTCCTGACCAGAGCACTTTTTGCGATTCAACACTGCGCCTCTTTAACTGACAATTGCGCGGTCGTGCGACGCTGCACCCAAACAAAATTGACGTCCTTTTTTCCCACAAATAGAGCTTTCTTTTGGTGGTATTTGATTACCTCTGTGGTTTTTATTTTTTGCACTATAAACAAAAAAAGAGTGTCAATTTTGAAAAAAACGCAATATTTTTTACTTTTTGCTATATAAATATCCCCCAAAAATATATATACATTTTTTTTTCCTCAGTTTAGGTCGATATGTATTCTTCTACATATTTTTGGTAAAAAAAAATCCCAATAAGCGTATATTAATTGGTTTGTGCAAAAGTTATAGCATCTATAAAATAGGGGATAGTTTTATGACATTTTTATTATTATTTTTTTTTTTACTAGTAATGGCGGCGATCTGCGATTTTTATTGGGATTGCGACATTATGGTGGACACATCGGACACTTTCGGCACATTTTTGGGACTATTGACATAAATACAGCGCTCAGTGCTATAAAAATGCACTGATTAATGTAAATATGTCACTGGCAGGGAAGGGGTTAACCACTAGGGGGGCGATCAAGGGGTTAATTGTGTTCCCTCTCTGTGTTCTAACTGAAGGGGGGAGGGGACTGTCTAGGGGAGATGACAGCTCGCTGTTCATTCTCTGTATGAACAGACGATCAGTCACTTCTCCCCTCAGAGAACCGGAAACTGTGTTTACACACACAGATCCCAGTTCTCGGTGTGTCAGCAGCGATCACAGGAGCCCGGCGGTGATCACGACCGCCGGGCACTCGCATTGGCTCCGGGGGCGAGCAGCAGCTGCGCCTCTAGTGGCCACAGGGCAAAGCGACATTACATAACGTCGTTTCACCTAGCCGTGCCATTCTGCCGCAGTAAAACTCCGCCGGCTGGTCGGCAAGTGGTTAATACATTTCCCTCCTTGTATTTTAACTTTATACAATCCTGTTGGAATTTTGAAAAAAAAACATACAAATCTTAAACTAACCATACGCAGGCCATATTTTTTTTTTTTTGGTCAACCAGCCAGCTGATCAAAAAAAAAAAAAAAACAAGCAGATCCCCTATCCACATTCGAGGTGGATTACAGAATTCTCCCTTCTGCACTATACCTGTTACAGTACTTGCAGTAATAATGTAAATTTGGTCTTCATAATATTCTCTGGTTCATGGTTCAAAAGGGCTAAAAGCAGGGGTGATTGGTTTTGAAAACAGGGTCGACAAGGGGGCACATGCGTGCGATCAAGGAAGAAGGCCGCTTAATCTCCTCACTCTGCGCTGTCAGAAAGTTTCTCCTTGGCTGACAAGGCACAGCCCGCATCCCGGCACAGGCAAACAGGCTCCCAAGGCTGCGGAAACTGCCAGGCTCCCGGTGGGTATGTATTGCATGCCCCAGAGCCATCAGCGATACCGCTCCAAGAAGAAGGCCTCCCCCACTACAGGAAAGAGTAAAGGGAAGATGGCGCCTGAACCTCCAGAGCCAGATGACTCCACGCGGCTCTCAGTGCGGACCCGGCCTTTCCAGAAGACAGCCTGCACCAGTTCCCATCTTACCTGGTAAGCCCCATGGCCATAGACTCTGATGCTCTGCTCAATACATTTTGCTCCATAGTGCGGGACGAAATCACCACAGCCTCTCACAAGTTCTCCACTGATTTAGTGAAGGGTCTTAAAGAGCTAGGCCGCCGCACTAATCAGTTGGAGCATTGCATGGACTTAGCGACAACAGTATTTGAGGGCCATGAGTAGGAGGTTGATAAACTAAATGCTGAACTTGAGAGTTTGCAGGATAAGTTAGAGGATGCAGAAAACAGGGCCCGCAGAGATAACCTCCGCATCCGTGGAATCCCTGAAGTCATTACTAACCTGCAAGGTACTGCTACTGCCTTTTTCTAGGAACTTGCACATGAAATTCCGCATGAACGTTTGGTATTTAAATGTTTTCACAGGTCCCTTGCCCCTAAACCAACTGAGGGCCCTCCAAGGGATGTCATTATCAATTTCCATTACTACCACACCAAAGAGAGACTCCTGCAAGCCACAAGGGATCGCCAAGACCTCCAACTCTTTGCAGATCTCTCCCCAGTTACTATTGCCAAACAGAGGAATCTAAAACCTTATCTGCAAGTCCTGTGAACCCAAGCGATCAGGTATAGATGGGGGTTCCACTTCAAGCTCTCGTTCTCTCACCAAGGCTGCCAGTTCCACGCTTCTTCTCTACCTGACCTACGGCTACACTTTGAGGAACTGCAGTTTGACCTTCCCCCCTCTCAAAAAGAGATGCAATCCTCATCTGCTCATCCAAGATCCTCTCAGTCATCTTGCAGGCCTTCCCAGATGTCTTAACACGGCTCCCAAGCACTTCGCACTCTCCAAGCACAACGCTTTCAGGATGTGCCCAAAGGATGACATAGTTGACATAGCCAAACTGGGTTGATCCTGATTACCTTGATGACCCGCCTACCTTGAGTCTGCTACTCCTACTAGACAAACTGCTCTCTTTTTGTGGACTCTGATCCACATTCTGTTATTAGCCTCATCGAGCTGGGGCCCAGATGCTCCACGCACTCCTGTTTTGTGCCTTTTATTTGCCAAATGTAACCCACTGGCTCTGGTTAGCCCCTATCCCCCTTTTTTTTTACATAGTTACATAGTTTATTTTTGTTTTTCTCTTTATTGCATGATGGTCTCCTACCCTTGGCTGCCCCAATTGAGAGATAGTGGCACTGGGTTATGATGGACTGGGATTCTATGTACAACATTAGACTTCCTAAGTATTATGCCTTCTGCCCTTTTATTACATTTTGTGATCAAGTTTCTTTTTTTTTTTTTTTTCCTTACGGTTATTTTTTACTGTGTACACTTTCTAAGTGTTATCGATGGTAAGAACATCCTGTTGCTCGCAAGGGAGGGTCTATCCTACAAAGATCTGGATCATTTATAATACACACTGGTGAATTATGAAGTACATACAGTATAGTAACTGAGGCATCCAGGTATCTTTATAAAGTTGGATCTGCTACCAACAGACAAAGGAAGTTTACACCAAATAAATTAAGCCTACTTTTAACTCCATCTAGTTTTTGGTGATTCCTTAATATGGGCTGCAGGATGTGACCTTTCAACCCTACATTAACAGCTTCAGCCCCGGAAGATTTTACCCCCTTCCTGACCAGAGCACTTTTTGCGATTCAGCACTACATCCCTTTAAATGACAATTGTGCGGCCGTGCAACGTTACACCAAAACAAAATTGATGTCCCTTTTTTCCCCACAAATAGAGCTTTCTTTTGGTGGTATTTGATCACCTCTGCGGTTTTTATTTTTTCGCTATAAACAAAAAAAGCGCCAATTTTAAAAAAAAAGCAATATTTTTTACTTTTTGCTATAAAAAATATCCGCAAAAAATGCATTTATTACTGTGTAAATGACTCTGGCAGGGAAGGGGTTAAATGCTAAGGGGGGCGATCGAGGGGTTAAGTGTGTCCTAGGAAGTGATTCTAACTGTGGGGGGATGGGCTACCACTGACATGACAGCGATCACTGCTCCAGATGACAGGGAGTAGTAGATCCCTGTTATGTCACTAAGCAAAATGGGGAAATGCCTTGTTTACATAGGCATCTCCCCATTCTGCAGCTCCGTGACACGATCGCAGGACACCTGCGGACATTGAGTCCGTGGGACCCGCGGGCATGGTCACACTGTACGCGGCGCACGCGCGCATTAGCCCCGCCAATTAAAGGGGATGTACAGGTATGCCCATTTGCCCACCGCTGCCATTGTCGGCAAGAGGTTAAAGTCAGGCAGACCTGGCTGTAATGTCCGGTGCTCTTTTTGATTCATAGTGATCTTTCTCTTGTTATGATTGCCTTTATTTGACCTGGTTACTGATGTAGGTTTATTTGCTGTGTGTTGGCTTCCCGCCTAGAGTTCCCCCATATGTACGTGGGTAGCCCTGGATGTTGGTGGCTGACTTCAGTAACACAGTTATATCATTAGTGTTATGATGTTGTTCCTTTTTCTGTTGTGCCTTTTAACCACTTCAGCCCCGGAAGGTTTTACCCCCTTCCTGACCAGCACCTGTCACCTGTGACACTAATACAGCGATCAGAAAAACGATTGCTTAGTGACACTGGCGACGGGGGGTGATCACGGGGTTAAAACTTTATTAGGGGGGGTTAGAGGGGTACCCTAGACCTAAAGGGGCCTGCCACTAACTGCCTTACCACTTATAACTGTCACAAACTGACACAAACAGATATAAGATATAGCCTGCTTCCAGGAAACACATTTCTCAACTACCTCTTGTCCTAAATACTTTGATACTCAATATCCTAAGATTTTTCTGGCCAATTGCCCGACCAAGCAAAAAGGAGTACTCATTGCCTTTCGTAAATCGGTTCCTTTTACAGATAGCAGATCCTGATGGTAGGTATCTGTTGCTACAAGGCACTATTCAAGATACGGAGATTACCATCATGACTTACTATGCCCCTAATTCTACCCCAGAATCTTTTCTAGCCCATATCTGTTGCTTGCTGGCATCCCACCAAAAGGGTACTCTCCTTCTTGGAGACTCAAATCTGGCTTTGAACCCTGCTCTAGACAAATATTCTTCTTAACGCGCTGCCCCTTCCCCTGAAGCCAAGAAGTTTGCACATTCTTTACAATTTCATGATCTGGTTGATCTCTGGAGAGAGTTTCATCCCCAGGGTAATGATTCCTATCCCCATCATTCTCACTCTAGAATAGATCATATGTTTATGTTAAGGAAACATCTCCCCTTAGTGGTATCCAGTTCTATTCTTGCTGCCCCATGATCAGATCACGATCCCGTTCTGGTAGTTTGTCATTCTATTCCTAATAAACCTCCGCACTTCTCTTAGGTCATGAATGACTCGCTTCTATCTCTCAAAGAGGTCCAGGCAGACATTCTAAAAAATTTTTTTTGCAAAATACTTCCGCTTTAATGCAGGTTCAGTTTCATCTGTAAATCTCTGGGAGACATACAAGGTGGTTCTCAGGGGCCATATTATACAGTTGGCTTTTAAATGTAAGCGGGAACAATGCCTAAAACAACGAGACCTAAAGGGCCGTCTGCAGATACACGCTACTGCGTTTACACAATTTCCAACTCCTGCTAACCGTAAACTTTTGGACTAAGCCCGCTCAGAGTTGGACCTCTGTCTTACTGATGGAGCTGCATGTGTTTTGCGTTGGTCCTGCCAGAAGTAGTACACTAAAGCAAATAGATCGAATCAGATGCTGGCCAACAGGCTTCGTACTTTTACTCCCATCACTTTGCTTCCTCGACATAACATACTCAGGGATAAACCAGTGCGGGTTCTGGAGGAATTCCATCATCGCCTTACCACTCTGTACTCTGCCCCTAATCAGGCATGTAGTCAGGACACTGATATTTTCCTCAGTCGTCTTTCACTCCCCACACTGTCTGAGGCTCATATGGCCCTTAGGAATATTCAAGCCTTGGAGGTCCTCCAATGTATTAAAGACCTAAAAGTGGGTAAACGTCCTGGTCGAATGGCTATACGGCACTTTATCATAGGAAGCTAGCTGACGTTATAGCTCCACATCTGACAGCTATGTATAATTCTGTTAACGATGACCAGACTTTTACATCGGACCTTTTGACTGCTAACATAGTAATGATTCCTAAGTCTGACCATGATCACTCCTCTTGGGCTAACTTCAGGCCCATCTCTCTTATTAACATAAATATGAAAATCCTGACCAAAATTCTGGCTAACTTTTTAAACTTGTTCCTTCCCTGCTTAATTAAGAAGGATCAAGTAGGCTTTGTTCCGCAGAGACAGGCAGGGGACACTATTCGGCGAATACTGTAGTTACAACATACAGCCCACAGCCGCTCATTAGTATTAAAGCTTTTGTCTCTTGATGTGAATAAGGCCTTTGATACTTTGCCATGGCCTTATCTTATATCCGTTCTTTGCCATTATGGCTTCGGAGCCTCATTTATGCGATGGATGACAGTGCTATATGACTCCCCTCAGGCTAAAATTAAATATTATGGATTTGAATCGTCTGTTTTTAATATTGGGAGGGGTACACGTCAAGGCTGCCCACTCTCGCTACTCCTTTTTGTTCTGGAGCCATTGGCGGTTTGTTCTCATCCAGATATAAGGGAAATTGATGTCATGGGCTCTTCCCATAAAATATCATTATTCACTATCTCTTCTGGACACTTTTGCATCCCTCTCGGGACTTTGCGTCAATGCTTACAAATCTAAAGCTCTGTCGGTCAACCTCTCTCTCCAGTATTAACAGATTTGAAAATAGCCTTCCCAGTTCATTGGCACTCCTCCTTGCCCTACCTGGGAATCTGTCTCAACCCCAACACATGAAGGATTATACCAGGCCAATTTTCCACCCCTGTTCAAAAGATTGTCTGATATGTTGTCTTCCTGGTCCCACTTACCACTGTCCTGGTGTGGTAGGATAACTGTGATTCGCATGTCTTATCTCTCAAAATTGCTTTATTTTTTTTGAGTCTTGCCTGTTTTAGTCCCTTGATATATTTTACATATGCATCAACATAAGCTTTTGCAGTTTATATGGGGATCCATCCATCCTCAAATTAGCAAGCAGGTCTTGTATGTTCGAAGGATCAATGGCGGCCTTTTGGTCCCTAACTTGCTGGCCTACTACACTGCAGCAAGCAAAGCACTGCTATCTAACCTACACGAGACATATCAGCTGCCATTATGGGCCACAATGGACCTTGTCGATTCCAACCCTATACCTGTCTCTTCTCTACCCTGGCTCCCTCCTACTCATCGCCTGGCCGCAATAGGGCCATTTTTAGCCTACTCTCTACAATTATGGGACTCAGTCAAATAGTCAGCAGATTTACCCCCATCTCCCACTTCTTCGACTTCTCCATTGCCCATTATTCCCTCCAGGTTGTGAAAACCCAGCCCAATTTTTATGGTGGACCACAAATGGATTCACGGACATTCACTCCCTGTTTACCTCTACTAGAATACTGATATTTGATGCCTTACACTCTTCTCATAATATCCCCTTACAAGAACACTATAGCTACCTACAACTTAGGCATTTTTTTCAACAACTCATTAAATCCTGCCCTACCCCATGCACTCCGACTTCTTTTGAGAGCCTATGTAGAGCCAGACCCCACTCTCCGGGCCTGATATCGTCGATATACTCATCTATAATATCTGCAAAAAGGCCTCCATTGAGGCTCTATCATCTCCAATGGGAAAAAGACTTGGGGAGGCAGTTAGATCCGGAGGACTGGCAGATTATGACTATAACCCTCTTCAAGTGTTCTTATATTGGAGAATGCCTATAAAGTGTTGTATAGGTGGTATTATACGCCGGCTAGATTGGCCCGATTTATCCCAGCTTACTCTCCTCTCTGTTTTCGGGGATGTTCACAAGAAGGTTCCATGGCACATATTTGGTGGTCATGTCCGAGGGCGTGCAGGTTATGGGTCAGAGTCTATACCCTTCTTCGTAACTTATTTCATGTTAACCTTAAAAGGGACCCCTATGAAGCCCTTCTTGGCGAACAAGCTGTTGAACTGCTACGCCCGGAACGCCAATTGGCACAACATCTCTTTACTGCAACTAAACTAACCATTGCGAGGGCATAGAAAACCCCCGCGCTTAGCTTTGAGGCGGTCAAAAATCGTATAAATGATGTCATGGTGACTGAGAAGTTGACAGGCATCCTTACAGAAACGCATGACAAATCTCTTAGAGTTTTGCAACCGTGGATTACACATGCTCAGCCTTCTATGTTTGACAGTATGCTTCTCGTTATTTAACGCCCCCCCAGGGCATACCTTGTGGACTCTTCCCTCCTTTCTTCTCCTTGTTCTCTTTTCTTCTACCAGGCTTTCCTTCTTTTTTTTTTCTCTTTCTTCGCTTCTGTCTGTTATCCTTCATGCATTGAATCCATATGTCTATCAGGCCGCCAGTTAGTGCCCTGGTCGGGATGATTATACCTATAATGTTATGTTTTCCATATTGTTTGTATTCATTATTTATTTTATATTGCATCCTCTCCAATAGGGACACTCTTGATTACTAGGGATGAGCCGAACACCCCCCAGTTTGGTTCGCTGCAGAACATGCGAACAAACAAAAAATTAGTTTGAACACGCGAACACCGTTAAAGTCTATGGGACACGAACATGAAAAATCAAAAGTGCTAATTTTAAAGGCTTGTATGCAAGTTATTGTCTTAAAAAGTGTTTGGGGACCTGGGTCCTGCCACAGGGGACATGGACCAATGCAAAAAAAAGTTTTAAAAACGGACGTTTTTTCGGGAGCAGTGATTTTATTAATGCTTAAAGTGAAACAATAAAAGTGAAATATTCCTTTAAATTGCGTACCTGGAGGTTGTCTATAGTATGCCTGTAAAGTGGCGCATGTTTCCTGTGTTTAGAACAGTCCAAGAGCAAAATGACATTTCTAAAGGAAGAAAAGTATTTAGAAGTACTCGCGGCTATAATGAATTGTTGGTCCCAGCAATACACATAAAAGTCATTGAAAAAAATGGCATGGAATTCCCCCACAGTCCATTACCAGACCTTTTGGGTCTGGTATAAATATTAAGGGGAACCTCAAATGAATTTTTTTTTAAAAAAATGCGTGGGGGTCCCCCCAAATTCCATACCAGTGTCAGGGCTGGGCTCAGCCCTTCCTTCTCTGAGCTGGCTGCTCAGCTGTCGGCTAATTGTCAGCTCCTTTCTCTCCACAATGACTCAGCTGTTGATGATCTGCTTGTCAGTCCTGCCTACTTAAAGCTGTCCAGCTCACTTCATCTCTGCCTTAACGTTTGGTCACATCTCTGAGACTTTCTCCTGCGTTCCTCTTGAAGTCTTGCTCAGCTGACATCCCTTCTGGCTCCTGATCCTGCTTGCTGTACTACTACGTTAATCTCTGACTCTCTGACATTGGCTGACTACCCGATCTGATTACTGAACTCTGGCTATGTATTGACTACGCTTACTCTGTTTACCCTTTTATTATTATTAAACAAGTGTGATTAACTGTACTTCTGTTTCGGTCTGATTCATGGTTTCTGACAACCAGGCCCTTCAGGTCTGATATGGATATTAAGGGGAACCCCATGCAAAAATTTTTTAAAAAATGGCGTGGGGGTCCCCCTCAAAAACCCTTGAGGTCTGGTATGGATTTTAATAGGAACCCTGCGCCAAATTTTTTTTAAACAATGGCGTGGGGTCCCCCCAAAAATTTATACCAGACCCTTATCCGAGCATGCAACCTGGAAGGCCGCAGGAAAAGAGGGGGGAACAAGAGAGCGCCCCCCTCTCCTGAACCGTACCAGGCCACATGCCCTCAACATGGTGTGGGTGCTTTGGGGTAGCGGCCCCCCAAAGCAACTTGATGGGGAGAAGGGCCTCATCCCCACAACCCTTGCCCGGTGATTGTGGGGGTCTGCGGTCTGCGAGTACTTTTAAATGACTTTTTTTCGTTTAGAAATGTAATTTTGCTCTCGGACTGTTCTAAACACGGGAAACATGCACCACTTTACAGGCATACTATAGACACCCCCAGGTACGAAATTTAAAGGAATATTTAACTTTTATTCTTTCACTTTAAGCATTATTAAAATCACTGCTCCCGAAAAAACGTCAGTTTTTAGAACTTTTTTTTGCATTGATAAATGTCCCCTGGGGCAGGACCTAGGTCCCCAAACACTTTTTATGACAATACCATGCATGTAAGCCTTTAAAATTAGCACTTTTTATTTCTCCCATAGACTTTTAAAGGGTGTTCCGTGGCTTTTGAATTTGCCACGAACACCCCAAATTGTTCGCTATTCGGCGAACACGCAATGTTTGAGTCAAACTTACGTTCGACTTGAACATCGGGCTCATGCCTATTGATTACAAACATTTTGTTTCAATATGCTGGGTTCTATATATGAACATTTTTTGTTTGCAGGCATCCTATGATCCCTAGGATACCTCGGAAAGCTATATTTGGACTTCCATTTTTTATTTTTGTTCCATGGGATGCTACGATTGACACATGCATAATCTTACTGCTTATGTATGTCTCCTTTTTTACTGTTCTTTTTTTTGTTGTGCTATTTTTTTGCCTTATGTTTGCCTATTACATAATGTAGCCATCTATTTGCTGACCTGATATGTTATTAAATCTTTTTGTAAAAGAAAACAGGGTCAACAGAACCTGGAAAACATGTGCTCAAAATAAGCATGCCGTGAAGCAGATCCTCCATACACGGAGATGCGTGCCTGTGCCTCTGCAGCTGCAAGAAAATAGTGAAGAGTAGGAGGGAGCATATTTGAATACTCTGGCAAGCACCAGTTACCAGCGGTTCATAACTGTATAGTTTGCCTCCAGAGCAGTGACATTTTGCATCAAGGATTTAGTGTTAGTCCACATTGCATTCCAGTCGTTTGATGTAAAAGTAACTCCAAGGTCTGCTTCACATTTACGTGTATATTCTAGGGGATTACATCCAGATTTATCTAGCATTTGTAAGTAAAGTTTAAAGATTAGCTCAAGAGCATGAGGGTATTGTTAACAAAAGCGTTCAAATTGGGTCATAGTGTCAAGGGCCTGACCAATTCTACAAAGTGGGGTATAAAAGTGCTTAAAGTGATTGTACAGGCAGAAGGTTTTTTATCTTAATGCATTCTATGCATTCTATAAAAAAACCTTCTATGTGTAGCAGCCCCCCTCAGCCCCCCTAATACTTACCTGAGACCCATCTCTATCCATTGATGTGCACGAGTGCCTCGGTCATCTGGGACTCTCCCTCCTGATTGGCTGAAACACACCAGGGGGCGGGATCCATATCTGAATTGACACACTGAGCTACGGCGCGGCTCAGGTGCCCCCATAGCAAGCTGCTTGCCGTGGGGGCACTCGACAGGAGGGAGGGGCCAGGAGCGCCAAAGAGGGACCAGAGAAGAGGCGAATCCAGGCTGCTCTGTGCAAACCATATCGCAGAGCAGGTAAGTATAACATGTTTGTTATTTTTAAAGAAAAAAAAATGATACTTTAGTATCACTTTAGGTTGTAGGTAATAAAAGATTTCAGAATTTGGTGAACGTGTGGTGATATGAGGCCATAAGGAGTCTTTAGTTTATCCCAGAGGGTGAGAGAATGTCTCACTATTGGGGTTTATATATTTTGCTGATCTGTGTGGTTTAACCACAAGTAAGCTACTGAGAGCGGGTCACACTCAGTTGCCTTAATATGTACCTAGAGAGGGGTTTTGTGCACCGCATTGCTTACTTCGTAACTTGGCTAGTTGAGCCATAAAATAGTGTTTTGCAGTTTTTTTGCAAGTTAGGGAGACCCAATCCACCTCATAGTTTGAGGAGTTCCTTTACATGGCAGGAAAGGTAAGGTCTGAGAGTTCCCCATATAAAGATGTTAACCTTACATTGAAGAATACAAATGTAGTAAGCTGGGACAGCTGTAGGTATTACCCAGAAGAGATACATGATTCTGGGCAACATAGACAATTTGACAGGAGTAATCCTCCCCAGCCAAGAGACGGGTAGAGAGGACCAGTGGGAGAGAATGGAGGAAAGATCACCAATCTGCAAGCAGGCAGCCTCCTTTGATATTAGCATTTTCCTTAGCATTGTTATGGACTCATTGTCATGAACTCATTCACTGTACCCTTTCATTAAAATATTTTTTAATATATCGATTGACCTATTGCTTTTCCTTTGTTATCTATATGATTGCACCCTCACCCAGAGTGTGCTTAATTTACCCATTTCTGTAGGAATGCTGCCTGCAATCGTGAGATAATAGATTATGACAAAGACACATTAAGGGCTTCAGATTTTTGAGGGTTAAGCGTGAGGCCTGAAATGTGTGCAAAAGTCTGCAGTGTTCGCAGGAGGTTAGGCATGGAAGTGAAAGATGAAGTCCTAAAGAGGAGCACATCATCTACAAATAAGCAGAGTTTATGATGCTGTGCTCCCAGTTTCACACCATGGGTCTGAACAGATCAGCTGGGCTAAAGGCTTGATGCCAAGGGCAAAATGAGACAGGGATAAGGGGCATCCCTGTCTAGTTTCTTTGCTGATAAGGAACATGTCTTATCAACATGTCTTACCTATGTATTTTAGATTTTGGGTCATCATATAGGGAGGCAACCCATTGAAGAAAAAGGGGTCCAAAACCCCAACGCCACCACATGTAGTGGAGATATGACTAGGTCACTGAGTCAAATACCTTTCTAATATCAAGAGAAAGAAGGCAGGTGGGAATATGAGTATGTGCAACATGGGGCTCTATGAATATTATCACTGGCTTGACGTACTGAAAAGCCATCAGGGTAGAGGCATTTGTTAGGCTTAAGTGATTTGATGGCTGCAAGAACTTCTGTTTGACAAATGGGCTTTCTAGAGGGTCACACTGCATGATGGTGAGTGTTGAGTTGAGAAAAGGGAGTCTGCTTGGGTTTGGTCAAGGAACATTTTCTACCTTAATGCATTCTCTACATTAAGGTAAAACATGGCCCACTATCTGCCGTACCCCTATCTGTCTCTAAACACTGGCCTGGCTCCATGTCACCGCTCCTGCTCCAGCACTGCTCTCCTCATTTCCTGCTTTTGCAGGAGAAATTAGGGCAATGGAGCCATAGGTTCAAATTCCTATGCAGGGTAAGCAGGGGCATGGCTTGCCAGTGCTGTGTGCATCTATGGATACGCACAGCACGGCTTGGGACCCATTGTGATCGTACATGTATGGGTGACACCTTAGAAACCGGTTTTCCAAAAGAGGCACATAAAGGAGGGTGGAGCAGACAGCTATTTAAGCTTTATTGGCAAACACAGAAACACAAAAATAAAAATAAATCCAAGGTCAAAAATAGAAGAAAAGAAAAAAATGTGGTTGCACACTCAAACATTACTGATCTTTACAGAGATATTCTTTCTCCTATACAATTATAAACATATAGCTAAGGGCAGTAAAAATATAGGGCTAGGGCTTCCTTGTAACAATTAGGTCTCTGTGATTGGAAAAGAGGTGATTCAGGGTTGAAGAGAATTCACTGTGTATGGCTCTGCGTTACATGCTGCTAAACTTTATATTTTGATTCTGTTTACAAGTTTACTTTATTGAATTTCCAGGCCAACAGTTGAATTTAGAATTTCCTAAATGCAAAGAATGATTCAAACATATTTTTGATAAACTTTTATGACTTCTATGATCTCTTTTTATGCAGCTTTTAAACATTCCCATACGTCAGTCTGCACATCCAAGCAGATGGTATAAAGCATGATTTGCTAATATGCAGCCTTAAAATGAACATACAGGTAGATTCATTTTAAATCAGACTAGCACAGCAACTGTGAAATTACAGCATAATAGGTTTTTACAATAGCCATATGTCAAACGTGAATTGTGTGTCTTATTCTATGATGCACAATTGCCTTAAGTATGTTTCTGCCTGCTCAAGGAATTCAGACTGAGGTGTTATGACGTCAATGAATTTTTCATCCCATTAGACAGCCCTAAAGCATTGTAATTATAGGCACAGCATTCAGTGTTTCATTTCAGTAATATACCCTCATGCAAGCTACCTGGCATTTATTGAGTTAGAACTATGGTTGTAACTATTGAATGTCTGAACTAGAGGAAAGTGAGTAAAAACAATGGGTTTTGAAATTATGGGATTTAATTTAAGAATTTTATAAAAAGCAGTGCATCATTTAAATAGAAGGACAAATAAAGAACCAATTAACATTTTGACCTGCTTTCCTTGCAACCTGAGAATAGATGATGCATAAATCTCTATTATCTAAGAGTCTCAAAACTATGGCAGTGATCACTAAAAAAATATTTTTGCCAAATAAAGAACAAACCTTAAATACACATATACAGGGGAATTAAAATAAGAGTTTTGCCTGCACTACTGGCAGTAAAAGTGTAAAATGAAAACAAAACAAATTAGGATGTACAGTTGTGCTCATAAGTTTACGTACCCTGGCAGAATTTATGACTTCTTGGCCATTTTTCAGAGAATATGAATGATAACACAAAAACATTTCTTTCATGGTCAGGGTTTGACTGAAGCCATTTATTATCAATCAACTGTGTTTACTCTTTTAAAATCATAATGGCAACATAAACTACCCAAATTACCCTGATCAAAAGTTTACATACCCTGGTGCTTTTGGCCTGATAACATGCACACAAGTTTACACAAAGGGGTTTGAATGGCTATTAAAGGTAACCATCCTCACCTGTGATCTGTTTGCTTGTACTTAGTCTGTGTGTGTATAAAAAGTCAATGAGTTTCTGGACTCCTGACAGACCCTTGCATCTTTCATCCAGTCCTGCACTGTCGTTTCTGGATTCTGAGTCACGGGGAAAGCAGAAGAATTGTCAAAGGATCTGCAGGAAAAGGGATATAAAAAGATATCCAAGGAATTGAGAATGCCAATCAGCAGTGTTCAAACTCTAATCAAGAAGTGGAAAATGAGGGGTTCTGTTGAAACCACACCACGGTCAGGTAGACCAACTACAGTTTCAGTCACAACTGCCAGGAAAATAGTTCAGGATGCAAAGAAAAACCCACAAATAACTTCAGGTGAAATACAGGACTCTCTGAAAACATGTGGTGTGGCTGTACACAATAAGGAGGCACTTGAAGAAAGATGGGCTGCATGGTCGAATTGCCAGAAGAAAGCCATTACTGTGCAAATGCCACAAAGTATCCCGCTTACAATATGCCAAACATCACAGAGACAAGCCTCAAACCTTCTGGTAAAAGTCATTTGGCGTGATGAGACCAAAATTGAGCTTTTTGGCCACAGCCATAAACGTTTCATTTTAGAGAGGAGTCAACAAGGCCTATGATGAAAGGTACACCATTCCTACTGTGAAACACGGAGGTGGATCGCTGAGGTTTTAGGGATGTGCGAGCTACAAAGGCACAGGAAATTTGGTCAAAATTAATGGCAAGATGAATGCAGTACAAACAACAAGTTCCTGATGCGCTAGAAACTGTCAGTCATATGTGGATATATGTGGATAAAACTGATATCCAGTGCAGTTGCCAAACACTGGAGAAATGGGGAGCAGGAATCAAAGAACAAAAAAGCAGTGCTCTATGGGTAGGAGCCAAAATGATATATGTATATATATATATGAATCATGGACTGGATTCAAATGTAGAGCTTTAATAAAACGCATGTGCTCGAAACATGTAAGCTATGGCACCCTTTTTAGCTTGCGGTCCACCACTACACCCAGGGTTCCTGCTTCCAAAATAGCACTGACATCATCTCACGCGCCCAGCTCCAGTGGCTACGCTCGGCTTCCCTGGCTCCATCCTCCAGCGGTGGCAGACACACTATATACTAAACAGCTTGGCACAACGCTGTTGGATTACAGAGGTCAGTTCAAGCCAACATTGCAGCCAGCCAGTGCCTCCCTGCTCAAACGGTATTCCTCTGAATTCTGACAGTACTTGACCTCACGTCAGAAACAAGAGGCAGTCCATCACCCCACTTTCTTCCATTAAGACAATACTGTTCCCCACACGTTTTGGAATGATCTCTCTCCACGTGTGACCGGCGAGCCTCCTGAAAGCATTTAACCACTTCTCATCCAGACATCATGGTGGTACTGTTTTTAATTTTAATATAATACAGTTACTTAGCTATATGCTTTTTATTATCTGCTGCAGTTTTGTACCAGCATCAACAGCCTTTGTAATTTGCTGGGTAACTGTCTACAGTGCAATAAACTAAGTTTGAATCCAGTCTATGGTTCATATATATATATATATATATATATATATATATATATATATATATATATATATATAATTTTGGCTCCTACCCATAGAGCGCTGCTTTTTTGTCTTTTGAAGATGAATGCAGTATGGTATCAAAAAATACTGGAGGAACATTTGCATTCATCAGCCAGGAAGCTTCGCATGGGATGTACTTGGACAATCCAACATGACAATGATTCAATGATACAAAACACAGGGCCAAGTGGACCTTTCATTGGCTACAGCAGAATAAAGTGAAGGTTCTGGAGTGGCCATCTCAGTCTCCTGACCTCAATATCATTGAGCCACTCTGGGGAGATCTCAAACTTTACAGTCCAAGAATTTACAGGAACTGGAGGCTTTTTGCCAAGAAGAATGGTCAGCTTTACCATCTGAGAAGATAAGGAGCCTCATCCACAAATACCACAAAAGACTTCAAGCTGTCATTGATGTTAAAGGGGACAATACACGGTATTAAGAACTGGGGTATGTAAAGTTTTGATCAGGGTCATTTGGGTAGTTTCTGTTGCCATTATGATTTAAAAAGAGCAAACACGATTGATTGATAATAAATGGCTTAAGCCAAACACTAACCATGAGTGAAAGAAAAGTTTTTATGTTATAATTCATATTCTCTGAAAAATGGCCAAGAAATCATAAATTCTGCCAGGGTAAGTCAACTTATGTGCACAACTAAATGTATCTGTGCCTACTTTCCTCTTTTATATCACAGTATGGGTAATGCTAGAGCAGAGCATGGATAGTATTCATTGCATTACAGAAGTCATTCCATGCTAAGAAGGAGATATAAAAAAAATACAGCTACAAAAACTGAAATTACCACCATAATTCTGTTTCTCCCACAGAAAAAAAACTTTGGAGCCATTTTTTTTTAGTTTACGTAGGGAAGGGTCAGAAAAAGTCAATACAAATTGGGAGAATTAGGTAACATTTAGTTTTTGGTGAAATGCATTGGAGTCAATAGGAAAGGTGAAATTAAAGTCTAACATGTTATATATTTATGGTGTAATATGTAACATGTTACTAAAGAAGCAGCCTCACCCCCGAGTCTTCATTGTGACTGTGAGTGGAGGATCCCCTCCCTGCACCCGCTGGCACAATTTAAACAGAGCATGGCTGTGTGGGGCTCTGCCCACACAGCCATGCCATTCATTCACAGCAATCTGTGAATGAAAGATCCGTCTTTCGCCCCAGTAGATGACTTGTAGTTCAATGAACTGTGAGGGCGCTGGTGAGCACCCTTGTAGTTCTTTGATCATTCCTGCTCTACAGTAACCGTCTGCCCATATAAGCAGACAGCGTGACATTACACCCGTGATCTTTAACTGCAAAAAAAATTAGCTTTTTTTTTTTGTTTTTTTGTTTACATAAGTGAACTTATCCTTTAAGATGGTTTTGGTGGTTTTTAGGCTATAGTGGCTCCTGAAGGTTATGAAAGCTCCTTTTAACTATCTTGAATCTGTTCTTTGCTAAATCAGCCCCTTATTAGCCTCATTAGTTTACATTTTTCACAGAAAGAAAAAAAAATTGATGCAAGGGAAAAAAATAAAATAAAATATGAAATCACTGTACAACAATATTGAGGGACAGGAATATAGGACAAATCTTCCAATGGGGAAGGGGGCATTAATACATGTCAACATATGTATACAGGTTAGCCATTTTATTAAATGGTCCTAGTTCACATCCTTGCATGTGTTGATGTCTATTGTCTGTTTTTGATGGGTTGAAATGGGTTGTTATAACTCCTACTGATAACGATGGCAGTGAACGAAAACACATGATTATTGATAATGATGATATTGGTAATTTAATGCAAGGAACACACATTTAAAGATGTGAATTCAGTCTCACTGTGGAGAGATCGTCTCTTTTTTCCTGTTTTGCCTTGAGGAAGGAAGTGAAGGAAAAAATTTAAAAGAGTTTTTTCCTGACACAAGCATGACAGCATATACAAATGGGATAGGCTCTGCCTCACGCCCAATCAGGACTGGTTATACTATATATAAATGAGTTGCCTCCCCCCAGGCGGCATTCTCTTTTTTTTTCCTCAAATTCTCAACTGGTTTTAGCTATGAATCAAAGAAGATTTTTTATTTTTGCCCTCATCTTGGCCAGCCGTACAGGTTCAGCCTCTTTCCTGTGATGAAGCCCCTCTGTTCGGTTGTAAAACTTCCATACAAGGGAGACCCCCCCAGGTCCAGATACTGGGGGGCTAGGATACTGGTCTCTGGATGCAGGTAAAACCGTTCTGCCTTGTGGTTGGGCTGGGACTGATCCAGTCTCTCCTCCCTGGTGAGTTGTGGCCCCACACACACATTTTGTTAGTCTGGCTTTGGCTATGTTGGTTCCCCTTGCAAAGATGTTGGAATGTTGTTGTCAGGGCTGCCCCCTTCCAAGATGGCTCCTTGTCTGCTTCCTGTGGCTGGACTGTGCTATCAGTGGGCAGGGAGCAGCAAGTTAGGGTAACTGCTGGCCTGCTGTAGTAGCGGGTATGTGGATGGCCACTGAAGTTGTATTAAGACTATGCCCCAGCCAGTACTTCCAGGTATTTATTATGACCACAAACCTGCAGCTCATATTTTGAGCCATAAACTTACCCAGAGACCAACAACGATCAATAAGGTGAGGGACAGGTAGGTATCCTATCATAAAAAATTAAATAAAAAGAGTGCATGGGCAATATGGATTTTAAAACTCTCCCAGCCCTTAAATACCAGCACCACTCCCCAAAGTAAAAGTGGCAACTTGTTCTTCCAACTGTGACAGGTCCTGTTTAGCTCTAAAAACTGCCATACATTCAAAGTGCTGCCAGAAGGGGCAGACTAAAGGAAATCACAAAAAGGACCATGCTAGGTAGAATGGGGAGTGTGGTTAACTGACGTTTTGCATGCCAAGTTGCATATCAGGCGGCAGTAAACACAAAGGCAGATGTGTTCACTCAAGTGCAAACTGACTGGGTGGATCGCTAGTTGCCAACGCTCGGGTACTAAGCTAATCAAATGTATTGCATTTGTTAAAAATATGATTTTTTTTTATATTAATCAGACATAAGATAAATGGGACAATATTACAATAGTGATTTGGTCAGATTACTGTCAGTTTTTTGGCTTGAGTAGATTTCTCAAACAAATGCTGTTTTATACAATGGGGGTAGATATTGTTGTATTCAATTGACAGTTCAATTAACAGGCTATTGTCTCTATAGCTAAAGTAAACAAGTAAGACATTTACTTTTCTGAGGTTTTTTTCAGCTCTCAAACTGAAAGAATGACTGTTAGATTACTGTCAGGTGATGGCCTGATTAGACAATGGGTACGTAGATGCAGTTTTCAACAGTCCATTGTTTCTACAGCTACAGTAAACAGGCATGTTTTCTGTTGTTTGGTAGCTATGGCAAACAGCCTGACACATAAAAGGGGGTGAGTAGGGACACAGACACACACACCATCATTCTTTGAAGATCAGAAGCTGCCACTCATGATACAAGAACACTGCCTGGTGTCCAAGAAGCATCATTGCCAATGGAGATCACGAACATACAGTAACATGATAGGCATTTTGCTTGTTATAGAGATCTGTCAGTCTTGTATTGTATTCCTAAGATTGTAATAGTTTTGTATGTACAGCATCTTTGTATAGTAAAAGCACAATTTACACACTGCAGAAATCTCAGCTTCCTTGCTTATACCATAGAGTAACCTTGCTAGATAGATACAAGCAAAACATTTGGGGGCTCGTGCCACGGACTGTGCTATAGTTCAATTGAAGCAGACCTGTTTTTTTTTCTGTAGTGTGTTGTGTAGCTTATGCTAGGTAAAATGCTGCGTAAGCTGTTTAGGAAAAGCAAGGCTGCAGAGGGTTCTGGTGGCCAGAAGGAAGTGTGCAGCTTACCTATCTGGGCCAGAGACAATGAGTGGGAGTCTCTTGCTAAAGAATTTGTGAAGTATGCTTCTCCCTTGAAGCTGACTTGGGCTGATAAAGTCTCAGATCATTTTGTAGATTTTAGCCTTAAGGGGTTGGATTTAAGTAAAAAAGAGAAGAGGACAGTGTCCACAGTGGGCTGTTGTTTCCTTAATGCTATTTACACTGAATCACAGAGAAGGGAGAAGGCAGAGGCAGAAGTTAAGGTATTAAAAGACCAGCTAGCATTTGCTTCAGAGTGTGTGCGTTCACATGCTAGTCGGGCTGATGATTTGCAAGAGTGGTGTGCAGCCCTCATGACCAAATCAATTAATGCCTTAAGGAAAAGGAAGGGCCGTAAACCTGTTAGTAAAGCCAGGGTATGTGCCATTGTCACATCCCAAAATTGGGATTGTGAGGATGTGCTCTCCTCAAATGATAGTGAGGATGAGGAGATAGAGTTTGATATTTCGCATGATGATCTGCTAGTGCGAAAGAAAAAGTATGCCAGACCTCTCATTACTAAGCATAGGAAACGGCAACATGATAGAGAGGATATGGCAGGTGGGGGGGTGCATTATCGCAACCCCAGAGATGTTGAATTTGAAGAAGTACGGGAGTTTACACAAACTGAACTCCATGAGCTGGCAAAACAATACAAACAAAGGTCTGGGGAGCCCCTATTGAGTTGGCTCCTATGCTTATGGGATGAAGGGGCGGACAGTGTTGTTTTGTCAGGTAAGGAAGCAGTGACTATGGGAGTGTTAACCCATGATCCACAATTGCGTCAGGCAATGCGAAAAGCCCGAGAGTTTAGCGTGAATTTTTCACTGTTAGACCTCGTGAGAGATGGAATAGTCCGAGTATACGCTAGTCCTACTGACCTGGAAAATACCTACTCCTGGAGATCAATAGGAGAGGGTATTTCCAGGTTACGTGAGATGGGTTGTATAACCGGATTAAATACGTTTCCAGAATGGATGGGTCCAGATATGGAACCCTTTAGGTCTGCTCTGCGCTCTAAGCTGATGAAGTCTGCGCCATTTAATCTCAGGGCTCCATTATTGTCCTTGTTGGGAGGCCTGGGATTAAACAGCAAGATTCATGAAGCCACAACCCTTTTAAGCCAGTTGGGGGAGCTAGAGGAGACTAAAACAAAACCTGTCAGGGCAGTAGATAAGGTCAAGGCCAGACAGGAAGAATACAAGCAGAAAAGAACAGAGAAGAAAGGGAATGGGGTAGAGAAGACAGGAGGTGAAGAGAAAACCAGGCTAGTTATTTCTAGGAAACAAATGTGGGTGGACCTATTAAAGGCAGGAGTACTTAAAGATGAGATAGATGGGATTCCTACTGCAGAAATGCTGAAGAGGTGGAAACATTTAGTAGGGAAAACTGTCAGGGTTAGAAACACTACTCCTAGTGAAGATAACATCAGACTGGACTTAGAGAAAACAGAACAGACCCCTCCTGTTAGCCCCAAACCAATTCCCAAAACTGAACATGAACCCAAATCCCTTTATCCTGGGGAGGAGTTAGAGAAAATCAGAAAAGGGGATTGGGAGGTTCCTTCTCCTTTATGAAGGGAAGGTGAGTCTCCTGTAATAGCCGTGAGGGCAGTGACAGCAGGAGACCGATGCCCATATGCACCTGTCACTGTATGGTGGGGAAGTCATCTTCTCCTACACATGTAATGGCTTTAGTTGATAGCGGAGCTGAAGTTACACTTTTGCAAGGTAATCCTTCCCATCACAAAGGAGAATTGATTTATGTAGAAGGTTTGGGAGGGCAAACTACACCAGCAGTTAAGATACGGAAACTGGCTATTGGCAAGGGATCAGGATTTATGACAAATGTTTTGGTATCAGAGTTACCCGAAAATATTCTTGGGATGGATGTACTTCAAGGTCAGTCAATTCAGACTGAAAGAGGTACATTCACATTCGGGTATCCTGATAAAGCGTATCTGGTTAGGGCGGTGAAGGCTGTGGTCAGAGGTCATGCGAAATGGACCCCTGTCTACATTCCTCCACCAGAGAAGCCAGTCTGTCTCAAGCAGTACAGACTTCCTGGAGGCCACAAAGAAATTGGGGAGACTATTCAAGAACTGTTGAAAGTAGGGATCCTTAGACCTGCTGTAAGTCCTTTCTCCTCTCCGGTATTTCCAGTAAAGAAACCTGATGGGACATATAGAATGACTGTGGATTACAGAGGTCTAAACAAAGTAGCACCTCCATTGAAGTCAGCTGTACCAGATATGATCTCAATTGTTGAGAAAATTGCTAAAGATGCAGGAGAATATCATGCTGTGATAGACCTGGCTAATGCTTTCTTTTCAATTTTGATAGACCGAGAGTGTCAAGACCAGTTTGCTATAGTGTGGGACGGCCACCAGTACACTTTCACTGTGCTTCCTGAAGACTATGTTCATTCTCCAACGATTTGTCATGGACTGATTGCCCGAGATTTAAGTACCCTGAATTTGAAAGTCGCTGTGTTTCACTACATTGATGACATCATGATCTCTGGGACAAAAGAAGATGTAACTGAAGCACTGCACCTGCTGATAGAGCACTTGGAGAACAGAGGGTGGGCTATCAACAGAGACAAAGTCCAAGGACCTGCCACAGAAGTGAAATTCTTGAGAATGATGTGGACTGGGCCACAGAGGAAAATTCCAGAGACAGTTGTGCAAACTATTCAGGCTCTGTTGCCCCCTACCACCAAAGAGGAGGCACAGAAGTTCATTGGAGTTGTGGGGTTCTGGAGATCGTTCATCCCACATCTTGGACTGATTCTGAGGCCTATATATAATGTCACCAGAAAAAAGACTGAGTTCTCATGGGGTTCAGAGCAGCGGACTGCATTCCTGGCTGCTAAAGAAGCTATTTTGCAGCATCAGGGATTAGGACCCGTGAGACAAGGAGTACCATTTCAGCTAGATGTAGTGGAGCAGAATGGTACCATATCTTGGAGTCTATGGCAGCCAAATGAAAAGAAAGGACTGGGAGCAATACCCATTGGATTTTGGTCCAAACAACTGACAGGGGCACAGAAGAGATACACGCCCCTAGAGAAGTACTTGTTTGGGGATTACACAGCACTTCAACATGTAGAGACCATTACAGGAAAGGACACTGTCACCATCCATACTGCTTTGCCAATAGCAGGATGGGTGAGAGATAATGGACTGACCACTAGGGCAGCTGTAGCCCAGAACCAGACACTGATGAAATGGAAGTGGTACCTTCAAGAAAGAGGGGGTATTGCAGCTGGGGATGTTAGAGACATTTCAAAACAGTTGGCTGGGCTTGTTACTTTTACCAGCACCCGGCCAGAAGAAGAAATTTCTGTGCTGCAGTCATCCCCCATTCAAGAGGCTCCACCCTTTGAGTCTCTGTCAGAAGACATGAAGGAGTCAGCGTGGTTCACTGATGGTTCAGCCATAGTCACCTCGTCTGGACATAAATGGACAGCAGCAGCCTACAACCCAAGTACAGACACAGTCCTGCAGGATACCGGAATTGGAGGGTCCAGTCAGTATGCAGAGTTGAAAGCGGTGGTGATGACTCTTCAGGAGGATCCTTCTTCCCATGTCACTATCTACACTGACAGCTGGGCAGTTTTTAAAGGACTGACAACTTGGATGCCCACATGGAAGTCCAATGAATGGATGATTCATGGAAAGGTGGTGTGGGGAGGCAAGGAAGTCTGGGACTACATCTGGAAGGAAGCTCACTCCCGCACCATAAAATTGGGGCATGTTGATGCACATGTGCCCCTTGTCCCAGACTTTGAGAACTATAACAGAGTTGCAGATGAAATCACCAAAGTGAAGGCAGTTGTGCCAATTGATCCTGTCTTGATGAACTTGGCCAACTGGGCCCACAAGCAATCTGGACATTTGGGGCAGAAACCAACATATGAATGGGCACAGCAGAGAGGATTGCCTATATCCATGGACATGATAAAGACTGTAATAGGGAACTGTACAGAGTGTGGAGAAGTGCGACAATGGCCATTGCAAAAGTACTCCACCGGGTCGATTAAGAGGAGTGAGAGGCCTGCAGAGATCTGGCAGATTGACTTCATCAGTCCCCTGCCCCGGGGAAACAATGGACTGAGATATTGTTGCACTGCAGATCAAGCCGCAACGCTTCAACTGCTCCAGAAACTTGTTGTTGCTTATGGTTGTCCCAAACAAGTGCAAAGTGATAACGGCTCACACTTCACCGGATCAACAGTACAGCAGTGGGCCAAAGATTCTGGAGTGTACTGGTTGTGCCACATCCCATACCATCCACAGGCAGTTGGTTTGATTGAAAGATACAACGGGCTATTGAAGGACCAGATACGCACACTTACACCCACACATACACTAAGGGGGTGGGATCGGGTCCTCACACAGGCAGTCATGTTGTTAAATTCTAGGCCAATAGCCAAAAGCACACCATATGAGAGGATGGTAGGTGCTGGAGCACAGATTCCACAGCTGGAGTGCAGAGTTCAGTATTTATGTAAGGTTCCTGAAAGAACAGGGCTTAACAGATACCATGTTACTGCTTCCCATGACATAAAAACCAAGAGTGATGTATCTGAAGCTAAAGCCTATCTAGGAATGAGAGGGAATCTGGCAGGAAGGTTTGAAGTTACATTTGCATTGACAGATGAGCTTCAAGACAGTGGCTGGGACTCTGACTGGTTAGTGGATACTTCTCAGCAAGAGTGGAAAGTGAGGCTACATAACAGCAAACCTTCCAAAATAAACAGCAGTGATCTTCTGGGAAATATCAGTATATTTCCTCTCCTCCCTATTGATGTTCTTTGGGAGGGTAAGAAGTGGGTACAGGCAGGGGGCAAAGTGTTAGTCAGATATCCAGGAAAAAAGCCATTTAGAGGAGAGATTTTAGCTGAAGGGCCTGGATCTACTGTTTATGTATTATTAGAAGTAGGGATGAGCTTCGTGTTCGAGTCGAACCCATGTTCGACTCGAACATTGTCTGTTCGCCCGTTCGCCGAATTGCGATATCACCAAATTCGTGTGGCGCGTCACGGTCAATAATTCACTGCGGCATCGCAGTGCATTGCTGGCTGATGATTGGCCAAGCATGCACTATGACCCGCATGCTTGGCCAATCACAGCGCCGTCTGAACAGAGAGCCGTAATTGGCCAAAGCCAAGGAGGCTTTGGCCAATTATGGCTCAGGGGATTTAGCACACGCCCCACACTATATAAGGCTGCCTGCACGGCGGCCCTGTGTAGTGTGTGTTCCGGCGTTCATAGATAGAGAGAGAGAGAGACAGACAGTGTCATTTGATTTGAGTTAGATAGATTAGGCAGAACAGTCAGTCAGTTAGCTGCACTTACAGTGTATTGTGTATATATATGCATCCCAGGTGTTGCATATATATATATATATATATATATATATATATATATATATATATATACACTGTATTCAGTTTAGCTAGATCCGTTCCTGTTATCTTCTTACTGACAGGCAGGCTTGTCTTGTTACAGTATTTACATCTACCTGAAGAAAATTGCTGGTGTTCTTTTGATCCTATTAGTACTACAGTGAGGCAGCTAGACTATTTACAGTTAGTGCAGTGCGTCCTGCTCACAGTGTTCAGCTAAAACTACAAGTTAGTGTGCTGCGTCCTGCTCACAGTGTTCAGCTAAACCTACAAGTTAGTGTGGTGCGTCCACCTCACAGTGTTCAGCTAAACCTACAAGTTAGTGTGGTACGTCCTGCTCACAGTGTTCAGCTAATACTACAAGTTAGTGTGGTGCTTCCACCTCACAGTGTTCAGCTAAAACTACAAGTTAGTGCGGTGCATCCACCTCACAGTGTTCAGCTAAACCTACAAGTTAGTGCTGTGCGTCCTGCTCACAGTGTTCAGCTAAAACTACAAGTTAGTGTGGTGCGTCCTCCTCACAGTGTCAAGCTAAACCTACAAGTTATTTTTTTGCGAGCTCTGCACAGTGTTCAGCTAAAGCTACCTGTAGAAGGTTGGTGGTGTTTTCCTGATCCTATCACTACCGCAGGCAGCTAAAAAAGCTACAAGTTAGTTTTTTGCGAGCTCTGCACAGTGTTCAGCTAAAGCTACCTGTAGAAGGTTGGTGGTGTTCTCATACTACAGGCAGGCAGTTGATTTTGCTAGCTGCAGTATCAGTACATATATATATATATATATATATCTATATATATATATATATATATATCCCAGCTTAGTGCAGCTACAGGCCATTAGTATGTCTGGAAGGCCAAGAAGGAGAGGCAGACAGTCACAAGCCAATAAGAGAGGGCAAGCAGGCTCTGTGTCTAGTGCTGGTCGTGGAGACGGTGCATCCTCATCAGCACGTGGCCGTGGGACACGCTTGGCTTTTTTTCGGCAGCTGGCCGTGTTGAGCCGCAACATGCGGAAGACTTGGTCGAGTGGATGACCAAGCCGTCCTCATCCTCCTCATCCTCTCTCACCCATGCCCAGGGTACTTTGTCTGGCAAAGCAGCGGCCTCTTCCCTTGGCTCAATGTCATCAGTGACTCCTTCCCTAGCCCCACCATGTCCTCCTGAGGAGTCCCTCGAACTGTTTGACCACAGTGTTGGGTACATGCTCCAGGAGGATGCCCAGCGTTTGGAAGGCTCTGATGAGCTCGATGAAGGCAGTAACGTGAGCACGGACAGAGGGGGTGCCCAAGAAGGACAGCAATCTGGCAGTCATGCTCCCCCTGCTGCAGCATACTGCCAGGTTTGCTCCAGTGATGAGGAGGGAGGGGATGATGAGGTCACTGACTCAACGTGGGTGCCTGATAGGAGAGAGGAGGAGGAGGAGAAGGCACATCACCAACGAAGCAGGATGCCCTCCAGGGGCCAGCCTAAGGGCAGCACCTTGACTGCATCACACCCCAAAGCTCCACATGTGCAGGGCGCTGCAGTCTCTGCGCGTTATTCAAAAAGTTCTTTGGTGTGGGCCTTTTTTAAGACGAGTGCATCAGATCGCACCGCTGCTATTTGCAACATATGTCTCAAGCGTATCTCGCGTGGCCAAAACATCTCCTGCTTGGGTACCACATGCTTGACCAGACATATGTTGACCTGCCATGCAGTTCGTTGGCAAGCGTATCTAAAAGACCCACACCAAAGAACAAAGAGGACCTCTCCTTGCTCCTCATCAGCTGAGATCTCCAACCCCACTATACCTTCAGTCCTCTCTGAGACCTGCACTGAGAGGAATGAAGGTGTAGAATTAGGTGTGTCACAGCCAAGTACTTGTGGGCAATCTGCTTTTGGTACACCGATGTCAGATTGTACCAGGCAAATTTCCCTGCCCCAGCTGCTGCACCACCGAAAGAAGTTTGCTCCCAGCCATCCACATGCCCAGCGGTTGAATGCTAGCTTGGCAAAATTGCTAGCACTTCAACTGCTGCCTTTTCAGTTGGTAGACTCTGCCCCCTTCCGTGAGTTTGTGGAATGTGCGGTTCCTCAGTGGCAGGTACCCAAACGCCACTTTTTCTCACGGAAGGCGATTCCGGCTCTCTACCGGCATGTGGAAGGCAATGTCCATGCCTCGCTGGACAGGGCGGTCAGCGGTAAGGTGCATATTACCGCTGACTCATGGTCCAGCAGGCATGGACAGGGACGTTACCTAAGTTTCACGGCGCATTGGGTGACTCTGCTGGCAGCTGGGAAGGATGCAGGACAAGGTGCAGTAGTGTTGGAGGTTGTTCCGCCACCACGCCTCCAAAATGCTAATGATTGTGACACACCTCTCTCCTCCACCCCCTCCTCTTCTTCTTCCTCCATGGCCTCTTCCTGTGCTTTGTCCTCGGAACCAGCGGTGCTCCATAGCCGTTCAACGGGCTACGCAAGTACGCAGGCCAAAAGATGCCATGCGGTGCTTGAGCTGGTGTGCTTGGGGGACAGGAGCCACACTGGGGCAGAGGTTCTGTCAGCTCTGCAGGGGCAGGTTCAGAGGTGGTTGACGCCATGCCAACTTAAGGCAGGAATGGTGGTTTGTGACAATGGCACCAACCTCCTCTCTGCCCTCCGACAGGGACAAATGACCCATGTGCCCTGTTTGGCTCACGTCCTTAACTTGGTGGTGCAGCGGTTCTTGGGCAGGTACCCGGGCTTACAGGATGTCCTGAGGCAGGCCAGGAAAGTCTGTGTGCATTTCCGCCGGTCATATAATGCCAGTGCTCGGCTGACGGACCTCCAAAAGGAGTTTAACCTGCCCAAGAACCGCCTAATCTGTGACATGCCCACCAGGTGGAACTCAACGTTGGCCATGCTGCAGCGGCTGCACATGCAGCAGAGGGTCATCAATGAGTACCTGTGCGACTATGGCACCAGGACAGGGTCAGGGGAGCTTGTTTTTTTTTCCCCACGCCAGTGGGCCATGATCAGAGATGCATGCACTGTCCTATCACCATTTGAGGAGGCTACGAGGATGGTGAGCAGTGACAGTGCATGCATCAGTGACACTGTTCCCTTGTCCACCTGTTGGAGCACACTCTGCGTGGAATAATGGACAGGGCACTTGAGGCAGAACAGAGGCAGGAAGAGGAGGACTTCCTTAGCTCTCAAGGCCCCCTTTATCCAGACAGTGTTCCTGCGTGCCCGCCGATCACACAGGAAGAGGAGGAGGAGGAGGAGGAGGAGGAAGATTGTGTCAGTATGGAGGTGGAGCCTGGCACTCAGCATCAGCAGCAGTCTTTAAGGGATCAGTCCCAAGAAACACAGGGACTTGTACGTGGCTGGGAGGAGGTGGCTGCGGACCATGTTGTCCTTAGTGACCCAGAGTACTCTGGACCGAATGCCTCAGCAAACCTACGCTGCATGGCCTCCCTGATCCTGCAAAGCCTGCGTAAGGATCCTCGTATTCGTGGTATCAAGAAGAAAGACCAATACTGGCTGGCAACCCTCCTTCATCCACGTTACAAGGGTAAGGTTGCGGACCTTATCATGCCATCGCGGAGGGAGCAGAGGATGAAACATCTTCGGGAGGCCTTGCAGAAAGGTCTGTGCAACGCGTTCCCAGAGACTGGGAGGTTACAAACTCCTGTTTCTGGACAACGTGTTGCTGAGGCTTCGGTCAGTCAAAGAAGGAGCGGTGGAGAAGGTGGCCGTCTGACCGATGCGTTCAGACAATTTTTTGGTCCGCAGCCCCAAGGTATGATCGGTTCCAGCAACCATCGCCAGCGTCTGTTTTACATGGTGCAGGAATACCTAGGGGCAAGATCTGACTTGGACACCTTTCCCACCGAAAATCCTCTGGGTTACTGGGTCTTGAGCTTGCCAGAGCTTGCACAGTATGCAATTGAGCTACTGGCCTGTCCTGCATCCAGCGTTCTTTCGGAACGCACATTCAGTGCTGCTGGAGGCTTTGTAACCGATCACAGGGTGCGTCTGTCCACCGACTTGGTCGATCGACTGACCTTCATAAAAATGAATCAGTCTTGGATCACCACCAGCTACCAAGCACCTGATGCTGATGTAACCGAATAATTTTTTTTGAAATCTCAGATCCCTTCAAAGACTGCCTATGCTGATGCTGAGTGACTATCCCTGAGTAATTATCCTCTTCCTCCTCAATCATCACGCTGATAGCTTGTAAGAACATTTTTGGTTCTGGGCACCACCACCAGTGCCTAAGGCCCAATTTTTCAGCCCCTGTTTAACAGGGGGGAGCGGGAGCCTCCCCCCATGCCATGGGTGCGGAGCGGCCGAGGAGAAGAAGATAGAAGACGCCGCGGAGGAGATGCTGGACGAGAACGCCGGAGGAAGAACCAGAAGAGCCAGAAGAACCAGAAGATGAAGGAAGATAGAAGAAAGAAGAAGTATTTAAATAAAGGAATTGTCAAAAACTGTCTCTTGTCATTTTTAACATTTTTGACAGTTTTTTAGTGAAATGGTAGGGGTACTTTTGTACCCCCTTACCATTTCACACAGGGGGGGGGCCGGGATCTGGGGGTCCCCTTGTTAAAGGGGGCTTCCAGATTCCGATAAGCCCCCCGCTGGCAGACCCCCACAACCACCGGCCAGGGTTGTGGGGATGAGGCCCTTGTCCTCATCAACATGGGGACAAGGTGTTTTGGGGGGCTACCCCAAAGCACCCTCCCAATGTTGAGGGCATTTGGCCTGGTACGGTTCAGGAGGGGGGGGCCGCACTCTCGTCCCCCCCTCTTTTCCTGCGGTCTGCCAGGTTGCGTGCTCGGATAAGGGTCTGGTATGGATTTTTGGGGGGACCCCACGCCGTTTTTTTTTTTTTTTTTTTGGCGCGGGGTTCCCCTTAAAATCCATACCAGACCTGAAGGGTCTGGTATGGAATTTAGGGGGAACCCCACGTCATTTTTTTTTTTTTAATTTTGGCCGGGGTTCCCCTTAATATCCATACCAGACCTGAAGGGCCTGGTATGGAATTTAGGGGGACTCCCACGTCATTTTTTTTTTTAAATTTTGGTTCGGGGTTCCCCTTTGGGGAATTCCCATGCCGTTTTTATCAATGAACTTCTATGTGTATTGTCGGCAATGCAATAGCCGCGGGTAGTTTTAAATGAGTTTTTTCCTTCAAAATGTCATTTTGCTGTCAGACTGTTCTAAACACAGGAAACATGCGCCCCTTTACAGGCATACTATAGACACCCCCCAGGTACGAAATTTAAAGGGATATTACACTTTTATTGTTTGACTTTAAGCATTATTAAAATCACTGCTCCTGAAAAAACGGCCGTTTTTAAAACTTTTTTTTGCATTGATCCATGTCCCCTGGGGCAGGACCCAGGTCCCCAAACACTTTTTATGACAATAACTTGCATATTAGCCTTTAAAATTAGCACTTTTGATTTCTCCCATAGACTTTTAAAGGGTGTTCCGCGGCATTCGAATTTGCCGCGAACACCCCAAATTGTTCGCTGTTCGGCGAACTTGCGAACAGCCAATGTTCGAGTCGAACATGAGTTCGACTCGAACTCGAAGCTCATCCCTAGTGAGGGGTTGCAGTGTTGTGGCACCAGCACCAGTGCCTAAGGCCTAATTTTTCAGCCCCTGTTCAACAGGGGCGTGTAATTACAATTCTTGATCTAATATTTCACAGCAGGGCCCATTTCTGCACCCACCAAGAGCGAGTGAGGACTTACAGTGTTGTGGCACCACCACCACCAAAAGCCCAATTTTTCTGCCCTTGTTCAACAGGGGCATGTAATTACAATTCTTGATCTAATATTTCACAGCAGGGCCCTGTGAGGGCTTACAGTCTTGTGGCCACAACAACACCTAAGGCCCAAATTTCTGCTGAGTATATAGGGCAGGCCCCTACTTTCAAACATCTAACTTACAAACGACTCCTACTTGCAAACGGAAGGAGACAACAGGAAGTGAGATGAAATCTACCCCTAGGAAGGGAAATTCTCTCCTGTAAGAGTTAATATGGGAAAAACATTTCTCCTTTCCACTGATGCTTTCCAATCCTTGTTCCACAAAAAACCCCAAATTTTCAAAAAACATTTGTCATTGGGACAAAAAATGAGGTGAAATCTTCTGAAGAGGAGGAAAGACAGCAAAACAAATGTCACAGGGGTGATAACCCTTCCCTATGTTTTCCAAAAAGCTTAAAAAAGATTTTTTGGCTGGAGCTAAACACGTTAAAAATGTACCCGTTAAAAATTACAAACAGATTCTACTTAACAACAAACCTACAGTCCCTGTCTTGTTTGCACCGCCTGTATACTGCTGTTTAGAGTATATAGGGCCTGGTGGCCCCACACCTTTCCTTATTTTAATTTGGGTGCGGGGTTCCCCTTAATATCCATACAAGACCCAAAGGGCCTGGTAATGGTCTGGGGGATACCCATGCCGTTTGTCTCACTGATTTTCATCCATATTGCCAGGACCCGACATTACATTAAACCCGCAAGCAGTTTTAAATGAGATTTTTTCCTTTAAAAATGACATTTTGTGCAGGGACTGTTCTAAACACGGGAAACATGCGCCACTTTATAGGCATACTATAGACACACCCCAGGTACGATATTTAAAGGAATATTTCACTTTTTTTTTTTTTACTTTAAGCATCATTAAAATCACTGCTCTCGAAAAAACGGCCGTTTTTAAAAGGTTTTTTTGCATCGATACAAGTCCCCTGGGGTAGGACCCGGGTCCCCAAACCCTTTTTAGGACAATACCATGCAAATTAGCCTTTAAAATGAGCACTTTTGATTTTGAACGTTCGAGTCCCATAGACGTCAATGGGGTTCTAACGTTCGTGCGAATTTTCGGTCCGTTCGCAGGTTCTGGTGCGAACCGAACCGGGGGGTGTTCGGCTCATCCCTCATCCCTAATAGAAGAAACAGATAATCCACTTTGTTTTCCACTCCACAGGCTGTCTCTGATTTGAACCATAGGAAGACCAGAGAAAATGGTTACATGATGGAAAGAATGACAGAAGATCGCAAGAGCTGTGGAGAGCAAGGCCTTTGATGAATTACAAGCCTGGACTTTATAAAGAACTTTAGAATGGACTTTTTAATTAACTTTTTAGACACCTTCTCAATGACAGAAATATGGGAGGTGTTGCATTCAAGGAAAATGAACGTTTAAAATGTGTTTTTCATAATAATGAAGTGATTTTCTCTATGGAGTCTGAAAGGAAAAAAAAATCTAGGGCGGAATGTATTGCATTTGTTAAAAATATGATTTTTTTTTATATTAATCAGACATAAGATAAATGGGACAATATTACAATAGTGAGTTGGTCAGATTACTGTCAGTTTTTTGGCTTGAGTAGATTTCTCAAACAAATGCTGTTTTATACAATAGGGGTAGATATCATTGTTGGATTCAATTGACAGTTCAATTAACAGGCTATTGTCTCTATAGCTAAAGTAAACAAGTAAGAAATGTACTTTTCTGAGGTTTTTTCAGCTCTCAAACTGAAAGAATGACTGTTAGATTACTGTCAGGTGATGGCCTGATTAGACAATGGGTACGTAGATGCAGTTTTCAACAGTCCATTGTTTCTATAGCTACAGTAAACAGGCATGTTTTCTGTTGTTTGGTAGCTATGGCAAACAGCCTGACACATAAAAGGGGGTGAGTAGGGTCACAGACACACACACACCATCATGCTTTGAAGATCAGAAGCTGCCACTCATGATACAAGAACACTGCCTGGTATCCAAGAAGCATTGTTGCCAATGAAGATCACGAACATACAGTAACAGAAGATAAGTAACTTTTAAGTGTATTTGTACTGATATAGACTATAGGCTGTTCATTTGCATTTTGCTTGTTATAGAGATCTGTCAGTCTTGTATTGTATTCCTAAGATTGTAATAGTTTTGTATGTACAGCATCTTTGTATAGTAAAAGCACAATTTACACACTGCAGAAATCTAGATAGATAGATAGATAGACGCAAGCAAAACATCAAACAGCTGAGTTTGTTTAAAGCAGGGATCTCAAACTGGCGGCCCTCCAGCTGTTACAAAACTACAGGTCCCATCATGACTCTGCCTGTGGGAGTCTTGCTTGTAACTGTCAGCCTTGTCAGCCTTGCAATGCCTCATGGGACTTGTAGTTTTGCAACAGCTGGAGGGTCGCCAGTTTGAGACCCCTGGTTTAAAGGGTACCTCCTGCCTCAAAAATAGCAGGCCAATGAACGTTCATCAGATTGGCCAGATGTGTCTTCATGCTAACAGAGGATGCAAGATCTTTTACTGCAGAGGCAGTTAGTTAAGCCAAGTAATCTTCATCAGACTACCCAGAAGTGCCAGAGTACGATGCAATAGCCTTCGCAGAGGCATGGGAACAGCAATATGGATTTGGAAATGAAGGTTTATACTACCTTTGGGAAATATGGTGTGGCCTGCGTTGGGGTTCACTTCAGTAGCCAAGGCTATTTATTTCTCAGCAGACGAGTTGAAGGCAAACCTGGCCAGCAATACACCTCTATGGTGCTTGATCCATGAGTGAAATTGGAGTGACCAGCGAGGCAGTACAACCACTATGGAGGCATCAGGCTGTTCCTCCTATTCGGTGAGGGCAGTCAAGCCCTATGGTTTAACCCACTGACTGCGTATACCTCTTCTAAGTCAAATGGAATGTGATTTAAGATTGAATCAGTGATGTCCAGATCAGGGACTAATCCCTTAGGCTAGTCACCTAGGCTCAGAACAAAGAGTGGTTAGAGGGCCTGAGAAGAGCTAGAGAAGAGATTGGAAGATCCATAATCACCTAAGCCCAAGTCTGCTCCTCTCGAGGAGCAGCAAAGTTCCTTTTCAGTCAAATGTGCCCAGTAGGTGTTATATTGCAGAAATGAATGCAAATTTGGGCAGGAGGCTCAGGATCAGTGGGCCTGTGCAGCACTTGTCTTTGTGATGTGATCTGTCTGCAACAAAACCTTGGGACAACAACGGAAGATTCCTGGTGTGCTGGCGAGTTGTACTTTGTGCAGTAAGAAAGTCAATAGAATTTCTTTCCATTCTTCCAACTCCTCTAATTACCACTTTGGTTCTTTAGAGATATCAAGGCTTTAAGCAAATGTTACCAACAGGAACCATTGGTCTATTGCTCTTATGCTGCGTACACACGATAGGAAATTCGGCCAGCAAAAGACCGATGAGAGCTTTTGGTCGGAAAATGCGACCGTGTGTATGCTCCATCGGACTTTTACTGGCGGAATTCCCACCAGCAAAAGATTGAGAGCAGGTTCTCAATTTTTTGGTCGAAAAAAGTTCAGATTCGAAAACCGTGTATATGCAATTCCGACGCGCAAAAACTCAAGCATGCTCAGATTCAAGTACGAGACGGAAGCGCTCGGTCAGGTAAAACTACCGTTCGTAATGGAGATGGCACATTCATCATGCTGAAATTTTTTCAATAGTTTAATGCAGCGCATTCTCTTCTTCTTTATAATGCTAGAAGAATGAAGTTGTTTTGCTGCTCATATTCACACAAATTTCTTTCTTTAATCTTTCTCGTGATCGCATGAAGAATCTTTTTTTTTTTAAAGCCAGATCTCCATAATAATGTTTGGAATTATTTTTTATTGTCATTTTATTTTTTTTAATCAAGAACTCCTTTTTTTTGGAATATTTTGAAATTGTTTTCTAGTCATCTCCATAATTTTTTTTTGTGTGTCAAGTTTACACAACAACATTATTATCTTGTATTTTTAAAGCTCAAGGAGGTTGGTGTCCCTTGTTAATTTGACATTGTATTTTTGAAATGTGCCTGCCTACTCACAAACTGTCCTATTTGAAGAAAAATACATAGGCAAGTATTTTCTGAAAAAAAAATCTCCATTTATTCTGGCTGATAACAAAATAAAGAGGAAGGCAATGCTGGAGAAACTGCTGGAATTTGCGAAGCCTTTCTACCCCAGGGCACACATCAACAATTTTGAAAATAAAATTGATAGCTTGAGAAGTCTATATAATGAGGAGCACAATCTAGTTCTGGACTCTCCGAGATCATGAACAGCAGCAGATGACATATATGTCCCCAGGCTGTGGTACTACCACAGCCTGAGTCTTCTGTCAGACCAGACTGAACCCAGGCCATCACTTTTTTGTCTTCCTTGCAGCCTTCCTTGGAGGCTGTGACTCTGGAGGTGGACTTGTGGCAGGAGGAGGATGGGCGAGCACACATAAGTGCATGTTATCACTTATTTGGCCACTCAACCCCTTCTGAATGGCCTCAAAAATACATTTCTCACACCTGAAGCGTTGGCCCTCCTCCATTTGCTGCAATTTAGCAGCTACATAGCAGCCATAGGCCTCTTCAGCGTTGGGGGGCTTTTCAGGGCCGCATTAGCATCCTTAATGAGGCCCAGTGCTGCCTCCTCCACGTTACTCCCCTTCCTGGCCCTTTTTGTTGTAAGGCAGAGGGGAGGAACCTGAGATTGGGTGAGGCTACAGGGCCTGGCCACCTCCTGGCTGACACTTACACCCGCCTCCTCCTGGCTGACACTTACCCCTGCCTCCTCCTGGCTGCCTGGCTGAGGTCTTCTTGTGTATGAAAAAGGGACATAGTTTTAGTTTTTGGTTCATCAATCACACGCAATTTTCAGCTCATGACTGTTGCAAATTGAATGTTAATAAATAGAAAAGACTATCATTCTGACCCCAGCATTTTTCATTCTTGTCACACTCATTTTTGGCCCCTACTGTCTATTGATATGTCAAACACTTTTTGTTAAATCATTAATTTGTTAGAAATAATAACATCTAGTTAACAATCATTTTTGGACAATAAATATTTTTAAAAATACTATACCTTCAGCTGGGCTCCTCAACTTCCTCCAGGATGGAAGGCCCAGGTTGGTCCTCGGAAGCCTCAGCTGGGGTTGAGGGAAGGCTGGATGGAAGTGTAGAAAGTGATTCCCTGGCTTCCATCTGGTCTTCCAGAAACCACATCCTGTTGTAGTACCACAGACTGGGTACATACACATCCTCTGCTGTAGCTCCTGATCTCATGGAAGCCTGAACCTTAGTAAGCTACTTCCTATATGTGCTTCTCAAGCTACCAATTTTCTTCTCCACAAACTTGATGTCTGCGTCGGGGACCTGCGTCTTCACAAATTGCAGCAGTTTCTCCAGCGATGCCTTCCTAGCTGGTTTATTGCGATATAAGGGGTTTTTAACCTCCCACAAATTTCTCATATCCCTGTATCTGTCTATGAACTGCCCCTTAAATTCAGGGTCTTTGAATTGTTTCATATTTGCTGAAAGACAAAACACAAGACCAAAACACTATAATATCAGGCTAAACTCTCCTAATCTTATCCCAATATAGGCCTCAATCCAGAAAGAGTATAGGCCGCTGATGTCCCAAGTTAAAATGTTACCTTCGTTATAACAATTGACGCTTCCTCCACTCACAGATAGTTTTAATACAGTTTAAAAGCCAAATTTGGAAGATGCACACAGTGTGCCAACATGTGCTATCTGCCATCAGGGGATTTCAATGTACACGCTTTCTGGGTACAACCTCATCCTCCCAACTCTAGTAGGTGAGAGGAAGTGGTTGCACCCCCAAAACACGTCCATTAATCCCCCATGATGGGAGATAGCACATGTTGACATTAGGTATAGGATCAGAAGGAAATCCCCATTTTGACTCAGAATTTGTGTGTATCTTCTAAATTTGGCTTTTACAGGGGTGACTTCACCCCATCTAATGAAAGCAAGATCAAGACATTTTTCACACTATAATGTCTGATATTGCCTTCATTTTTGCAATGTTGAACTCTGTAAGTTCCAGAGTTGTGTATGTTATGTTTGGAAACATGCCTGTTTCTGTACTTTTTCAAAAATTTCAAGGTAAAACTTTAAAAAAAATATGTGTTTTTTTTTGCCACAAAATGTTTTAGAACGCACACGTGAATGTGCACGGAGTAAAAGGCTTTCTACTCAACAATGTGTGGCTTCTTCTTTCAATGCTCAATAACTTTTTGTATTAAGTTGGTGTTTACAGTGACAATGGGTGTTATCTAAATAATGTTAAAACCACTTGGCACTACAAGTGCACTAGCAGAACCTAGGAGATAGATAAAAGAAACAGAAGCAGTAAATCCAAATCAAGATTTTATCATATCAATTTTTTTTAACCAGTTTTGACTGCAACGCATTTTGACTGCACAGTCGCCACCCCAGATGAAGACTGTGCAGTCGAAACTCGTTGGGTGGACCTTCCGCTAACATCGCCTCATGCTTTTACATGCTGTATCAATTTCTTCCAAATGTGAGTGTTGAATTTATATTTTTCATAAACCACCTCCTTTTTAAACAGTATCACGCTATATCAGCCCCCTTTTTCTATTACATGATACCCTTCCTGTGACTATAAGTTTTCATGCTCCCAGAGACTCCTGGAGCCTCCAGCTAACATCTCATGACCGTCTAAGGCTGATCGACTGACGGAGTTCCAGGATATGCTGTCCCCCATTGGGTGGTTTGAACCCAACAAGCCCTGTTGACTTGGGTGGTATATGCCCCTCCAAGTCAATATTATCTGGTAAGCCTCCTCCCTCTTTCACAGTGGTGGTGTTTGCTTTCATTTTTTCACTCCAAGGTTCCCAGGAATGCCAGGAACTTCCCACATGTGTATTGGATCACAAACCTAATTGGACTGTATTTCATCATTTCGTTCAACTTGGACATTTGTGTGTAGTGCAGTCACTATATTAGCACATTGCTTAATATCCATTCACATCTATTATGTTAGAATTTGTGTCATTTTGTCACATATATGTTTGAATCACATACAATTTTTCCCTTTTTTTTGCAAAGCGCTGCACTTATTTATTTTCTACCTACTTAGCTCTTTGTCTACAGCCGTGCCGGCTGATGGATTGTGGGGTCACAGCACAGTATACACTTTTCATTATGAACCAATTCCGAAAGAACGGTACAGATCGTTCTTTCCCTTTAGAACTTGCAGTGCAACTAGAGTTGGGAAGGTTGTCCCACTCCTCCATTTTTCTGACCAAGACTACTTCAATAGGTTCAGTGACACTAAAGCAGTATTTCTTCTGGAAGAATTATTTCAGAGATCCAAGCATCAAGCGGTAAACTACCTCATTGCTACCATAATCAAACAAAATAGCTCTGGTTTCTTCCTCTCGAGCACCAGACGAGGGTCTGCATCCTTGCTTCTGGGTCAAGACATCACCCTTCTGGCATGTACAAACTGAAATGTCTGCGTCACCACAAGCTGGAGGAATGGACTCTATGTGGAAGAAATACATGGAAGTGGAAGTGGCCCTTCTCTAGAAGGTCAGACAGTGGCCTCTTCAGGCTTGGTAGTATAAGAAGAATTTTCACTGTCCACTAGGACAATGGCATTATCTCGGGTCAGAATATCCTAAGGGGCTTATAGGACGAAGATAAATTCATCAATCTAGTGCAAGAGTTCACTTTATCAGATGGGTGGCGTGCTCATGGGCAAAATTCAGAGGTCCAGAATTTTACAGGATACCAACCAGGTTCATAAACTACGAACCATTTTTTTGCCTATTGCAAAGTCAATTAAGCAACATTGGAAGCAGGGGAGCTGACTTCATTTCTAAACGAATCTAATATGTTGATTTAAATGCTTCAGCATGGCCCTCCCTTTTAGATTTTGTTGGCGCGCTACATCCCATTCGTGTATGCTGTCATGCTTGTGTCAGAAAAATGGAAAATTGTATACTTACCTGACGGTAATTTTCCTTTCCTGATGCAAAGCATGACAACATACAGGTCCCTCCCTTGCGTTTCACATTTGAGTTACAAGAATGCTGCCTGGGGAGGTGACTCATTTATATATAGTATAACCAGTCCTGATTGGGCGAGAGGCGAAGCCTATCCCAATCGTGTATGCTGTCATGCTTTGCATCAGGAAAGGAAAATTACCATCAGGTAAGTATACAATTTTCCGTTATCTATTTCCTACTCTCTGTAAAATTTTTATATATACTTAAAGAGGAGTTTCAGTCAGTTCTGCAAAAATTGAGTAGCTAAAAAAACTGTAGCTGCTGACTTTTATTAAAGAGACACTCACCTGTCCAAGGATCCAGCGCCATCCTCACTCAAGCCGATTTCTTCTCTGGTCTTTGGGTTCCAGGCGCTGGCATGTTAACTGTGGGCAGCAAGTTGTGCAGCTTTGTAAATGGTCCTGCTGCCTTCTGGGACCTGTGATGTGTCCTAGAAGGTTTCGGGCAAGGAGGGGAGGAGAATTTCCTCTTGGATCGCCTAGGAGATCAGAGCCGAAGGGGGAGCGATTAACTGTCAAAACCCGCCAAAATCCCCTCCAAAAAAAAATAAAAAATTCCAAATATGGCAGAGGAGGAGGAAGAGCGAAACTTCCCTTTTGAGTAAAGTTCTGATTTAAGTTATATTTTATAGTCATTTAGACTATGTTGTGTAGACACTTGGAGTCTGCATTTGGTCGCTTATGGGTATCATGTGCCCTAACCCCTCTCTCCTTAAAAAAACTGTACAATTTCCTCAACCCCACAAAAGTCAAGGATTCCACCCTGAGGTTTAAAATGTTAGCCCACCAAGTTGCATGGGGGTCACTATCTGCCTCCTGGGGTTAAAGGGGTGTTCCAAGAGGTTTAGAATTGTTTTCCTCAGAGGGTGAGCCTGTATATATGAGCTCCTTTGAATGCACTTTCCTGACATTTCTATCTTATGCTATTTGTAAATAATTGAAAGTGGTGCAGTGAATTATGGGGCTACTTTGCCCACTCCCATCATTAATTTATCATTTATTTTAATGCTCCACCTCTGTATTTTATTTATTTTAGTAAAAAACCTGGCAACCCTTATTTTTTTTTAATATTCACTGCTGTTCCTTTCCCAATTACCCATATTTTGGATTCATGTGATCATCGTTTATATCAAACGGATAGGCTCATGCAGGTCAAGTGACTGCTGGAACATAAAGGTGTTTTAATCAATCATAATCATTCATTCTTCACCATTATCATAATTTATCCTTCATCGTCATCATCACCACCACCACTTCATATTCATAGTAACCATGCCTATTGTTGACTCAGTGATTAGGTTCTCTTTACTGCATGCATGCAGTCATTAAACTTTTTGAAGGATCTGTGACTAAACAGCTATTGAATAAATCCTTTTGGCTTAAGGCTTCTTAACTAGAGTAGAAAGCTAATAATAAAAAAGCAGGCATACAATTTAAAGGATCCAAAAGTAAAGCTGAATAAATTTCCTCCTGTGAAGTAAGAGACAAGCACATGTTTTTTTATGAGAATAGGCAGACACATATTTGTATGACTTTTCTGCTGTACGATTGAAGTCAAGCCTGTAAAAAAATAATAAATATAATTGCCTTGAATCACTATTTTAATGCATGTGGTTATTGTTGACAAGGGGCAATACTTAGGTGGGAAACTATGTTGCCTTTTTTTGGAAAACTACTGCGTGTATAACATTTTTGTCTTGTCAATTACACCAGAGAGTATACATTAGGGTGCACAGCAGCACGTTGCAATGCATTACAGTCCATCAGAATGCACTGCGCAAAAATGGAACCTATGTCCAACTTGTTTTTTAGTTTACACAAACACAACACATTGATGTGAACTGAAAAAATAGAAATAAGACAAATTGTCTTGTCTATGCATTGGGACTGGGTTGGGCCAAGGAGGCTGGGGTGAATGAACCCTTACAGGTGATGAAGTATAGAAAACATGCATCTGGCCAACAAGGGCCTGGTTTAATAAGAATTAAAGGCAAGTTGTACTATTGCTGAACTCTTTAAGGGCGTACACACGGTCGGACTTTGTTTGGACATTCCGACAACAAAATCCTAGGATTTTTTCCGACAGATGTTGGCTCAAACTTGTCTTGCATACACACGGTCACATAAAGTTGTCGGAAAATCCGATCGTTCTGAACGCGGTGACGTAAAACACGTACGTCGGGACTATAAACGGGGCAGTGGCCAATAGCTTTCATCTCTTTATTTATTCTGAGCATGCGTGGCACTTTGTCCATCGGATTTGTGTACACACGATCGGAATTTCCGACAACGGATTTTGTTGTCGGAAAATTTTATCTCCTGCTCTCCAACTTTGTGTGTCGGAAAATCCGATGGAAAATGTCCGATGGAGCCCACACACGGTCGGAATTTCCGACAACACACTCCGATCGGACATTTTCCATCGGAAAATCCGACCGTGTGTACGGGGCATTAGACATAAACAAGTATACAAATTAGGACCTCTCAATTCATTCTGACTTATCTGTATGGCTGTATTCAGATATTAGAAGTTTCAAACCAGAAAAAGCCAGACAATTAGCACTTATAGAGGTCAGCGATGGAAGCTTCTGTATTTATTTCATTGTATTAAAGAGCCACTGTCATCTGGATAATGCAGGCACATTGACATTCACTGCAAGAGGCCCCCTCTGACCTCCCCTGTAATCATCTTACTGATCCACTCCAATGGCTGGTGGTATTCAGGTGCCATGTCCTAAAAGTCAGCGTATCATGTGGTTTGGATATATAACATGGACGTTTTAGGCACATAAACTAAGACAAAATATTAAAAAAACACTTTATTGGTTAGCAATCTTTTTTTTTAACTCTTTATTGCAAGAGGTATATACACAGCATTACAAGGTAGAATAATACGAAGAAGTAATTACAAAACGTTCTGTATTACAATGTACTGCAACAGTTAACTTTTGTCTTGCAAACCGTCAAGACCAAATAAATAATAAGTGGATCAGACGTGAACTGCATAAGGCAATGGGTGTAAATATAGTCATATAATAATTGTATTCAAGTCAGCAACAAGTACAAAACCAGGGTAGAGTATTTACTTTCCCCTATAATATTGTTCCATATAGTCAAAGTAGAAGAGCTCCAAATATTCCAGATTTTGAATTTTTTTTTTTACAGACTGTATCCAGTGTCACACTGAGAGAGGATTAGGTTGGATCCATTTAACTGCTATGGCCTTGCAGGCCAGAAAAAAGTGTTTCTCTCAGGAATATTCTTGTATACCTTGGCCACATTTCCTCATCAAGGATACCTAGGAGACACACCTCAGGGGTTAAAGGTACTGGTATAGACAGAATCTTAGACAAGATATCAGTAACCTTTTGCCAATATTGGGCTATCACTGGGCATATCCAATTAACAAATCTGCATTTGGACAATTACATCTCAGACAATTTGAGGAAGGTATACGATGCATTGCATGTAGTCTGACTGAGGTCAAGTAAGACTGGTGAATCATATATAATTGAATCTGTTTATTGAGGCATACAAATGGGAGGAGAACGCTTCATCCCAGTCTGTCAGAAAAATTGGGCATGAGCATTTTCCATTAGTACGAACCTCTAGCGGGGAGGCCTTCAGTGTAGCATAAAGCAGGTGAGAGTAAATATTGCAGATCAAGCCCTTGGGGCCCTGGGACCTCAAAATACAATGTCAACGTGTAGTTAGAGAAGCTGCTGCCCATATTGCCAAATTGTGCATGCAGCGCATGACGGAGTTGGAGGTATCTATAAAAGTTTGTGCGGAATAACTCATACTTACCTTGCATACCTAAAAATTAATGCATAACATTGTTTTCATACACATCAGTTAAGGTAAGTGCATCCTTGCGCTCCCAGAAGTGGTAGTTTATGTATTGAGTTAGGTGTGGGAACATTGGGTTCCTCCACAGTGGAAGGTCCATATTAACATTCTCAAACTCATTTATACGTTTAGTCTCCCATCACACGGCGCGAGCCAGGGTCAATATTGTTATATTTCTCTGAAGCAACTGGGATACAGGTGCCTCCAAGACTATCAACTGATGTTCAATTTTCAGTACATGCGCCAAATATGATTCCACTTCCATTGGTGTAGTTGGGACAACCCAGTTACCCAGATCTCAAAGTTGGCCAGCAAGGTAGTTTAAGGACAAATCAGGCCATACCAGCTTCAGCCTTGGGCCTCTGCAGAACTGTTAGTTGTGTCTATTGATTCCCCATATAAAGGTGGTAAATAAAGCATCAATGGTTTTGAAAAGCGATTTAGTGACTGGGGCTGGCATGTGTGACATAATATAAAGACATTTTGGCTACCAGCTACAGACAGAGGAAGCTTAGCCCAGGTAGTCAACTTTAATTATTTGTAAAAGTGGATCCAGATTAACAGTCAAGGCTTCAGAGGGCATTGCTGTTATAATGTTGCCTAAATATTTAAAAAAGGATACTACCTTAAGAGGATTTGGCATCGTATCTGAAGGGAGAGCATGTGGATGTAGAGACATGAGGGCAAGATTTTTGCCAGTTGATCTTAAGACCCGAGTAGGACTCAAATGTCAATATAGTATGCATAGCTAAACGTAGGGAAACTTGTGCATCATTTCGAGAATTAGATCGGGAGTCTCCAGGAGTTTTATTGCGGGGAGAGAGGACATCCTTGGCAGGCACCTCAATGTAGCTGTATGGGATCTGACAGCAAGCCATTAACTAGGATATAGGAAGTTGGATTAGCATATAAAATGTCAATCCATTTGCTAAATTTTTCACTAAAACCAAACAACCTCAGGGCAGCTTGTAAGAATGGCCATTCGATGGAATCAAAAGCCTTTTGACGTGTCAAGCGAGGCCAATACTGCAGTGTCTGATAAATGATCCCTAAGCTGTGCTATAATTTGGGTTCTACGGAGGTTGATAGGAGGTGGATTTTCCAGGCATACATCCAGTTTGATCCAGATGGATAATGCTAAGGATCACAGTGTTCAAATAATTTTGTAATTATTTTATAGTCTGTGTTTAGCAATGAGATAAGGCGATAGGATCACAATTACAATCAGTAAAATCGTTGTCAGGTTTAGGTATGAGTACTACTGTAGTAGAGTTTACACCGGCAGTTTCCCTTTCTGAAAAACAGTGAGTACACCTGGACTAGGATCGGGGCCACAATGTCAACATACCTAGTATACACTTCTAATAGAAAGCCTGACGCTTTACCGGCAGACAATGAGGCGATAGCTTCGCGTACATCATCCTCAATGAAATCAGCCTCTAAAAATGTAACTTGTATAGCTGTCAAAGTGGGGAACTGCAAGCCTTGCAGATACCTCTTTCACATATACTGATCAAGAAATTGATTTGTATCATACATTTGAGTTTACAAGTATAGTATTGAGTATATAAGTACCTGAAATAAATAAATAAATAAAAATAAAATAAAATAAATAAAAGTTGTGAAAAAATAATTATAAGATCTCCTCAGTTGCACAGTTCAAGCTACCATCTGCATGTTTCAGTCTGGTCACCATCAGACTACCAGATTGCTGTTTTGCTATATGGACAAGTAGATGGCTAGATTGGTTGTCTTGCTCAAAAGATTTTTGTTGAGTATAGAAAGTCTTACACTTTGCATTTTCTGACATTCGTTCAGCATACATGCGGGACAGTTGTTCCCAATGCATACAAGCGGACAGAGAAAGAGAAGACAAAAAAGCTACCGCCACAGAATGAGAGGCCCTCTCCAACTTTTCATTATCTTGACGGGCCGAACATTTACTATATCGGATTGTAGATTTAAGGGCACCTCTCAGATATGACTTATAGGTGTTCCAAAATATCAAATCTCTTGAGGAGCCGTGGGCTTCCACAAAAACCTTTAATTGGCCTGGTGCCCTATCGTTGGACCCAATCAGGGACAGCCAGAAGGGATGTATCCTCCAGGATTGGTGTTTGCTAGGATTGCCCATTTTAGGGGTGAGTAATAATGGTGAATGATCTGATGCCTCGGGTAAGGTAGGTTATGCAGGTTACTTTGGTGTCAGTTTTAGCATTACCCAGTGCTAGATCAATTCTAGACAGGCTCCCTCTGCCGGGGATGCCCCACGAGTAAGCCTGTGTGTGTGGATTAAGAGTACACCTTAGATCTTGCCAACCAAATTCTTCCACCAGCAAAGCTTAAGCAGAGGAATCCTGTGGGGTAGCAGAGAGAGGATCTCCATGTCTATCCATGACCGGGTCCAACAAAAGGTTAAAATCTCCCATGCATGAGCTTCCGGTTCCGGCGCCACATGAGGAGGAGGTAGCGAGCTCCAGCTCCCGCAGCGCTCCTCACTAATCTGCCTCTCAAGCCGGCTATTGCTCCGAGGAGACCCCCCATCACAGTGCGGACATACAGCGGGCTCCCATGGATCGCTTTGTGGAGCGATCGTACGCTCGGGCGGTCACATCCACGATCCCCACCAGAGGAGATACAGCGGTGGACACAGCCAAGATGGCGGCCGCCCCAGGCATGACGGAGCAGGCACACACGCAGCCACAGCCACAACCACCGCTCCCCTCAGCTCCTGACATACAAGGTACAGACCCTACCTCCCCTGCTGGAATTGCACAGGCTGTAGTCACGCTGCTGGGCCCCACTCTCACAGCTACAGTGGATGCAGCAGTCCATAGAGGGTTAGAGCAGTTACATATTGACCTACAAGCACAGGCACAGAGAATCAATCAGGTAGAGGATAGGATTTCCTCCCTGGCAGATGAACTCACAGCCTCATCTGCAGCAGTAGCACGTCTCACAGCTACTAATAGGGACATATGGGACAAACTCGATGATTTGGAAAATCGTTCGAGAAGAAACAATTTACGCATCATTGGTCTGCCTGAATCAGTTTCCACACCACAGTTAACCAATATATGCGCAAAAATTATCCCAGAACAACTGGGCCTTCGCATTCCCTGCACTATTGAACGCGCGCACCGCATAGGTCAATTCTCAGAATCACGTACCAAACCCCGCCACGTTATTGTAAAGTACCTCAACTACGCGGACAAGAATGCCATAATGCAAAAGTTTCGTCGCTCACGGTCTTTAATGGTTGATGGCGCAAAACTCCTACTTTTTGCAGATTATTCCATAGAGGTAATGAAGCAGCGTAAAGCGTTTTCACCGATCTGCTCCACCCTTCATCATAACCAAATCCGGTTCTCTTTAGCCTATCCGGCTGTCCTCCTCATCCAAACACATGAAGGAGAACACCTCACGTTTCATACCCCTGAGGAGGCGGAACACTTTCTCGCCACCCGAGGCACAGAAATGGAGCATAGCAACATTGAAGAGAATTCACCATCATCATCACCATCGACAGCGAAGGTACCACCTAAACAGCAACGCAGCCCCACAAAACCTCCATACAAGCGCAGCCGCTTTACTAACCAAGACGACCGCTCTGCAAATCGATGAAGGACTCCAGGAACTTTATCTAACCATCTACACTTCCTCGGATGGGTAATTTTACCCCCCATTGTCTCTAACCTGTTTTTTTCCTATTTTTTTATGTTAGCCTGTTTTGGGTGTAATGTCTTACACGGTTGCTAGTATTTGTTAGCTAAAGGTCCTGTTATTATGCCTCCAAGCCTGGTTTACCACTACCCACCGCCCACATACTCTGTTTACCCAAAAGGTTAACATAATAACTCAGGTGATCTCCATGGCTATAGACCCCTAACGGGGCAGACCATTTGATTAAGTTACCCCCTTATTTTTGCACTTCATTATTTTAGCTGAGCCCTTTATTTGACACAGATACAACCAGCACTTCCCCTAACCCCATACCCTGATCATACCCCTCCCTCCCTCCCCTCTCTCCCCCCTTTTCCCTCATCTCTTCCTCCCTTATCCCACTCCTCCTAGCCAAAATCATGCTCATATGTGAGGATCTGGCGGGTCGCTGAGAGGCATTATGGGTAGTTGTATCCCATGTGGAAAAAAGTGAAGTACACTGTTTGTAGTTTGTTACGCCATAACTGTAATCCTGCTTTGTTACAGCTTAATACCTATTGCTTAATACATTTGCAATTCATGTTTGCCTTACTAGTACCTTTTCTCCTATGTGACCTACAGTTTTTGGGTGATTCCCGTATGGTTGACACTGTACATGTCAGGAGGCTCCCTGATCAGCCTCCCATTTATCGTAACTATCATATCCAACCATGTCTTTTTCTGCCGACGGGAGTCACCTGAAATTTATATCATGGAATGTTAAGGGGCTCCGATCCCCAAATAAACGTATGTCCATTCTCAGACATCTACGGCGTCTTCGGGCAGATGTGGCCCTATTACAGGAGACACATCTCTCCGCAGACGATTTAACACACCTTCAAAAAATGTGGGTAGGTTCTGTATACGGGTCCCCTGCAATGGGCCGCAAGGCCGGTGTAGCTATTCTAATTCATAAAGAAGGGATAAATCTGCGGCGCTAATCTAAATAGATAAATTCCTGAGATGCAAAAAATGTATGAAAGAAGCCAATAAAGACTCGAAGACTGACCGAAGTTATAAGGTGCATAAATATCTAATGTTAGTATAAAAATAACTACTACGTGCCAAAGCCAAATAAGTAAGCAACAATAATGTAAATCAAGATCGTCAAGGAGCAGAACAAAACGACCCCAGATAAGAATGTTCGCACACCTACAAAGGATAAGGGAGGTGAAACTGTGGCGCTAAAATCAATGAGTGTGTTCCTGGGATACCAAAGGAGAAAAAACCATATACATCCAGAGGAAAAACAGCCTGTAGGAAGATGCAGGTAACGATTTAAAAAATTCCTATGATACGTGAAAAACAAATAATACCTTAACGGGAATAAGCTATGTAACAAAAGAACTAATAACCACACCTGGAAAAAATCCAAGTAAGGATCTAGTTCATGTAAATTAATATTCCACCATTTTTGTGCAACCAAGAATTATAGCAAATCAATGTTGCAACAAAAAGTGCAGCTAATAAAGGGGACTAAATAATTGAGATCCAGATAACTCATGACCTATTAAAGACCTAAATTATAAAAAGCAAAAAATATAACTCGTGACTATACCAACACAATAATCCTAGAAGAATAAGTGCAAGCAATAATTCTAAAAAATATGTGCAAGTGATATTTCAGTGCAAAATCCAAGGTGAAGACAAGTGAATAAATAATTAATTAAATAAATCAATTAAGGTCCTAACAATAGAAACACAAATTCACATAATTGATAAATGTTCCATAAATCATGAATAAAAAATAGAAAATATAAATGATTGAAGGCAATAATAATCTCTAAATTTCTTTCTATAAAAATCCACTCTCTAAATAATATTGTGTAAATGTTAGTGCAACATCCAAAATAAATATGAGTAAATACAAGAGTAAATTCCCAAAAAATGTGTATCAAATCGGACAAATGTTTCAATGAAGTAAACAATGTTTCTTCCACAAAAGATAAATAAGGTGACTAACTAATAACACACCAGCAATCAAAAATAATCAGTGTTCAGCATATATGTCACACTCAATGTGATAACAATAAAGTGTCCCAGAGTGAATAGAAGTGATTTCTAAATTCAAAAAAAATTAATTAAATAGTCAATCATCCCATTCATAACTCCTTCGTGATGGATCAAAAAAAATTCTTTCACATATCCCCAGTGAAGAGAAACAGGTGTATAGACAGATAAAACGGTTCCCCCAGCCTCTCACCTCCCGGCTGAGCGATAACAGCCCAAAAATAGCCTCACGCAGTCTGTGCCTGCAGGTGGTTTTAAACGCTGTCAGCTCCCAGCAGGATGAAATCCGCCTTGGTGTATGTGATAGAACGTCTCCCGATCTCCAAATTTCTCAAGCAGTGTTCAGTGTGCCTGACTTGTTTTAGGCATGCAGATAAGCAGATAGGCAGAACTCAGCTGGCTTGTAAGGACAAGGCTTGTAAGGACAAGGAGTGGCAGACTGCGTGGCCTAATGGATAAGGCGTCTGACTTCGGATCAGAAGATTGAGGGTTCGCGTCCAAAGGTAGCAAGCCTTGTCCTTACAAGCCAGCTGAGTTCTGCCTATCTGCTTATCTGCATGCCTAAAACAAGTCAGGCACACTGAACACTGCTTGAGAAATTTGGAGATCGGGAGACGTTCTATCACATACACCAAGGCGGATTTCATCCTGCTGGGAGCTGACAGCGTTTAAAACCACCTGCAGGCACAGACTGCGTGAGGCTATTTTTGGGCTGTTATCGCTCAGCCGGGAGGTGAGAGGCTGGGGGAACCGTTTTATCTGTCTATACACCTGTTTCTCTTCACTGGGGATATGTGAAAGAATTTTTTTTGATCCATCACGAAGGAGTTATGAATGGGATGATTGACTATTTAATTAATTTTTTTTGAATTTAGAAATCACTTCTATTCACTCTGGGACACTTTATTGTTATCACATTGAGTGTGACATATATGCTGAACACTGATTATTTTTGATTGCTGGTGTGTTATTAGTTAGTCACCTTATTTATCTTTTGTGGAAGAAACATTGTTTACTTCATTGAAACATTTGTCCGATTTGATACACATTTTTTGGGAATTTACTCTTGTATTTACTCATATTTATTTTGGATGTTGCACTAACATTTACACAATATTATTTAGAGAGTGGATTTTTATAGAAAGAAATTTAGAGATTATTATTGCCTTCAATCATTTATATTTTCTATTTTTTATTCATGATTTATGGAACATTTATCAATTATGTGAATTTGTGTTTCTATTGTTAGGACCTTAATTGATTTATTTAATTAATTATTTATTCACTTGTCTTCACCTTGGATTTTGCACTGAAATATCACTTGCACATATTTTTTAGAATTATTGCTTGCACTTATTCTTCTAGGATTATTGTGTTGGTATAGTCACGAGTTATATTTTTTGCTTTTTATAATTTAGGTCTTTAATAGGTCATGAGTTATCTGGATCTCAATTATTTAGTCCCCTTTATTAGCTGCACTTTTTGTTGCAACATTGATTTGCTATAATTCTTGGTTGCACAAAAATGGTGGAATATTAATTTACATGAACTAGATCCTTACTTGGATTTTTTCCAGGTGTGGTTATTAGTTCTTTTGTTACATAGCTTATTCCCGTTAAGGTATTATTTGTTTTTCACGTATCATAGGAATTTTTTAAATCGTTACCTGCATCTTCCTACAGGCTGTTTTTCCTCTGGATGTATATGGTTTTTTCTCCTTTGGTATCCCAGGAACACACTCATTGATTTTAGCGCCACAGTTTCACCTCCCTTATCCTTTGTAGGTGTGCGAACATTCTTATCTGGGGTCGTTTTGTTCTGCTCCTTGACGATCTTGATTTACATTATTGTTGCTTACTTATTTGGCTTTGGCACGTAGTAGTTATTTTTATACTAACATTAGATATTTATGCACCTTATAACTTCGGTCAGTCTTCGAGTCTTTATTGGCTTCTTTCATACATTTTTTGCATCTCAGGAATTTATCTATTTAGATTAGCGCCGCAGATTTATCCCTTCTTAATTAATTGTTTTTAGGTGTGTGAACACTATTATTTGTTGGCTGCTATTCTGTTCTTATTCTACGCTTTTTAAGGTATTTTTTATTTATATTTTTATTGTTGGCTCTTTATTATTCTTTGGTGTGCGCACAAGTACTTATTACCATTATTCTAATTCATAAAAACCTACGACACTCTGTCAGAGAAGTGAGGGCTGACGCCTTAGGCCGCAAACTGACCTTACATATGACCATAGGTGACAAAGCCGTAGCTATCACTAATATCTATGCTCCCAACTCTCCAGACACTTCATTCTTTCAGGACATGGTTCAATGGATTCTCACGGCCCCTGAGGTATTGCATTTAGTGGGCGGGGACTTTAACTCTGCCATGTCCACACTGGCAGACCGCACTTATCTCCCTAAGCAAAAGACAAGGCCCGGTCCCTCCCATACACCAGACGCGACTCCCTTAGCACACTCTATTGAATCTATGCAGTTTGTAGACATCTGGCGCCTGACACATCCAACTGACAGAGAATATACTTTCTTCTCGCCCCCACATAATACCTTCTCTCGTATAGACTACTTCTTTGTCTCCCCGGCCCTAGTATCTGTAATAAACACCCCAGACATTTACGATGCCAGAATCTCAGACCACAGCCCCATCGCAGTCCATATGACACAACTCACACCCTCAACTCCTTCCCCTATCTGGCGTTTCCCTTCATATCTGGCGGATAATGAAGACTTCCGACAAGTCTTGCACCAAACATGGGAAGAATATATTTCCACAAATGGAGCACATATCTCTGACCCAAACCTCTTCTGGGAAGCAGGTAAAGCTTTCCTACGGGGCAAAATCATCTCGTACACCGTACAATTTAAAAAACACACTCGACAACAGTATATGCAAGCAAGCGAATCCCTACGCCTAGCTCATGACAAGCTAACATTAGACCGCACCTTAGCTAATATACAGGAATGGAAGCGGGCCAAGTGTGCCTTTGATCTCTGGGCAGAACAGCACGAAGCTGCTAAAACCTCGTACTCTACCCTTCACTTTCACAAATTTGGCAACAAGGCAGGCAGAATGCTAGCCAGACTATGTTCAGGACCTAGACGTCCTACACATATCCCAACCCTGAGAAATGCTTCCGGCTCGTTAGTTACCTCACCTACCGAAGTCAGCAAACTACTTGCAGATTATTATACTGATCTGTACCGTGCAGACCCAACGGATCAACCTGCCGTGGAAGCTCTGCTTGACAAGATACGCCTGCCCAGGCTTCAAACGTCACACTTGGAGGCACTTAATGTGCCTATTACCTTAGAAGACATACAACACACGATCAAATCTATGGCCTCTGCTAAGGCTCGGGGTCTCGACGGGTACACTGCGGAATTCTTCAAATTAACGGCTGACTTCATCCCCAACAAACTGAAGCATGTATATGCAGCCATGTGGGATGGAGGTCCTTACCTCCCCACAGGGACACAAGCTCATATTAAACTAATCTCCAAGAAAGGAAAGGATCCCTTACTTCCAGGCTCCTATCGTCCAATCTCATTAATAAATGTAGACGTAAAAATCCTGTCTAAAATTATAGCATCATGTTTAGCTCTCTTACTTCCGTCCCTCTTACACCCAGCCCAATCAGGTTTTGTCTCAGGACGATCAGCCACACTAAATATACGTAAGGTCTTAATGGCGCTAGAATACGCTAAAACACACCCCGATCAAGATGTAGCAATCATGTCCCTAGACGCCGAAAAAGCCTTTGACAATATTGGTTTTTCATGGCTTTTTACGGTAATGGAAAAATTTGGTTTTTGAGGTCAAATCACAAGGTTCCTCGAACAAATGTACGCCTCACCAACGGCACGCCTTGTTACCCCAAACTTTCAGACACCATCCCCTTAGCGAAAGGAACGAGACAGGGATGCCCCCTATCCCCGTTGTTATTCAACATTGCGATTGAACCCTTATCTAGAATCCTCAATTCCACCGAAGGGGTTAGTGGCATCACCTTGGGAAACCAAATACTCCGCTCTGCACTATTTGCGGACGATATTTTATTGTTCTCTACTGACCCCGTATCAGACTTTGACAGACTTAAACAAATATTTACGACCTTCCGACTTTGCTCAGGCTTTCGTATAAACTTTGATAAAAGTGAAATCCTAACACTACACCCTCGACTATCCACTAAATGGATACATTTGTCCCCGCTGACCATTGCACCTCATCATATAACATACTTAGGAATACATATAGGCCGAGACCCATCTTCCTTATATATACTCAACTATCCTCCCCTGGTGGCCAAAATTGTTCGGGAATTGGAGGCTTGGGCTGCCCTTCCCCTCTCGCTTTTTGGGAGAGCTCATCTTTTTAAAATGGTATCATTTGCACGCCTACTGTATCCCATGCAAACCATACCTCTACTACTGAGGCATTCAGACGTGCAGAAACTTCAGAAGGCCGTGACAGCTTTCCTATGGTCTAGCAAAAAACCGCGCATCGCGCTTCAAAAACTATGTCTCCCGAAGAGCGAGGGCGGGGCGGGGCTCCCCAACATTCGTTTTTATAATTTAGCCTGCTTACTTAGACAGGGTCTAGACTGGTTAACAGGAGGGTCCAAATACTCCAACTTTGCCCTTGAGGACTCTATGGCTTCTCCATACGACCTTGCAGGCATCCTCCACTCCAATCCTAACAACCTGCCGCACCACCTCAAAACCAGCATATTGTTCAGGGACACTGTCATCGCCTGGAGGGAGGTCAGAAAACTACTTGGTCTGCCTTCTAACATCTCGAAACATCTCAAAATACAAGGCAACCCTATGATCTCACCTTCCACTCTACATAAAGCTTATACCCAATGGCAATCCAAAGGACTCATGAAGATAACCTCGTTATACCAAAACAATACAAGCAAGCTCAAACCATACCAAAATCTGATGCGGGAATTCTCCCTGCCACCAACTCACAGCTTCTTCCATTACCAACTCACGAATTATCTGAAAACCTGCTATGGTCCCGAGACTGATCCTTTTAAACCATCCTTTATTGACAACCTACTGCAAAGCAAAGATTACTCTATCTCCAACATCTATTCTCACCTCATTCAGCACCAGTCACGGAAGTACCGCCTCCCACCTTTCCAAAAATGTTCTCATATACTAGGAGATGAGGACCTACCCGACAAAATCCTTGAGGGATATAGGCTCACCCGGAAACTTACGATCTCTGAAACATGGCGTGAAACTCAATTCAAGATTATCCACAGAGCATACTTCCCATTCGGTTTCAACAAAGAGGACCCATCTCAAGCTCTATGTCCATGGTGCTTACTGCCACGTCCTACGCTGCTCCATAGGCTTTGGGAGTGCTCTGCTATTAACAGCTACTGGAACGATGTGATAGCCTACATTAATAAAATCTGCAATATCAAATTACATAGAGACTGCCTACTATGCCTGTTTAGCATCACCCCTCCAATATCCTCCTCGTCCGCATTGGACTTTTCAAACATACCGCACTGGGCCCATATCTGCCTTCTTGTAGCCCGCAGGACTATTATGTCCCACTGGATAACGACATCGCCGCCCAGTCTGCCTGCGGTTATAAAAGCCTTGACTTCATTATTCTATCTAGAAAGATTGGACCTCATCAAGTCGAATCTCCGCTTTACCCCACGATTTTTTAAACGCTGGAGAAGATTTCTGGAAGCCACATTTCCTCAACAGACCATTCAAGACATAATGCACCCATTTAGATATACAGAATGGTACCTGACGAGAGACATCACTAACTCACTCGGCAAACTTAAAATTCCTCCGGCCTCTGATCCTTCTTCATTTAAACCACCGTAAGCGGCCTACAATCACTTGAAGCTCCTTGGCATCCATCAACTTCAGCTATTACACTCTGGGACTATATTCACCCAAATAAAATGTATTACCTAGACCATATTGTAGGTTATCTAGCTAGATAGGCTCATAAGTCGCCTCCATTCCCTAAAGGTACGAAAATGTAGGATGAACCTTTTTGGCAACTTCTTGCCCAATGTTAGTGACAAGCTGGCAAATGTGAATTGCTTACCCCCCTCCCCCTCCCCTCTCCCCTCCCTTTCCCCAGCGCTCCTTATAAATATGTTTATGTTTAGATAGAACGTGCATTCTATATAAAGAATGATTGTGTATATTCATGCCTTACAATTGTTCTGTACAATGTCTTCTATGAATATATTTTGAAAAAATCAATAAATATTTTTCAAAAAAAAAAAAAATCTCCCATGCAAAGTACATTAACCCCAGGGTAATATTCTGCAAACACCATAGCCTCTTTGACAATTTGCAGGGTAGCTGGGGGGAGTGGATTATAAACCCCCAAAATAACAAACGGCAAAGCATGTATCTGTGCATGCATAAGCACATATCGCCCATTCGGGTCAGCTTTCACTTGGCAGCATTCCCATAGAACTGAGCGGTGTATCAAAATGGAGACTCCCCTAGAATATGTAGTGTGACATGAATGTGAAGACCATTGTAACCAGGGTTTATAGACATAATCAAGGTTATCTTTTACTAATTACGTTTCTTGGAGACATATAATTTGCGCTTTAGAATATAATATGGTAGTGAATACTTAGGAGCGCTTGTGTGAAGTACCCAAACCCCTGAAATTCCAGGAAAGAAAATTACTAGAGGTACCCATTAGAGTTGCACTGAGACATGCTTAATCTCACAGGAGGTGTTACCCAATTTAGATGTTTTCATATCTGATCCCAGTTGGACACGATGATCTTTGTCATCAATAACAATCAGCTGATGCTCTTTACAAATTGAGCATCAGCACAACTATTTACAATGAGCAAAAATATTTGCAGTTGAAGATAAAAAACAGTATTTAACGGGGCATTGCCTGCAAACAGTAGCCACATTGTGGGTACAGCTGCCTTTCAAACGCCCTATTAAATATAAGGGCAGTACAGCAAGGATCAGCTAGAAGAAATCCTAGTTATAAATGACATGCAAATTTAGAATGTGATACCTGGATCTTTGCTGATGCACAGATTAACAGTATCCTCGGGCAGCAAGTCTACAAATCCAGGGTATATAAAGGTTGTAACAATAAGTACACAGGGGTCCATGTCTATGAACCACGGTGAAGTAAGTTGCTTAGGAGGAAAATCCAGATATTCTGAAGTAAAGGCATCTATGATACAAGCACGTGTGTTGAAGGATAGAACAGTAGCATCCCACACAGGAACCGTTGTAGAAACTCTCAGTGTAACATACAACCAAGTATGTTTTAGTCAAAACAAATGTCGCTAAACTGACCAGGGAACAGTAGAGATCCAAGCGATGATTACTAGACTACTTATGGAGGGCGCCCTGTAGCGCACAGCCAATTTTGTGCAGAATTAGCGGTTGTAAAGAAAAGAACTTTACCATCATCAACAATCATCAATAATCCTCAGATAAGCTGGATAGGCCATTGAATAGACGATATTGCTGTCCCGCAATTTCTTCTTGATGTCTGTGAACTTTGCTCTATGTTTTTACAAATCAACCGAGAAATCAGGAAAAAAATGACACTCGTATTCTCCTATTGAATAGGGCCTTTCTGTCTGGCCTTACGGAAAATTAGGTCCCATTCTTTGCAATTTAGTAGGCGAGCTAGGAGAGGCCAAGTTGCGGCACCAGGTAAAGGAGGTTTGGCTAGAATCCTATGGGCCTTCTCCACAGCAAAAGGCAGACGAAAAGGCAGCATCAGTAAACAAAGATTTCAACCAGGATTCAACAGTCTCCATGATTCTGGCCTTCAGCCCTCTCTGGTAGGCCTACAATTTTGACGTTGTTGCGCCGCAGTCTGTTTTCCAAATTGTCAGCTTTCTGACACCAGGAAGAGATCTGTTTCTCTGCAGCAGAGACTCGGCTGGGGAAGGGGGATAAATTGTCCTCTAGTGTAGAGATCCGGTTCTCTGTTTTGGTGACACGCTCTATGATATTCTGCATGTCTTGCTGGAGGAGGCCAATATCCATCCAGATCCTCCACATTTTCCCAGTCAGTGAGGTATTGCAGGTGGTGATGACAGATAAAAGTTGAGAGTTTACCTGTTCTACTGTCAGTTTAGCTGGTTTCTCTGAACCCACTTTCTGAGCATCTGGGGCTTGGAAGCCATCACTCATGTGTGGAGGACTTTGGCTGCCATCTTGCCGCTCAGTCTGGGCCAATTCCTTCAGTCGCTCCGTTTCTGAAGACATCCGATCCTTGTTCATGGTGTAGCAAGGTATATGGGCTCTCAAATGAGCCATGTGGAGTAGTGGGAGTTGCAGGATATCTGCAGGATGGATTCTAGTGGCGACTGGCAGAGCTCTTGCTAGTTACATTCAGCCATCTTAGCGGTAGCCATACACCCCCTGGTTATAAATCTTTAAAACTCACTAGAATATCAATATGGAAATGCACATAATGTGTGAAATCAGGTGTATTCCCCGGATATATATATAGTTGGGGAGCTGTAGATGTATGGATGACACAACATCCACTTTATGTATCAACAGCTATTTAATAAACGGGGTTACCACCTTAACCACATACTGCACGCTCTACGTGTTTCACAAAGGAAATCACTTCTTCAGGAGCTTTATAGTGCATCTTAACAAAAAATAAAAAATTTGAGGCGGCAAGCTTTGGATGTGGGGCCAAAAGGAGAGTTCAGAGTCCAGGATAACCCCTAGCACCCTGGCATGTGAGGATGGGTGGATGGTTGTGCCATTGCTCTTGACAGAGAAGTCTGGGGGAGTAAATATTATGAGCTTGGTTTTGGACAAGCTGAGTTTGAGGAAGTGGTGTGACATCCATACAGATATGTCTATTAGTAAGTTAGTGATGCATGAGGAGACTGATGGAGTGAGCTGAGGGGTGGAGAGATAGATTTGGGTGTCATCATCGTCATCAGCTGACCCAGGGAGGAGGTGTAGATTGAAAATAGAAGGAGAGGTCCAAGAAAAGAACCTTGGGGGACCCCGACGGAGAAAGGAAGAGGAGAGGAGAAAGTAGAATTGTAAGTGACACTGAAGGTGCGGTGAGATAGGTAGGATGAGAGCAAGTGAAGAGCACAGTCACGGAGACCAAGGGAGTAAAGTTTATTGAGGAGGACGGGGTGGTCAACCATATCAAAGGCAGCCAAATGGTCCAGAAGTAGGAGTACAGAATAGTGTCCATTGGTTTTTGCTGTTAGTAAGTCATTTGTGAGTTTAAGAAGAGCAATATCTGTGGAGTGTTGGGGACGAAATTCAAACTGAAGGAGATCAAGAAGGTTATTTTAATGAAGTGGTCACTTGGTTGTAGACCAGGCATTCAAGGAGTTTAGAGAAAAAGGGGAGCAAAGAGATAGGGCGTAGATTGTTAAGATTGGTAGGGTCCAAGGACAGCTTTTTAAGTATGGGGTGAACAGTGCATGTTTGTGTAAGGTGACAATCCGCGCTACCCCCAAACAATTAAAGTGTCAAAAAAATTTGAACAGATTTGAAATTTATAGTACCGTAGCATAAATAAAGGTGCTGCAACCTAAAAAAACCTGAATATGCGGTTTTAGCAAAATGTATAAATGGAATCGGGTGCGCTACCTGTGACAAACACACTTATAAAAAAGTCAACATTTGAATATCACCCTTGACTACAGGCTGAAATAGAAAATAATTAAAAAGTGAATGAATAAAAATCAAATATGTACAAAGTCCATCAGGGAGCTTATTTGTGTCCTTGTTAGATGACACCCAAAGGTAGAAAACTTCACTAAGACCAAGTCCTTCAGTCAAATGAGGGATATTGTCTTCATGACATATTTTTAAAAGCTAAGCAATAGTAAAAAAGGCTGCTTACCAGATATGTAGGACCCCTATTACAGAGATCTTTAGGGCTCAAGTGTGTCAGGTCTTTCAGACTGGGACAGCTGATTCCGACCTCCAACAGGATTCCTTCCTCATCAAGCTGTTCTGAGCACTGTAATGCTGGTGCAACAAGCTGCGGTTTTCTCCTTATGAACCTTATCCCAAAAGGATCACTCGTAATGTATGATGAGACATTAAAAAGAGGAAAGAAGGCGCTTCATAGTGCAGCAGTTTAATAAAATTCCTTTATTCCAAATGATGGATGGCTGACATCATAAAAGCATATAGCAGAGTAGAAAATCCAAACGAACAACAAAGCCACGGCAGAAGCCAGTCAGCTGGAATGTGATGACGTCAGACCCTAAAGCTCCACCCGACGCTGCGTTTCTCCATATGTGGCATCGACTGGGAGAGGAGACTATACTGCCCTGGTTGAAAGGAGAAATGGGAGAGGGATGTAGCTCCAGTTTGGGGCTACTGTGACATACTTCACTCTTATTTTCTTGGTTGCCTACAAGGGAAGGGTGGTGTATAAAAGATGATAACTGCAGAGAAAATATATATATATATATATATATATATATATATATATATATATATATATATATATATATAAAAAAATAAAAACATATATATATATATGTATATAAAAGAGGTGAGGAAAAAAGGAGCATTTCAGCTATTGTTAATATAACAGTTAATGTCCCACTCGATGTTAAGGCCCTGGGGGCTGTAACACTGCATATCGAATATCCATCGAGTTTCTCTACGTGAGATATGACATTTCAAATTACTAACCCTCCAGTGGGGGGTGAACTTCTCAATGGCTATGACTTCCAAAAGTGATGAGTCTTGGATGTGGAATTGGCGGAAATGCCACGAGACACTATGTCCAATGAATCCCCTACATATATTGGACAGGTGCTCATCAATTCTAATTTTGAGTGCACGGGTGGTCCTACCAATATATTGGAAGCCGCATGGACAACTAAGAAGGTAGATCACCCCTATGGTCCCATAGGTGATTAAGTCTTTCATAGAATACACTTTTGAAATAACAAATGATGAAAAAGTGGAACTTTTAACAGTTTTAGATGACCTACAAACCGCACACCTTCTACAAGGAAAAAAACCTTTTAGATTACCGAACATTAGTACTTTGGGGGGAGGATTTATAACACTAGGTGCCAATAAGTCCTTAAGGTTTTGATTTTTCCTGTATAAAACCTTAGGACGATCAGGAAGTGCAGGTCCCAACACCTTGTCGCACTTCAAAACCTGCCAATGTTTGTGAATTATTTTATTCACCCACCAAAAATGAGATGAAAAGGTGGTCAAAAAAGCCCATTCCAAATCCTTGTTTTTTCCATCTATACCTTTGGTTTTTGGGACTAACAGGCTTTGTCAACCTCTTGCAGTTCTTTATCCAATGAGAGGGGCTTATATCTCTTCTCTACAAAACTTTTTTTAACACATCAGCCTGGGCTTCAAAATCTGTTAGATGGGAACAGTTCCATCTGATGCATTGGAACTTTCCCTTGGGAATGGCCTTAAGCCAGTTCGGGTGATGTCCGCTGTCCAATGGGATATACCCATTACGATCAATGTTTTTGAAGAAGGTCTTAGTCAGGAATGAACCTTGTTCCTTGAAAATTACCAAGTCTAAAAAGTTGACTGATGTAGCACTAAATTCATATGTGAATTTAATCCCCCAATTGTTAGCATTGAGATTTGTCATAAAGACACAAAGGGACTCAACATCACCTTTCCACAAAAAGAAGGCGTCGTCTATATAACGACACCATAGTAGGAGGCGGGGCCCCTCTAGGGAAAAAAGTTGGTCATTTTCCCACAAGGTCATAAACAACCCAGCCAGGCTGGGGGCAAATGTGGGTGGCACAGTGGTGTAGTGGGTAGAGCTTTCACCTAGCAGTAAGAAGGGTCACTGGTTCGAATCCCAACCACAACACTACCTGCCTGGAGTTTGCATGTTCTCCCTGTGCCTGTGTGGGTTTCCTCCAGGTACTCCGGTTTCCTCTCACACTCCAAAGACATGCTGGTAGGTTAATTGGATCCTGTCTAAATTGTCCCTAGTATGTATGAATGTGAGTTAGGGACCTTAGATTAGGGACCTTAGCTCCTTGAGGGTATGGACTGATGTGAATGTGCAATGTCTATGTAAAGCGCTGCGTAAAATTGACGGCACTATATAAGTACCTGAAATAAATAAATAAAAAATAAATAAATTTAGCCCACATAGCCACTCCAGTACTTTGAAGATAGAACTGGCCACCATAATAAAAATAATTATGCTCCATGGCAAATTTGAGAAATCTCATAACAAAATCTAAGGTGGAGGACTTAAGTGAAAGTTCTTTTTTAAGAAAAAATTCCGCTGCCTGATAACCTAACGCATGGGGTATTATAGTATAGTGGGAGGCAATGTCTGCTGTTACCAGCAAGACGTCATCCTCCACAGTATATTCAGATATTGCTCTAAAAATTAGCATCAAGTCCTTCAAAAAAGCTGGAGTTTTGGTTACCACAACAAATTTCCCAACTCTGGAGGTGAGGGAATCTATGCCGCTTACTATGGGGCGACCAGGGGGTTGCAAAGGATTTTTATGGATCTTAGAAATATAATATATGATCGGTGTTCGCGGTGCTAAAGGTATTAAAAAGTCACATTCCTTTTCATTGATAACCCCTTTCCTATACCCATCCTGAACTATGCTGTGGGATTTTTTATATTTGTCTATTGGGTCCTCATTAAGGATAATATCCGACAGTAAGAGCTCCATTTCCTTCAGATAATCTTCTTTCTTAAGGACAACAATCCCCCCCCCCTTTGTCCGCTGGTCGTATGATGAGTTCCTTTCTTTTACAAAGGGAGGCTATCCCTTCCTCTGTGTTTTTCTGACGTTCCTTCCTAAATTTCACCCGTTGTAAATCTTGTAGTACTAATTGCTTAAATACTGTTATACTGGGAGCTGGTTTTCCAGGGGGATTAAACAGGGATGCATTTCTGAGCCCCGTTCCCCCTGTATTTTGACTTCCTGTTTGGGTGTGATTTCTCATGATAGGATTTGAAAGAAAATTATGTTTACTGCTTAATTTCCTGGTGTACTTTTGTACATCTAAAAACTTCTGAAACTTATTTAGCAGTTTCCTAGGGGCATATTTAAGACCCTGGTTCAATGTCAATTTTTCGGACCTAGTTAATTCCTCTCCACTTAAACTAAAAACTCCTTCACACGCTATCCTCCATTTTCTGGGGGCGGCTTTGTTTCCCTTGTCTGCATCCTCTCTTAGTCTTTCTTTTCTGCTTTGACCTTTCCCTAAAAAACTATGTGTTTTGCTTCTCAATGAGGCTGCTCCCGGGGGACCTTCCTGGGTACGGGTCTGAGAATTCCCTAATGATCTCTGTCCGGTGTTGTCATATTCTACTTCCTCCATGTTTTCCCCATAACCTTGTAGTGGTTTCTCACAGGTAATCATACCCCCAAGGGGCTTGTGGGGAATAAGGGGGACCTTCCCTGTGTCCATCCCCTGGATGGTTTCTCTGTGTCTGGTCTTCATAGTAGCCCCGGGGATCCATATTAGGTTGTCTAGCCCGGGGATAGGAATGAGAACCAGTATACTGTTGGTTAGGTATATGTGGGTATCTGTTATTCCTATTGTTTCCCGAGTTTGAACCTCTCCCTTGATTTCTAGGGTACTGGTAGGTAGAGGATGAATAATGGTTATAGAATCCATTATTTGCAGGTCTACCTGTATTGTTATTACCTTTCTTCCTGTGTGGTTGGGGCGTTCTGTTATCCCCTACTCTCCCCAGTCCTAGATCTCTATAACCTGGAGTGGGAGGGATTTGTAGTCCTCCACGTCTCTAAGATACTTTTTGCCGTTTTTTAATTTTCTACTCCTCCTCCTCTATCATAATTTCTCGTAGCTAATATATATATATATATATATATATATATATATATATATATATATATATATATATATATATATATATATATATATATATATATATATATATATATATATATATATATTTTTTTTTTTTTTTTTTTTTTTTTTTTTCTCTGCGGTTATCATTTTTTATAGACACCATTCCTTCCCTTGTAGGCAACCAAGAAAATAAGAGTGAAGTATGTCACAGTAGCCCCAAATCCGAGCTACATCCCTCTCCCATTTCTCCTTTCAACCAGGGCAGTATTTTATTTTTATTTTATTTTATTTTATCTATTTCAATTTTTTATTTTTATTCTATTTATCACATTTTGTTTTTTCCCAATATTGCCCAATTTAATTCATTCAGTTTTTTCTTAATATTGTCAAATTCAATATATAGGAATAGTATGAATTATATCTGATACAATACCAGTGTGTGTCGTTTTTCCTCTGTGCCCCCTTTTCTTTTGGGACACAGAGGTGGTTATGGCATACTCTATTGTCAAATATTGGAAGTGGGTTGTGCAGTGGGTTAAGCATAACAACTATAGATGGTGTTTTGATACGCACTGGGAACATATGTATGTGCCTAATTCCAACTGCATTTTTAATGTTAACATTATCAATTCCAAATATTTTTAATTATATAATATTTTGTTTATGAATTTTTTGCATATGAACTGTATTTGATCTATATATGAATTTTTACCATTAAGAAATGTATTTGATATTTATGTATTATGTAATTTATATATGCTTTATAATGGGGAACATGCCTTGGTTTTGGTATAGTAACAATTGGCTGCCGACCAAGTAGTTATTAGCTTGTATGTTCCGATTACACTGGGAACTGATTGGTAAGTGATTCCAATCATGTTTCCGGTGTCACTCTCCTGCTGAGGTGCTTATATAGCATGGTGTGTGACGTCCAGCCCTAGTCTCCTCTTCCAGTCGATGCCACATATGGAGAAACGCAGCGTTGGGTGGAGCTTTAGGATCTGACATCACCACGTTCCAGTTGACTGGCTTCTGCTGCGGCTGTGTTGTTTGTTTGAATTTTCTGCTCTGCTATATGCTTTTATGATGTCAGCCATCCATCATTTGGGATAAAGGAATTTTATTAAACTGCTGCACTCTGAAGTGCCTTCTTTCCTCTTTTTAATGTCTCATCATACACTACGAGTGATCCTTTTGGGATAAAGTTCATAAGGAGAACACCACAGCTTGTTGCACCAGCATTACAGTGCTCAGAACGGCTTGATGAGGAAGGAATCCTGTTGGAAGTTTGAATCAGCTGTCCCAGTCTGAAAGACCTGACACGCTTGAGCCCTAAAGATCTCTGTAATAGGGGTCCTACATGTCTGGTAAGCAGCCTTTTTTACTATTGCTTGGCTTATGCAAATATGTGATGAAGACAATATCCCTCATTTGACTGAAGGACTTGGTCTTAGTGAAATTTTTTACCTTTGGGTGTCATCTAACAAGGACGCTAACAAGCTCCCTGATGGACTTTTCACATATTTGATTTTTATTCATTTTTATTCATTCACTTTTCACTTATTTTCTATTTCAGCCTGTAGTCAAGGGTGATATTCAAATGTTGACTTTTTTATAAGTGTGTTTGTCACAGGTAGCGCACCCGATTCCATTTATACATGTCTGGTAAGCAGCCTTTTTTACTATTGCTTGGTTTATGCAAATATGTGATGAAGACAATATCCCTCATTTGACTGAAGGACTTGGTCTTAGTGAAATTTTTTACCTTTGGGTGTCATCTAACAAGGACGCTAACAAGCTCCCTGATGGACTTTTCACATATTTGATTTTTATTCATTTTTATTCATTCACTTTTCACTTATTTTCTATTTCAGCCTGTAGTCAAGGGTGATATTCAAATGTTGACTTTTTTATAAGTGTGTTTGTCACAGGTAGCGCACCTGATTCCATTTATACAACAGTGCACGTTTTACAGCATTGGGTAAGATGCCAGAAGAGGAGGTTAAAGTTTAAAGGAGTTAGTGACATACAGGTCATGAACAGCGGTGAGTTTGTTGCAAACAGAGCGGGCATTCCAGAGAGCACAGGAGAAGGGGAGGCTGGTTTTGGGAAGAAGGTGAATGGAGACTAAATTGCATAGATTACGACTACTGACAGAGGATGTGGGGTGATGGTGATGGGTGTGTTGGGTACATTTAAATAAGAGAGGTCCTGGGTTTGGGGATATAGCTCCAGAGGTTAGGAGAAGCAGAAGAGTAAGGGGGTAATATTAGAATACAGTGGAACCTTGGTTAACGAGTAACGCATTAACAAACGTTTTGAAAGACGAGCAACTTTAAAACAAAAAATTCTGACTCAGTTTGCGAGTGTTGTCTCACAAATGAGCAGATATCAAGCTAATGGGGTGTGCAGTACCACATTTAGCCAGAGGGGCGCCAGTGACACTCAGAACGGTTCGGAGCCCTTCGGAAATACTCAGAAATACTCGGAAATACTCCATTCCAGAGTGTTTCCAAGCCTTTCCGAGGGTTTCCAAGTTCAGTCGAGTTGTTCTCAAATATTTCCGAGGCTCTCTGGTGCCCTCCCACTTCTGGCCACATGCGGTATTGCATGCAATAGAAGTCAAGTTTTCCTGGAACAGATTTTGCTTGTAATCCAAGGTTACACTGTACAATTTGAGGGGACAGCTGGAACGTGTGACGTGAATGCGATCTGGGACACAGCGGCCATTTTGTTGGTTGGAAACGCCGGTCGTTTCCTTATGCATATCTTTTACCAAGAGCATGTGAGTTTTACTCTTTTACCCAAATTAAAATTTTTGAATGTCTGCGCAATGAGTATTCTTCTCTTCATATTTGAGTGTGTCCTTACTGTGGTGAGGACTTTTTATTGGCTTTCTTGGTGATCATGGGTGGAACTCTCTTCAGAACTGACATCTATATCTGTGTACTGGGATCAGAATATTCTGCTTTGGATTAATGAATTCCCCTGCAGCTGAGGATCACTGGGATTAATATTTGATTTATCTACTGTGCATACATCTTTACCTTAGGGTAAGAGTCAGTGTGATCAGGTGTTGGTGACGGCTTGTTCTATCTACCATTATTCACTCCAGGATTATCACTTTGATTATTTATGAACTTATGTTTGGTCTATTTAGCTAAGTGCTGCACCATTTCTATTAATTACTCTTATTCCACGTACACACGATCGGAATTTTCGATGGAAAAGCCTTGGATGGTTTTTCTGACGGAATTCCACTCCAGTTTGTCTTGCATACACACGGTCACACCAAATACCAACCGTCAAGAACACGGTAACATACAACATGTACGACGGCACTATAAAAGGGAAGTTCAATATCCAATGCGCAAACCTTTGGGCACCTTCTGCTAATCTCGTGTTTATCTCATGTTAGTAGAAGTTTGGTGAGAGACGATTCGCGCTTTTCAGCCTCATGCTTTTCAGATCGTTACTGCTCTTCAGTTTGTACTTGTGGGTTTGTATCTGGTTTTAAGTGCGTGTAGTCAGTTTGTATCTGTTTTTCAGTGCGTTATTGTCCGCTCATTTCTGATTTTCAGCTCGCTCTTCACAGGCCTTTCTGTTCTTCAGTGCGTTCTGTTAGTTCGTTCTGACCAGCCGACCGTTTTGAAGCCATGTTGCGGTTACGTACTCATCGTAGAGTTCGTGCTGTGCGGGGGCTTGGTGTTGGAGTTCTTGCTTTGACCCAAGCCCAGTCCATGAACAGGGAAGGGAGCAGTTCATGGACGAAAAATTGGTGACCAATTCTCTCATAGGCCTTTGCTGCAGGAGATCCAGGAGAATAACCCTGATGATTTCAGGAATTTTTTCTGGATGACAGACCCCGTTTTTCACTGTCTGTTGGCTTTGCTGTCCCCTTATATTACAAAGCAGGACACCTGCATGCAGCGAGCCATCACTCCCGAGCAGAGGCTAGTCGCCACGTTGTGGTACTTGGTGACAGAGAGAAGTCTACAGGACCTCAAGTTCTCTACAGGCATCTCCCCCCAGGCTCTGGGGATCATTATTCCAGAGATCTGTTCTGCCATCATTCAGGTCCTGCTGAAGGACTATATTAGTGTAAGTTTTCTCATTTAACATCACATTCTATGTATTTAATGTATGCTAATGTATTGTATTTCTTTCAGCATTCCCTAATTACCATGATTGTAATATGCTGTGAATGTCCCCTTTGTGCCCATGCATGCTGTAAGCTTTTAATGCTCCTTTTTTTGGCCTACATGCATATTTGCCTTCACTAACCTCCCCAGCATGCTATCCTGGGCCCATACACACCTAGCCTAGTCACTTAACAATGTATTTTGTCAGCTCCATTGTAGTGCTTTACCCTAAACACCCCCTAAAATGTGTCCAAATGTTATTGTTGTCCTTAAATTCAGGCAGAGTGCCAGAGGCTTTTTTTTGGGGTCCCAAACTCATTTATAACCGTCCCCCCTAAAATGTTTCCAATGGGCCATCAGAGGGGGTGAGGAATCTGATATATTTTTGTCTTTAAATACTCCTCAAAATAAATGTTATACTGATGTTGGCCAAGAATGTTTGTGTCTAATCTGCTTGCAATGTTATGTGCAAAAGTACTAATATTTTGTTTCTTTTTGACTACACAGTTTCCTTCAACGCCACAGGAATGGCAGACTGTGGCCTAACTGAACCACATAGTTCTAGCATGCTGCATACTTCACAACTTTTAAAGAGAAATGCTCCTAATTATGTTGCCTCAGTTGGGCCTGAGGCCGGACTTCCTGGAAGCTGGCCGTCCTGGCTTGCCCCCCAAAGCGCCCGTGAAGTGCGGCAAAAATATGTTGATTATTTTACGGGTAGGGGGGCCATTGCTATGCCAGCAAATTTGTAAATATTTTCTATTTGAAAAAAAAAAGTAAAATAAAAGTCCAAATTAATTGTCAAACAAAGGCACTCCGGATCACCAGAAACGCCTCAATGGGCACGAAACATATAACAGTTCAACTGAAGAACCCGACCACCTTAGTAGTAAGTTGCACTTACCAGAACAGCAAGCAGTATAAGCGAATGGCTTAAACCCAGCCAGGGCCTTTAGGTGTAGAAAAAACTTCCGCTCTATCCAAAATTCGAGTCAACGTTCCCTCAGTACATATATCGGAAGGAGAGAAAAACAAGAAAAAATGGCCATAGTGTAGTATATCTGCATATCCTATATAGACCTTTAATTGTAACCAACACCCTGATGTGCACGTAAAACAAAAGGTGATATCCCCACCACCATAGCTGTAGAGTGTGCTTACCAACTTGCGAGCTTTAAAATGCAAATGGCTCAAAAAACTCCACTAGGAATCATGTGGATGGTGATAGGCAGTACAAGTGTTCGCCCACTGCAGCCAGGAGATCCTTTCCTCAGTGTATGACCCAAAAAGGAAATAAACTGGCCATAGTGTAGTACATCCAAGAACCACTTTAATATATAAAGTATTGCACTTACAGTTAAAAGGTAAATTTGCGTATTGGTATATAAAAGACGCCGGCCGGCATAACAAACATCAAGCAGAGCCCGTCCTCCTCCTCGGGACACGTGGTAGCACCACTACGTGCGTACCCAGACGTGTTTCGTCATCAATCGGACGTTCTCAATGGGGATGGGCAGCGCAGTGAGCTACCACTTAATATACGGGACCAAGCCTTGCTCTGAACTACAAGCACAAGGACACCATCTTAAATGTGGGCAAATAGCCCAAACCCAAAACGGGATATGTTTAGTGCTAAGAGTACATAAGAGAGAAAAACTCCTAGCAAACTTGATGTCCAAAATTGTAAAAACAAAATATAATTTAGAAAGTGATGGTTATGTGAATAAACAAAAATGACTAAGGGTGTATATAAAAATAATTTAGAGAAAATGTTATAACCCTACATTAGAATGTGTCTTAGGGAAAAGACGTAAATAAAAAAAACAAATTAATACATTTTTTCAAAAATAAGTTAAAGTGCATAGAAAGAAAAAATGTATTGCTAGAATATATGTGCACCTACACAAAAATTATATTATATATATATGTGTGGAATATTATGGTGAAACATAATGTGAATAAGATGTTAAGATGGGCCATTTATTGTCCTCATGTATATAGATATTATTTAATTAAAAATAATGAATATTCAATATAAAAGTTTATTTTAACTTTTTTAAAACTAAAAATAAAATGAATTGTGATTAAAAATTAAAAAATTTAAAAAAACTCACATAGTTTCCCACATCCTATTGTCCTCTTGCTGGTATCTCAGAACAAGTTCACAATATTATTAAATGAACAAAATACAGGCATTAAGGCATTTAAGAATTATCGATAAAGGCATTCACATCTGTGTCTATGTTCAACCCATGGGGGTGCATAAGTCCTCAACCTATGAATCCAAGTCATCTCTAATTGAGATATCCCCCTAATCAGTGAACTGTCCCTCCAATGGGGCCTAAACCTGTCTATCCCCAGAAAAATAGTTTTGGAGGGGTTTTTGTCATGCACCAATAAATAGTGTTTTGACACTGAGTGATTTCTGAAACCAGTTAAAATGTTGGTGATGTGTTCATTGAGTCGCACCTGAAGGGGTCGCTTGGTCCTGCCCACATATTGCAGGCCACACGGGCACTGCAATAAGTACACGACTCTCTCAGTACCACAAGTGATAAATGGTTTTATAGTATGTCTCTCTTGTGTACTGGTAGAAATAAAGGTAGTGGTGCGTTTATGAGGGCAAGCACTCAAGAAACAAACTCTACATTTTCTACATTGGTAAAAGCCAGTTAATTGGTCGAAAAAGGTGGGCCTTATGACTGGAGGGTTTAAAATATTTGGGGCCAACCGATTCCTCAATGAGGGTGCTCCTCTAAAAACAACACAAGGCTTATCTGGTAAGACCCCATTAAGAACCATGTCACTCTTAATATATATATTAATATATATAATATATATTATAATATATAATATATTAATATATATAATATATATATAATAATATAATATATTAATATATAAACATGCCAGTGTTTATATATTAAACTCTTGATGTTGTTATGTTGTAAAGAATAGGACGTCACAAAGGGGACACCAGAGGAGAAATTATCCCTGACACGGGGGCCCCTTTTAACTAATAAATCATCCCTATTGACTTGTTGCACTAAGTCTAATGTCTTTTCAAGGGAAACCTTTCAATATCCTTTTTGAGAAAACCTTTTCGTAAGAACCTCCGCCTGTGCAAGAAAATCAGATTGGCTGGAGCAGTTCCTCTTAATTCGAAGATATTGACTTTTCAGGACTGACTCAAGCCAGGGGCGGTGATGACAACTGTCAACTGGTATGAATGAGTTCCTATCGGTCTCTTTAAAAAAGTGGACGTAACTAACTTGTCCCCACTAACCGAAAATTTTAAGTCAAGAAAATTAATAGTGGTCTGGCTGGTTTCATAATTAAGTTTGATGCCATTCTGATTAGTATTAAGGGCAGATAGAAACTCCTGTAAAGCAAGATGTTCTCCATCCCATAGGAGGAGGATGTCATCTATATACCTAGCCCACAAGACCACCTGAGGGGTGTCCTGGGCATAGATGACATCCTCCCCCCATTTCCCCATAAAAAGATTCGCCAGGCTGGGGGCATATTTAGCCCCCATAGCCACTCCCATATCTTGTTTATAAAAATTGTTATTAAACCAAAAATAATTGTGGGAAGCGGCATATCTTAAAAGGTCCATTAGGAACAGTATATGAGCATGCTCAAATACTGTTCCTAATGGACCTTTTAAGATACATAGCCCTGAATGGACAAATTCTGTCTCTCTCGTTCCAGTATCCCTTATGGGATGATTCATCATATGTCTTTTAATACTTAACTTCCTGACGAATTTATGAATATCCATATATGTTTGAAACTTATTTAATCCAGTGGGTGGAACACATTTGAGCCCTTTATCAAGTATGGCTTTTTCAGAATAGGTTATTAATTTAGAGCTAAGATTAAAGATCCCTGTACCTGCTATATTTTTGGTCTTTTGAGCGGCTCGTATCCGCCTCCCCCCTCTGATTCCTCTCCTCTTTCTCCCTGTCTTTTGGTGCCTTGACTTGGTCTATATCAGACTTGGTCTGATATAGATGACATCCTCCTCCTATGGGATGGAGAACATCTTGCTTTACAGGAGTTTCTATCTGCCCTTAATACTAATCAGAATGGCATCAAACTTAATTATGAAACCAGCCAGACCACTATTAATTTTCTTGACTTAAAAATTTCGGTTAGTGGGGACAAGTTAGTTATGTCCACTTTTTTTAAAGAGACCAATAGGAACTCATTCATACCAGTTGACAGTTGTCATCACCGCCCCTGGCTTGAGTCAGTCCCGAAAAGTCAATATCTTCGAATTAAGAGGAACTGTTCCAGCCAATCTGATTTTCTTGCACAGGCGGAGGTTCTTACGGAAAGGTTTTCTCAAAAAGGATATTCAAAGGTTTCCCTTGAAAAGACATTAGACTTAGTGCAACAAGTCAATAGGGATGATTTATTAGTTGAAAGGGGCCCCCGTGTCAGGGATAATTTCTCCTCTGGTGTCCCCTTTGTGACGTCCTATTCTTTACAACATAACAACATCAAGAGTTTAATATATAAACACTGGCATGATGTTAAGAGTGACATGGTTCTTAATGGGGTCTTACCAGATAAGCCTTGTGTTGTTTTTAGAGGAGCACCCTCATTGAGGAATCGGTTGGCCCCAAATATTTTAAACCCTCCAGTCATAAGGCCCACCTTTTTCGACCAATTAACTGGCTTTTACCAATGTAGAAAATGTAGAGTTTGTTCCTTGAGTGCTTGCCCTCATAAACGCACCACTACCTTTATTTCTACCAGTACACAAGAGAGACATACTATAAAACCATTTATCACTTGTGGTACTGAGGGAGTCATGTACTTATTGCAGTGCCCGTGTGGCCTGCAATATGTGGGCAGGACCAAGCGACCCCTTCAGCTGCGACTCAATGAACACATCACCAACATTTTAACTGGTTTCAGAAATCACTCAGTGTCAAAACACTATTTATTGGTGCATGACAAAGACCCCTCCAAAACTATTTTTCTGGGGATAGACAGGTTTAGGCCCCATTGGAGGGACAGTTCACTGATTAGGGGGATATCTCAATTAGAGATGACTTGGATTCATAGGTTGAGGACTTATGCACCCCCATGGGTTGAACATAGACACAGATGTGAATGCCTTTATCGATAATTCTTAAATGCCTTAATGCCTGTATTTTGTTCATTTAATAATATTGTGAACTTGTTCTGAGATACCAGCAAGAGGACAATAGAGTGTGGGAAACTATGTGAGTTTTTTAAAATTTTTTAATTTTTAATCACAATTCATTTTATTTTTAGTTTTAAAAAAGTTAAAATAAACTTTTATATTGAATATTCATTATTTTTAATTAAATAATATCTATATACATGAGGACAATAAATGGCCCATCTTAACATCTTATTCACATGTTTCACCATAATATTCCACACATATATATAATATAATTTTTGTGTAGGTGCACATATATTCTAGCAATAATTTTTTTCTTTCTATGCACTTTAACTTATTTTTGAAAAAATGTATTAATTAGTTTTTTTATTTCGTCTTTTCCCTAAGACACATTCTAATGTAGGGTTATAACATTTTCTCTAAATTCTTTTTATATACACCCTTAGTCATTTTTGTTTATTCACATAACCATCACTTTCTAAATTATATTTTGTTTTTACAATTTTTGACATCAAGTTTGCTAGGAGTTTTTCTGTCTTATGTACTCTTCGCACTAAACATATCCCGTTTTGGGTTTGGGCTATTTGCCCACATTTAAGATGGTGTCCTTGTGCTTGTAGCTCAGAGCGAGGCTTGGTCCCGTATATTAGGTGGTAGCTCACTGCGCTGCCTGTCTCCATTGAGAATGTCCGATTGATGACGAAACGCGTCTGGGTACGCACGTAGTGACGCTACTGCATGACCCGAGGAGGAGGACGGGCTCCGCTTGATGTTTGTTATGCCGGCCGGCATCTTTTATATACCAATACGCAAATTTACCTTTTAACTGTAAGTGCAATACTTTATATATTAAAGTGGTTCTTGGATGTACTACACTATGGCCAGTTTATTTCCTTTTTGGGTCATACACTGAGGAAACGGATCTCCTAGCTGCAGTGGGCGAACGCTTGTACTTCCTATCACCATCCACATGATTCCTAGTGGAGTTTTTTGAGCCATTTGCGTTTTAAAGCTTGCAAGTTGGTAAGCACACTCTACAGCTACAGTGGTGGGGATATCACCTTTTGTTTTACGTGCACATCAGGGTGTTGGTTACAAATAAAGGTCTACATAGGATATGCAGATATACTACACTATGGCCAGTTTTTATTGTTTTTCTCTCCTTCCGATATATATGTACTGAGGGAACGTTGACTCAAGTTTTGGATAGAGTGTTTTTTTTACACACCTAAAGGCCCTGGCTGGGTTTAAGCCATCCGCTTATACTGCTTGCTGTTCTGGTAAGCGCAACTTACTACTAACGTGATCAGGTTCTTCAATTGAACTGTTACTGTATGTGTTTCGTGCACCATTGAGGCGTTTCTGGTGATCTGGAGTGCCTTTGTTTGACAACTAATTTGGACTTTTATTTTACTAAATTTTTTAGCGCAGTTTATAATTTATATTGGACTTTTTGTGTTGTTGCACTGTTTACTGCTGCTTTTTGATATATGTATTTTTTCCAGCGCGGTTTTTTATTTTTCCTTTAAAAAAAAATGTATCTGATAAAATCTTGATTTTGATTTACTGCTTGTGTTTCTTTTAGCTGTCTCCTAGGTTCTCCTAGTGCACTTATAGTGCCAAGTGTTTTTTTTTCATTATTAAATAACACCCATTGTCAGTGTAAACACCAACTTAATACAAAAACTGGTATTGAGCATTGATAGAAGAAGCCACACATTGTTGAGTATAAAACCTTTTATTCCATGCACATGTGCGTTATAAAACATTTTTGTGTAAAAAAAAAAACATCTTGGTTTTATAAAGTCTTGCTTTAAAATTTTTTTTTAGTACATAAACAGGCATGTTTCAAAACAAAACATACACAACTCAGGAACTTACAAAGTTCAACATTGAAAAACTGAAGGCAATATCAGACATTATAGTGTCAAAAATGTGTTGATCTTGTGTTGATCTTGTGTTGATCTTGCCTTCATCAAATGGGGTGATGTCACCCCTGTAAAAGTCAAATTTGCACACAAATTGGGAATCAAACTGGGGATTTCCCTCCTTATCCCATGCCTAATGTCAACATGTGCCATCATGGGGGATCAATGGACGTGTTTTGGGGGTGCAACCACTTTCTCTCACCTACTTCAGTTGTGAGGAAGGGGTTGCACCCACAAGACGCGTACATTGATATCCCCTGATGGCAGATAGCACATGTTAACACACTGTGTGCATCTTCAAAATTTGGCTTTTAAAATGCGACCAAAATTTTTCTAAATTGGTCCAAAAAAATCTAAAATGGTGGCATTTTATTGTTATTTAGATTTGCCCTAATACATCAATCATGTTCTTCAGTTTTTGTTCAACCTCATTGGTTTTTTGCTTTATGATGTCTAAATTCCGACTACAATGCATTATCTCCTAGATTAGTATTTGCGCACTTGTACTAGTGAAATGAGTAGATTGTTCTTCCACAACATGCACATCACCTAAAAGAAAAAATACACACCATGTATTATAAATATGCAGGCATACCTCTATTACCTGAATCTGTGGTGTCAGACACTGACCTGTTGTGGTGACAATTTCAACCACATCATCCACCTCTCCTCCCTCCACATCCTGAGGTTGTGGTGTCCTCTGTTCCCCTTCTTCAGGAGGTGGGGGTACCTGGTGTCCTCAGATGTCCCGAGTCTTTTCTCCCCTATGAGAATGAAACAAAAGGTATACTTAGCACACAGATATTTGAGGCCAGAAATAGGAATATGAAATATTGCTTGGAAGTGGGGTACAATTGTCCAGTTTGAAGACATGATTTTTTCCCTTACCAAAGCTGGAATACTTACCTTTTTTTGACAAGTTTCACACATGGAGACACCCCAAGTATCCACTGGAGCACCTGCGTGGGACACCCTAAAAGGTTTGTTCTGGTGTCCCACACTAGTGCTTCTGAGTCCAGATGTGTAAACAGCTGCTGAGTGTCCTCTCCTTACATTACACTGAATCAAGTTTGCAATTCATTCTAGTTTCAAACACATCTAGACAACAATGTCCTAAACTTCTTTTAATACAAATTAGCATGACCAAATGTAGTTAACCCTGTATCTGCCAAAAACATCGTATTTAGTTGGCAAATGAACAATGTTTACTGCGACCGATTACTGTGCCCTCGAACATGAAAATAGCCATTTAAAACTGTACAACAGTAAAGAAAAGCACATGGAGCAGCATGTAAGTAATAATAATAAAGGACACATGACAACTACTTACTTTTTAGAAGCACTTTCTTGATCCTTCTGTACTGATCCTGCTCCCTCAATTTCAGGTCTGACCAGCGTTTCCTCAATTGCTCCTTGGATCATCGTACCTCAATATTCTTGTGCAGACTTCTCACTACTTTAGACATGATCTTGGCCTTTCTCACATTTGGGTTTAGGTAAGGTCCATACTTCCCATCATAGTTGGCCCTCTTCAAGATGTCCACCATCTCCACCACCTCTACAAAGGCCATATTTGAGGCCTTAAATCTCCTGCGGGATTGTGACATTTTTCTGGCTCTGGGCTTTCCTCCTCGTTACTGCTATTACATACCTGCTGTGTCTCCGCCATGTTCCTCTCCCACTGTGATGAAAGAGAAGAGGCTGGGAACATCATAGAAAGAACGTCAGGGGTGGGCGATGGGGGCAGAGTTTCACGCATGCACAGTGTATATAAAGCTAACACGCATGTGTCGTACCTATGTTCTGTGTGCGGAGGAAGGAGGACCGGAAGTGCCGACCGTTCTAACGAAGGTAACATTTTAACTTGGGACATCAGTGGCCTATACTGATTCGGGATTGAGGCCTATATTGGGATAAGATTAGGAGAGTTTAGCCTGATATTAGTGTTTTTATCTTGTGTTTTGTCTTGCAGCAAATGAAACAATTCAAAGACCCTGAATTAATGGGCCAGTTCATAGACAGATACAGGGATATGAGAAATTTGTGGGAGGTTAAAAACCCCTTATATCAAAATAAACCAGCTAGGAAGGCATCGCTGGAGAAACTGCTGCAATTTGTGAAGATGCAGGTCCCCGACGTAGACATCCAGTTTGTGGATAAAAAAATTGGTAGCTTGAGAAGCACGTATAGGAAGAAGCTTAATAAGGTCCAGGCTTCCATGAAATCAGGAGCAGCAGCAAAGGATGTGTATGTACCCAGTCTGTGGTACTACAACAGGATGCGGTTTCTGGAAGACCAGATTAAAGCCAGGGAATCACTTTCTACACTTCCATCCAGCCTTCCCTCAACCCCAGCTGAGGCTTCTGAGGACCAACCTGGGCCTTCCATCCTGGAAAAAGTTGAGGAGCCCAGCTGGAGCCAGGTATAGTATTTTTTAAAATATTTATTGTCAGAAAATTATTGTTGTTAACTAAAGGTTATTATTGATAACGAATGATTTAACAAAAAGTGTTTTACATATCAATAGACAGTAGGGGCCAAAAATTATTGTTACAAGAATTAAAAATGCTGGGCTCAGAATGATAGTCTTTTCTATTTATTAACATTCAATTTGCAACAGTCATGAGCTGAAAATTGTGTGTGATTGATCAACCAAAAACTAAAACTTTGTCCCTTCTTCATACACAGGAAGATCGCAGACAGGAGGAGGCGGGGGTAAGTGTCAGGCAGGAGGTGGCCAGGCCCAGTAGCCTCACTCAATGCCAGGTGCCTCCCCTCCACCTTACAACAAAAAGGGCCAGGAAGGGCAGTAATATGGAGTAGGCAGCACTGGGCCTCATTAAGGAGGCTAATGCGGCCCTGAAAACATCCCCCAATGCTGAAGAGGACTATGGTTGCTATGTAGCTGCAAAATTGCAGCAAATGGAGGAGGGCCAATGCCTCATCTGTGAGAAGATTATTTTTCAGGCCCTTCATAAGGGGTTGAGGGGCCAAATGACTGATAACATGCACTTATGTGCGCTTGCCCATCCTCCTCCTCCTCCTGCCACAAGTCCACCTCCAGAGCCACAGCATCCAAGGAGGGCTGCAGGGAAGCATGGAAGGAAGGTTGCAGGGAAGACATAAAAATGATGTCATAAAAAGGAAAGCTGCGCTGTGAAATAATTTATGTTCATAAGAAAAAATATTACAGAATTTAAATCATACAATTGAAAATGTATAAAAAGTTCATGCAATATGATATCACATCAGCATTTATGTTATCACCAGTGATAAGTGCAAAGAATTGTGAAAATAAGGTACATAGCAGGATGCACACGCAACAGAATCAAGTCCACTCAGATAGGCTAGTTGAAAAAAGCCCACTCAATAAACAATTTTCTAGATGGTGGCTTTGCAATCTACCTGCCAGCGATGACATGCAATTTCAACACTCTGGGGGATGTGATGGGGTGCAATAAAAAAGTGCCTCCACCCAGGAAAATACTGCTGCTTACCAGCTCCTTAGATCTCTTGTTTAAGGAGATCATGCATGCCTGTGGCTCTTAACCCCAGCCTCGGGTCTTTCAAAGCTAAAGGGGCTCCTCAGACTCTCCGCATAAGATGTCATCTCATGTGGCAGATGTATATTCATTCACCATGAAAGGACATGAAAACTTCCATAGCGTAATACGTTTTTAAAAAATTTTATTGGTATAAAACAGTATTGCACTTACAGTTATGCAGGAAATGTAAAGCGATGGATTAAAAACAAAACTATGAGTCGGCCGGCTCTCGTATGCTGCCCGTAGCTTCTGGGACTAGCGCGGTATGTGGTGACGTCAGCACGCCGCTCCTCCCTACGCTGTTTCGTCACAGATGACGTCTTCCAGATGACGTGCCCCTGGAAGACGTCATCTGTGACGAAACGGCATAGGGAGGAGCAGCGTGCTGACGTCACCACATACCATGATAGTCCCGAAAGCTATGGGCAGCATACGAGAGCCGGCTGGCTCGTGGTTTTGTTTTTAATCCATCGCTTTACATTTCCTGTATAACTGTAAGTGCAATACTGTTTTATACCAATAAAATTTTTTAAAAAACATGTTACGCTATGGAAGTTTTCATGTCCTTTTATGGTGAATGAATATACATCTGCCAGATGAGATGACATCTTACGCGGAGAGTCTGAGGAGCCTCTTTAGCTTTGAAAGACCCGAGGTTGGGGTTAAGAGCTACAGGCATGCATGATCTCCTTAAACAAGAGATCTAAGGAGCTGGTAAGCGGCAGTATTTTCGTGGGTGGAGGCACTTTTTTATTGCACCCCATCACATCCCCCAGAGTGTTGAAATTACATGTCATCGCTGGCAGGAAGATTGCAAAGCCACCATCTAGAAAATTGTTTATTAAGTGGGCTTTTCTCAAATAGCCTATCTGAGTGGACTTGATTCTGTTGCGTGTGCATCCTGCTATGTACCTTATTTTCACAATTCTTTGCACTTATCACTGGTGATAACATAAATGCTGATGTGATATCATATTGCATGAACTTTTTATACATTTTCAATTGATTGATTTAAATTCTGTAATATTTTTTCTTATAATCACAAATTATTTCACAGCGCAGCTTTCCTTTTTATGATATTTGTAGTGTGAGTGTCTCACATTGTTAGTTGCAGCTTTTTTTTTTTCTTTTTCACTTCATTTAAGGTTTAAACCTATACACACGATTATTTTTGGGATAGTGCAGTAAAATATTTTTTTCTGTTTGTACATAAAAGTGATGGCCTGGGTTCAGTCTGGTCAGACAGAAGATGCAGGCTGTTGTAGTACCACAGCCCGGGGACATATATGTCATCTGCTGCTGTTCCTGATCTCTGGGAGTCCTGGACCAGATTGTGCTTCCTATTGTATGGACTTCTCAGGCTACCAATTTTTGTTTATAAAGAGTTGATGTGTGCCCTGGGGTACAAAGGCTTCGCAAATTCAAGCAGTTTCTCCAGCGTTGCCTGCCTCTTTATTTTGTTATGAGCCAGAATAAATGGAGATTTTTTTATATGAAAATACTTGCCTATGTGTTTTTCTTCAAATAGGACAGTTTGTGTGTGAGTAGGCAGGTACATTTCAAAAATACAATGTCAAATTAACAAGGGAACCAACCAACCTTCTTGAGCTTTAAAAATACAAGATAACAATGTTGTTGTGGAAACTTGACACACAAAAAAAAATTATAGAGATCGCTAGAAAATAATTTAAAAATAATCAAAAAAACAGGAGATCTTGATTAAAAAAAAAAAAAGATGACTATAAAAAATAATTCTAAACATTATTATGGAGATCTAGCTTTAAAAACAAAAAGATTATTCAGGAGATCACGAGAAATAATAAAGAAATCAGTTTGTCAGTACTCTGTGTGAATATCAGCAGCAAAACAAATTCATTATTCTAGCATTATAAAAAACAAAAGAATGCGCTGCATTAAAAGATCCAATAATTTTTAGCGCGACGAATGTGCTATCTCCATTATGAATGCTAGTTTTACCGGCTCTTCCGTCTTGTACTTGATTCTGAGCATGCGTGTTTTTTTGCGCGTCGGAATTGCATACAGACAAATGGCATTTCCATCCGAAAAATAGAGAACCTGCTCTCAATCTTTTACTGGCGGAAATGCCGCCAGCAAAAGTCCGATAGAGCATACACACGGTCGCAATTTCCAACCAAAAGCTCCCATCGGACTTTTGCTGGCAGAATTTCCAAACATGTATACGCGGCATTATTGTATGCAGCAATACTGCACTAGCTACTACATGTTAGGTTTTATATAGCTCAAGCGCAATAGATTTGTGTTTTTAATTTATATGAGGGGACATACCTCAGCATCCCAGAGGTTTTATTAGCATGTGGGATTAGAAATAAAAGGAGGTGGTGAGTGCAACAATACAGAGAGGGCAGAAGTGAGGGATATATGTACAGATGTACCATAGGACAGAATTTGTGGGAGCCCAACCCTCCCCATGGTCCCCACCCAGCTCTAGACACCCGGGGACCCCTGCAGACAAATCCACGTCAGTCCCCTAAACCAGGGCTAGCGCACGTTGTGGTCAGCGCCTCCTATTGTAGTATTGGGAATCTCCCAGCCACACAGCTGCGGCCTTCTGGCTACACATCCAAGAAAGGCTGCCCCCCTCCACCCAGCGGGGTCCAAAACTCATCCAGGAGATATACATATAGAGGTGCGTGGCTATGCATTCCCATAATTATCATAATTGTAGTATAGCAAAAAAAATAACATATAATTAGGCACATGGACCCAAAAAGGGAAACTCAACAATAATATAACATTGCAAAGTCTATATATTGACATATTAATCAGCATATATTTGTCATTTACAGCACACAGTGGATATAAAAAGTCTACACACCCCTGTTAAAATATCAGGTTTCTGTGATGTAAAAAATAAAATAAAGATAAATCATTTCAGAACTTTTTCCACCTTTAATGTGACCTATAAACTGTACAACTCATTTGAAAAACAAACTGAAATCTTTTAGGGGGAAGAAGTAAAAATAAAATAATGTGGTTGCATAAGTGTGCACATCCTCAGATAACTGGGGATGTAGCTGTGTTGAGAATTAAGGAATCACATTCAAACGCATGTTAAATAGGAGTCAGTACACACCTGCCATCATTGAAAGTGCCTCTGATTAACCCCAAATAAAGTCCAGCTGTTCTACTAGGTCTTTCCTGACAATTTCTTAGTCGAATCCTACAGCAAAAGCCATGGTCCGCAAAGAGCTTCCAAAGAATCAGAGGGATCTCATTGTTAAAAGGTATCAGTCAGGAGAAGGGTACAAATGAATTTCCAAGGCATTAGATATACCATAGAACACAGTGAAGACTGTCATCATCAAGTAGAGAAAATATGGCATAATAGTGACAATACCAAGATCTGGACGTTCTGCCAAAATTAATAAAAAGATGAAAAGAAAACTTACAAAAACACATTTGAAGTCCCCCGAAAGCATGTGAGAAAATGTGTTATGGCCTGAAGAAATCAAGGTTGTACTTTTTGGCCATAATTTCAAAAGATATGTTTGGCGCAAAAACAACACTGCACATCACCAAAAGAACACCATACCCACCATGAAGCATGGTGGTGGCAGCATCATGCTTTGGGGATGTTTTTCTTCAGCTGGAACAGGGGCCTTAGTAAAGGTAGAGGGAATTATAAACAGTTCCAAATACCAGTCAATATTGGCACAAAACCTTAAGGCTTCTGCTAGAAAGCTGAACATGAAGGTGAACTTCATCTTTCAGCATGACAACGACCCAAAGCATACATCCAAATCAACAAAGGAATGACTTCACCAGAAGAAGATTAAAGTTTTGGAATGGCCCAGCCAGAGCCCAGACCTAAATCCTATTGAAAATCTGTGGGGTGATCTGAAGAGGGCTGTGCACAGGGGATGCCCTCGTAATCTGACAGATTTGGAGTGTTATTGCAAGGAAGAGTGGCCAAATATTGCCAAGTCAAGATGTGCCATGCTGATACACTCATACCCAAAAAGACTGAGTGCTGTAATAAAATCAAAAGGTGCTTCAACAAAGTATTAGTTTAAGGGTGTGTACACTTATACAACCATATTATTATTATTATTATTTTTACTTCCCTTCACCTAAAAGATTTCAGTTTGTTGTTCAACTGAGTTGTACAGTTTATAGGTCACATTAAAGGTGGAAAAAGTTCTGCAATGATTTATCTTTGTCTCATTTTTTTACACCACAGAAACCTGACAGTTTAACAGGGGTGTGTAGACTTTTTATATCCACTGTATATGTTTTTTAGATCCGGCATATTAGCATTGTGTTAGTATCTGCTCATGGTGAATATTATAAATTTGTGAATAATAGTGTATTACTACATGGCAACCAGGTGATCTCAGACCTACAAGGCATACACCGTGACTACGTACTGTTTACAGATGCTCAACACAAATTAGGATTCCAGGAAAGATTTATATGATAGTACCTTGTTAATCACTGGGGAATTTGTAGCATTTAGATGCTCTATCCAGAGGGTTTCTTTTTGTAGAATTCTCTTATCCCAGTTTCCACCAGTTTCTTTTTTGATTACCTCCAATACAATGAACAACACAAGCGAGGTATCAAATTTATGAAATAGACCCAGGTGGTGGCTGACTGGGGTGATCATCTTAGCATTGGATGAATAATATATACCGTATTTATCGGCGTATAACACACACTTTTTTCCCCTTAAAATCAGGGGAAAATCGTGGGTGCATGTTATACGCCGATCCCCCGCTGATCTCCGCTGTCTGTGAGGGCCGGCGACATTGACGGAGCGGAGTCGAGTGTACTGTGTACTCGGCAAGGCACGGCTCTGCTCGCAGTCACGCCCAGTCCCGCCTCCTAGCCTTCACGTCCCGCCATTGGACCGGTGTTGTGTCCATCATAGGAGCCGGGCCTAGGGGCGGGACGGGGGCGTGACTGCGAGCGGAGCCGAGTAGCCGAGTACACAGTACATTTGGCTCGGTCTATGTCGGCGGCGAGAGGAGCCGAGAAGAGCCGAATATCTCGGCGGCGGTAAATTTAAAACCCAAACATGCTGGAATTTTGGGAAAGGCTGCAGATGGACACTACAAGGCTGCAGATGGACACTGCAAGGCTGCAGATGGACAGTGTGCAAGGCTGCAGATGGACAGTGTGCAAGGCTGCATTGATGGGCATAAGTTTTTTTCCTTAAACTTCCCTCCTAAAAGTTTTTTTCCTTAAACTTCCCTCCTATAACACGGCGCGTGTTATATGCCGTTAAATACGGTATAATCGTTCACACTCTGTCTGGCCTGGTGGATAGTCTTACCCACAGTCGCACACCATGAGATAGACTACTCACTAAATTCCACAATCAGCATGGAATCTGGGAGTGAACTGTTTGCCATTGGGTAATCAAAATGTTGCACCTGTAAGAATCCAGGGGCAATAGGGACATTGACCACATATACACTGCTCAGAAAAATTAAAGGAACACTTTGAAAACACATCAGATCTCAATGGAGAAAAATATCATTCTGGATATCTATACTGATATGGACTGGTTAATGTGTTAGTAACAAAAGGATAACACATCCGTTGATGGCAATAAAAATGATCAACCTACAGAGGGCTGAATTCAAAGATACCATGAAAATCAAAGTGAAAAAATGATGCAGCAAGCTAGTCCATTTTATGAAATTTCATTGCAGCAACTCAAAATGGTACTCAGTAGTCTGTATGGCACCCACGTGCTTGTATGCATGCCTGACAACACCAGGGCCCTAACGGAAGGTGTCCTGAGGTATTTCCTCCCAGATCTGGACCAGGGCATCACTGAGCTCCTGAACAGACAGAGGTGCAACCTAGCAGCGTCAGATGGACCGAAACATAATGTCCCAAATTTAGGTCATGCAAGCGTGGGGGCCATTCAATGGTATCAATTCCTTCATTCTCCAGGAACAGGCTGCATACTCTCGCCACATGAGGCCGGGCATTGTCGTGCACCAGGAGGAACCAAGGACCACTGCACCAGCGCAGGGTCTGACAATCGATCCAAGGATTTCATCTCAATACCTAATGGCAGTCAGGGTGCCATTGTCTAGCCTGTAGAGGTCTGTGTGACCCTCCATGGATATACCTCCCCAGACCATTACTGACCCATCAACAAACCAGGCATGCTGAACAATGTCACAGGCAGCATAACATTCTCCACGGCTTCTTCAGATCCTTTAACGTCTGTCACATGTGCTCAGGGTGAACCTGCTCTAGTCCGTGAAAAGCACAGGGCGCAAGTGGCAGACCTGCCAATTCTGGTGTTCAATGGCAAAAGTCAGTCGAGCTCTATGGTGCCAGGCAATGAGCACAGGGACCACTAGAGGACATTGGGCCCTCAGGCCACCCTCATGAAGTCTGTTTCTGATTGTTTGGTTAGAGATATTCATACCAGTGGCCTGCTGGAGGTCATTTTGTAGGGCTCTGGCAGTGCTCATCCTGTTCCTCCTTGCACAAAGGAGCAGATACTGGTCCTGCTGATGGGTTACGGACCTTCTACGGTCCTGTCCAGCTCTCCTGGAGTAACTGCCTGTCTCCTGGAATCTCATCCATGCTCATGAGACTGTGCTGGGAGATACAGCAACCCTTCTGGCAATGGCACATATTGATGTGTCATCCTAGAGTTGCACTGCCTGTGCAACCTCTATAGGGTCCAGGTTTTGCCTCATGCTATCAGTAGTGACACTGACCCTTGTCAAATGCTAGTCAAAACTAGTGAAAAACAGTCAGAAAAGTTAAGTAGGGAAAAAAATGTCAGTGGCCTCCACCTGTAAAACCATTCCTGTTTTGGAGGTTTTCTCATTGTTGCCCATCTAGTGCACCTGTTGTTAATTTCATTAACACCAAAGCAGCTGAAACTGATTAACAACCCCCTCTGCTATTTAACTGACCAGATCAATATTCGAGGAGTTTAACTGACTTAATGCTATACTCTGATTAAAAAAGGTTCCTTTATTTTTTTTTGAGCAGTGTATACAGTCAGGTCTATAAATATTGGGACATCAACACAATTCTAATATTTTTGGCTCTATACACCTGCACAATGCATTTGAAATGAAACAAACAAGATGTGCTTTAACTGCAGACTTTCACCTTTAATTTGAGGGTATTTACATCCAAATCAGGTGAACGGTGTAAGAATTACAACAGTTTGTATATTTGCCTCCCACTTTTTAAGGGACCAAAAGTAATGGGACAATTGGCTGCTCAGCTGTTCCATGGCCAGGTGTGTGTTATTCCCTCATTATCCCATTTACAAGTAGTAGATAAAAGGTACAGAGTTCATTTCAAGTGTGCTATTTGCATTTGGAATTGTTGCTGTCAACTCTCAATATGAGATCCAAAGAGCTGTCATTATCAGTGAAGCAAGCCATCATTAGGCTGAAAAAACAAAACAAACCCATCAGAGAGATGGCAAACACATTAGGTGTGGCCAAATCAACTGTTTGGAACATCCTTAAAAAGAAAGAAAGCACCGGTGAGCTCAGCAACACCAAAAGACCAGGAAGACCACTGAAAACAACTGTGGTGGATGACCAAAGAATTCTTTCCCTGGTGAAGAAAACACCCTTCACAACAGTTGGCCAGATCAAGAACACTCTCCAGGAGGTAGGTGTATGTGTGTCAAAGCCAACAATCAAGAGAAGACTTCACCAGAGTGAATACAGAGGGTTCACCACAAGATGTAAACCATTGGTGAGCCTCAAACACTGGAAGGCCAAATTAGAGTTTGCCAAACAACATCTAAAAAAGCCTTCACAGTTCTGGAACAACATCCTATGGACAGATGAGACCAAGATCAACTTGTACCAGAGTGATGGGAAGAGAAGAGTATGGCGAAGGAAAGGAACTGCTCATGATCCAAAGCATACCACCTCATCAGTGAAGCATGGTGGTAGTAGTGTCATGGCGTGGGCATGTATGGCTGCCAATGGAACTGGTTCTCTTGTGTTTATTGATGATGTGACTGCTGGCAAAAGCAGCAGGATGAATTCTGAAGTGTTTTGGGCAATATTATCTGCTCATATTCAGCAAAATGCTTCAGAACTCATTGTACGGCACTTCACAGTGCAGATGGACAATGACCCGAAGCATACTGCGAAAGCAACCAAAGAGTTTTTTAAGGGAAAGAAGTGGAATGTTATGCAATGGCCCAGTCAATCACCTGATCTGAATCCGATTGAGCATGCATTTCACTTGCTGAAGACAAAACTGAAGGTAAAATGCCCCAAGAACAAGCAGGAACTGAAGACAGTTGCAGTAGAGGCCTGGCAGAGCATCACCAGGGATGAAACCTAGCGTTTGGTGATGTCTATGCGTTTCAGACTTCAGGCAGTAATTTACTGCAAAGGATTTGCAACCAAGTATTAAAAAGTGAAAGTTTGATGGATGATTGTTAATCTGTCCCATTACTTTTGGTCCCTTAAAAAGTGGAAGGCACATATACAAACTGTTGTAATTCCTACACCATTCACCTGATTTGGATGTAAATACCCTCAAATTAAAGCTGAAAGTCTGCAATTAAAGCACGTCTTGTTCATTTCATTTCAAATCCATTGTAGTGATGTATAGAGCCAAAAAGATTAGAATTGTGCAGATGTCCCAATATTTATGGATCTGATTGTATATGCCTTGTCAGATAAAAGATTTTCAAAGTATTTTCCTGTTCAATTCATTAGTGTAATACATGTGTAGGCAACGCTGGCCCTCTAGATGTGGTGAAACTACAAATCTCTTCATGCCTCTGTCTCTGAAATTCATGCCAGTGGCTGTGAGAATTTAGCAATGCTTCACGTTTGTAGTTCCACAACAGCTGGAGTGTACAGAGTTGCCTATCCCCGGGGCAGTATTTACTAGTGTTTATACCCCTACTTATGATTCTTTAAACATTTTACTTATATCGGGCTTGTATTAAGATGGATTAAATATCAGAGTATGTTTTTACAATTTCTAGGTCATACTCAAATTGTTATACAAGCCTTGTTCTAAAAACTATTTGACACTTGACAATGATCAGCTTTTATTTAGTCATGTATAACTTTTTCCCCCCAAAAAACAACTGTTGTAACTGCTTATGTGAGCTGGAGCGTGGCCTCAATTTGTTTGTGTACCTAAATCTGCTAGTACATCTAACTCTTCCGCCCCAGACTGACAAAACTCCTGCTGTGCTCCATCATCAGGAGTATAGCAAGAGTGTTACTGGCCAAATCACCAGGTGATAACAGAGGGAAAAAAGTATTGCAGCCACATCAAAAGGTTGTGTAGCACCCTCTACCTTGGGTAGATAGGTGCTAGAGTAGTGTTTGCACTGCCAGTGCAGGTAACTTTAGGCAGGCCTAGCTGTGAGCTAGGCCTGCCTGTTTTTGATCTGGGGACAGGGGAGTGGTTTAGTTTAGCTGTAGGTGACTGACATGTGCTTCAACTCTCTGGCGCCTCCTCTGTTTCCAGTGAGAAGGTTCTGGAAAAGATGCAGGGCAGAGTGCTAGAGTGACATGGGGTGTATTTGGGAGCCCTGACCAATCCCAACTAGGATTGGCAGGGGGCAGGCCTCCTATATATACCCGTGGTCAGCCTGTTGTGGGAGGAGTTGGGTGGAAGATATTAAAATCTTTTTTTTTTTTTAATAACAAACATGTCATACTTGCTTTGTGTAGTGGTTTTGCACAGAACAGCCCCGATCCTCCTCTTCTCAGGTCTCCTGGCCCCATCCTCCTGCCCCCGAAGCAAGCAGCTTGCAGCGGTCGCACCCAAGCAGACTTGCTTCCAAGCTGCAGCTCTATTTGTGCATTTACACACAGAGTTGTGGCTCTGCCCCTCTCCCCTCTCTCCTTATTGGCTCAGTGGCTGTGATTGACAGCAATGGGAGTCAATGGCAGAGGAGTCCCCAGAGATCCAAGGCACTCGTGCACATTGCTGGATCGAAATGGGGCTCAGCTAAGTATTAGGGGGGCTGGGAGGGCAAAGAATGCATGAAGGTAAAAAAACCTTGAGCCTTTAGAACCACTTTAGGCTGCAATATATTACATTTTTGGTTTAGGATCTATATTGCTTTAACCACTTCAGCCCCGGAAGGATATGACCTTCCTGACCGGGCCATTTTTTGCAATACGGCACTGCGTCGCTTTAACTGACAATTGCAATGTAATGCGATGCTGTACCCAAACAAAACTGATGTCTTTTTTCCCAGAAATAGAGCTTTCTTTTGGTGGTATTTGATCACCTCTGCGGTTTTTATTTTTTACTTTTTGCTATAATAAATATCCCCAAAAAATATATATGTAAAAAAAATAATTTCTTCATCAGTTTAGGCCAATATGTATTCTTCTACATATTTTTGGTAAAAAAAAATTGCAATAGGCGTATATTGATTGGTTTGCGCAAAAGTTATAGTGTCTACAAAATAGGGGATTGATTTATGGCATTTTTATTATTATTTTTAGTAATAATAAAAATGTACAATGTACCCATACTCATTCACATGAGGGGCCCGGGATCTATGGGGCTTCCAGATTCCGATAAGCCCCCTGCCCGCAGACCCCCACAACCACTGTCCAGGGTTGTGCGGAAGAGACCCTTGTTCCCATCATCATGGGGACAAGGTGCTTTGGGGTGCGGGGGGGGGCAGAGCACCCTCCCCCATGTTGAGGGAATGTGGCCTGGTATGGTTCAGGAGGGGAGGCGCTCGCTCGTCCCCACCCCCTTACCTGGCATGCCAGACCGCATGTTCGGATAAGGGTCTGGTATGGATTTGGGGGGGACCCCAATGTTGTTTTTTTTTAATTTTGCCATGGGGTTCCCCTTAAAATCCATACCAGACCCAAAGGGCCTGGTATGGATTGGGGGGGACCCCCACAACATTTTTTAAAACATTTTTGTATTGCCGGCAATGGCTTTCAGCCGGTAAAGTTTATTAAATGGCATTTTTTTCTTTATATGTGTCAGTTTTTCTGCAGCAGATTCTATATACAGTACAAATGGGAAACTTTACAGGCAGACTAAGGGGGCCCCCAGGCACTATATTTAAAGGGAATTTTATTCAGCATCATTAATTAATTATCACTGCTCCTTTAAAAAACATAGGGCCCCATACCCTTTTTATGGCCAATAACTTGCATATTAGCCTTCAAAATGAGGACTTTTGATTTTTCAAGTTCAGGTCCCATAGACTTTAATAGGGTTTTTGGTTCGGGTCCGAACTTTTTCCATGTTCGGGAGTTCTGGTGAGGACCGAACCGTGGGCTGTTGGGCCCATCAGTAATTATAATCAATCTTTGTACTGAGATCAGGGGCTAAACTTTTTCTTTCTCTGAAACTAAAAAAAGAATCCTAATCAAGGTCTTATGTGATTTTCTTACCCATTGAATAATAAATGCAACAATTACATTGCATACATTTTCATACATGTACTGTATATTACCTGTGACTTATTTTGCATGAATCTCACACACTAACAACTGTTCCTTTAGTGATCTTGGTTTGCGCAAAAGTTAAAGCGTCTACAAACTACAGGATATATTTATGGATTTTTTTAATTATTGTTTTTACTAGTAATCAGTGATAATCAGTGATTTTTAGCGGGACTACGACATTGCAGTGGACAAATCTGACACTAAGTGACACTTTTTGGGGACCAGTGACACCAATACAGTATTTAGTGCTAAAAAATGCACTGTCACTGTACTAATGATGCTGGCAAGGAAGGGTTTAACATCAGGGGCAATCAAACAGTTAAATGTGCTCCTTGTGTGTGCTTTGTAACTGTGTGGGGGATGCTTTGACTGGGGGGGAAGAGAGAGATCTGTGTTCCTGCTTAGCAGAAACACATGATCTCCATCTTCCCCAGAATGGCGGTCTGCCTTGTTTACATAGGCAGACCGCCATTCTGCCTCTCTGAGAATGATTGAGAGGTGCCAACAAACATCGGGCCCTCCGGATCCATTGATTGGCTCCTGCTGTGTCCAATCACAGCGGGAGTGGGTCGCCGGTGGTGCGTGGGCACACCCCAGACCCAGTGCACAAACGTACAGGTACATGATTTTGCGCAGGAGAGCCACCCTGCTGCAGTATATCTGTGTGGGGAGGTCCAGAAGGGGTTATTGTGTTACAGCATAATATTATAATGAAAACGCAAATTTTATCACACGGTGCCACAACGCATAAATGTAAATGACAGTTTGGTGTAACATAGCTTTTTTAAAATAGACACACAACAAACAATGGGGAGAACAAGTATTTGATACACTGACAATTTTGCAGGTTTTCCTACTTACAAAGCATGTAGAGGTCTGTAATTTTTATCATAGGTACTCTTCAACTGTTAGAGACGGAATCTAAAACAAAAATCCAGAAAATCACATTGTATGATTTTTAAATAATTAATTTGCATTTTATTGCATGACATAAGTATTTGATACATCGAAAAGCAGAACTTAATATTTGGTACAGAAACCTTTGTTTTCAATACAGAGATCAAACGTTTCCTGTAGTTCTTGACCAGGTTTGCACACACTGCAGCAGGGATTTTGGCCACTCTTCCATACAGACCTTCTCCAAATCCTTCAGGTTTCGGGGCTGTCACTGGGGAATATGGACTTTAAGCTCCCTCCAAAGATTTTCTATTGGTTTCAGGTCTGGAGACTGGCTAGGCCACTCCAGGACCTTAAGATGCTTCTTATGGAGCCACTCCTTAGTTGCCCTGGCTGTGTGTTTCGGGTCGTTGTCATGCTGGAAGACCCAGCCACGACGCATCTTCAATGCTCTTACTGTCGGCCAAGATCTCACGATACATGGCCCCAGCCATCCTCCCCTCAAAATGATGCAGTCATCCTGTCCCCTATGCATAAAAGCAGCCCCAAAAAATGATGTTTCCACCTCCATGCTTCATGGTTGGGATGGTGTTCTTGGGGTTGTATTCATCCTTCTTCTTCCTCCAAACACGGCAAGTGGATTTTAGACCCAAAAGCTCTATTTTTGTCTCATCAGACCACATGCCCTTCTGCCATTCCTCCTCTGGATCATCCAGATGGTCATTGGCAAACTTCAGATGGGCCTGAACATGCGCTGGCTTGAGCAGGGGGACCTTGCGTGCACTGCAGGATTTTAATCCATGACGGCGTAGTGTGTTACTAATGGTTTTCTTTGAGATTGTGGTCCCAGCTCTCTTCAGGTCAATGACAAGTTCCTGACGTGTAGTTCTGGGCTGATCCCTCACCTTCCTCATGATCATTGATGCCCCACGAGGTGAGATCTTGCATGGAGCCTCAGACTGAGGGAGATTGACCGTCATCTTGAACTTCTTCCATTTTCTAATAATTGTGCCAACAGTTGTTGCCTTCTCACCTGTAGCCCATCCCAGCCTTGTGCAGGTCTACAATTTTATCCCTGATGTCCTTACACAGCTCTCTGGTCTTGGCCATTGTGTAGAGGTTGGATTCTGTTTGATTGAGTGTGTGGACAAGTGTCATTTATACAGGTAACGAGTTCAAACAGGTGCAGTTAATACAGGTAATGAGTGGGAGAACAGGAGGGCTTCTTAAAGAAAAAATAACAGGTCTGTGAGAGCCATAATTCTTACTGGTTGGTAGGTGATCAAATACTTATGTCATGCAATAAAATGCAAATTAATTATTTAAAAATCATACAATGTGATTTTCTGGATTTTTGTTTTAGATTCCATCTCTCACAGTTGAAGAGTACCTATGATAAAAATTACAGACCTCTACATGCTTTGTAAGGAAAACCTACAAAATCGGCAGTGTATCAAATACTTGTTCTCCCCACTGTACATAAATGTCTTAGAAAGTAATCTCAGGTAAAAAATTACATAGAATATTAATTATTTTTAAGGAATGGCAGAAAAATACAATCTATAAGCGGCTATTTATTGGTAAAAAATATGAACTTGAAATAATTGAAAGCTTACAGCCAAGGTAACAAGGCTGACTTGCTGCTTATACAGTTGAAGCATGAAAGGTAATAGCTAATACTTCGGAAGAAGATAAAAAAAGTATAATTTCCATTCTTAAAATGGGTCAGACTCAAATTAGTGCCATCATAGCTAATCTGCAAAAAGTAGATTCTTACAAGTAACTGGAAATATGCTAATCACTAAGTAGGTCAGTTGGCGTGAAGAGAACAAAAATGTTTTTTTTTTAACTTTCTATTTTTTATTTTAAGTTAAAGATAGAAGTAGGGTTACTGTAAAATCTGATAATGGATAACTTTCTTTTAATCAATCAAAACTATAGAGGGGGTTCTGACATGTCTTGTAAAGTATGTTGTGCAATTTTTGCAGTTTTTTTTTTTTTTGAGTTGAAGTAAGTTGAATCATGTTTAAGTTTACTCACTATTAGGGTTGATGCTGAACTCCAGGTAGATATAAACACACAAATTAATGCAGTTATTGCATTTATTAAAATTAAATAAATAAATGTATTTTTATATGCAACCACAGTTGTACATGTGTTGGAAGTAAACATGCTAACTGTAGGACAGAACAGAAAGAGCAGAAAGTAATAGAATAAAAGCAATCCATTCTCTTCTTGGTTGCTCACTGGCCTCCCCTTTCTGCTTTTTCACCTCTGTATTGGCCTACACTCTTCTATTTCAAGTGTTGCTTTATGAAAAAAACATACTTCCTGGGACCCAGTCTGTGTGGACAGTATATACATCAGCTTGCTGAACCAAATAGATTCACAGGCAGTGTAAACCACAATGAAGACTCAAAGTGAAATCTAATGTAATGTAATGTATTCCAGACTGGCATGTTACAATGTATGCTTTCTTAGGTATTAAGTGAAAACCAGCACACAAACTCTGTAACCAATGGGGAGGGAGGAGAAGCAGGTAGTGTAGGTTTACACAGAAGCCAAGAGAAGGTCTAGTAGATTATTTCTCTATTACAGCTTGTTTGAAGTGCTGTATATCTAAAGCAAAAAAGTTTTTTTTTTTTTTTTTATTTCAGGTAAACTAGGGTAGTTAACCCCTTCCATATTTTCCAGTTTGTGATCCACTGGGAAGATTATCATCACTTCTTGTCCTCTAGACCAGCGGTGATCAACATTCTTGATATACAGCAGTAGGCTTTCCGGCACAGCTTCTGGCTCACCAAAGGGCCCCGCATTATATTAATTGAATGTTACTACATTTCATATATGCTGTCAATGACTGCATATATAAAACAGAAGATGGTCAATGACTATAGATATAAAGATGATCAGAAAATACAAACATTACTGCAGGAAAATGTAAGAGACTGTGAATGTGTTATAAGGCCTGATTCACACCTATGCATATTTAGTGCTTTTTGCATTTTGCAGATTTGCACTGCAGATCGTGTTCCATAGGAAACCATGTTAAATGAACTGTAGTACGAAGCTGCAAAATGCAAAAAGCAGTAAAAATGCATAGCTGTGAGTCAGGCATAAGAGTTGAGACACTTGACAGATGCATATTTTTTTAAGCAGAAAATGTGAGACAAACATTCACTTGTGGCAAATGATTTACTATTTACTGTAAAAACATTACATAAGACTGCTAGAGATCATTATTATTACTGTCCCTTAAAAAAACAAAATTCAATATTTAGACTTTTGTGTTTTCGACAGTCCTCCAAAAATGACTAGTCTTAAGAAGCCCAGAGGGCCACAGAGTAAGTGCCAAAGGGCTGCAGGTGGGGCACCAGGACAATTAGGGAATATGACTCTCCCCTTCAGGGAAACAGACTGCAAACAAGTTTTACTGGAAGTGCTGGCTCTCGCTTTAAATTTGAGCTTAAAGTGGTAGTAAACTTTTTTTGCCTATCTTTACCTACAGGTAAGCTTATCATAAAGCTTCAATGAAGGTAAAATGATGCATGTTTAGGAGATTCTCTAGCGAGCAGCAGCCCGTGACGTCACCGGAGCATGCACTCTGAAACAACGACATACCAGCGCCGGTCCTTCAGAACTCTGTGTCATAAACCGTGACTTCATGCACGCGGGAGTGACGTCATCGTCGCTCAGCTATTTAATCGGCCGCAGGAAGGAAGGAAGACCTACTGAAGATGGAAGCCTCTGTAGCAGTGACAGCACACCGCTGGAGGGCTTCATTGGCAATCCATACTAGCACATTATATTACCTTGCAGGGAGATTTTTTTTCTTTTATTCTGAAATTTTACTACAACTTTAAGACAAATTGGAGTTTTCAAACAAAGACTCACCCTCTGCTCTCTTCTCTTGCAATTATGGCAATTAGTTCACCTTTTCTTCAAATTTCCAAAACAATTACCTATGCATTCCAGCTTATTTAGTGTATTAAAAGGCAGTATTCAGGTTTTAAAAAAGCTACCTAATTTCCAAGGCAAACCTGTAGGCCTCTAACCAGCCTGTCCACAAAACTGTGTGACCAGTGAACAAACCCTCCTGCCGGCCATTGGATCCATTCGATGCCCATCATTGCAGAGAGAAGTTCAAAATGTGTGTCTCGGCAGTGTGCTATTTTTTCCCCTTTGTCACACAATGCTAAACTTAGCTGCTTCTGGGGCAGAGAGGAAGAAAACACACTGCACGTGCACAGGTTTGGAACAAGCTAGAGCTCAGTCCTGTGATGATGAGGCTGCACTTTCAATAGTCAGCCCATCCTTTCATTTAGGCAGGATGGGGAGGGTCACCAAATCTATCTTTGTGGACAGACTGGGGAGAGACTGCGTATGGCCTACAGGTATACCTTGGAAATTGAGCATCTTTTTTAAAACATGAGGCCTGCTTTTTTTAACCACTTCAGTACCAGGCACTTTACATAGTTACATAGTAGGTGAGGTTGAAAAAAGACACAAGTCCATCAAGTCCAACCTATGTGTGTGATTATGTGTCAGTATTACATTGTATATCCCTGTATGTTGCGGTCATTCAGGTGCTTATCTAATAGTTTCTTGAAACTATCAAGCTATGAAGCTTTCACCCCCTAATGACAAATGCGTGGTCATGAAACACTGTACCCATGTAAAATTTGTATCATATTTTTTTAGACAGATAGAGCTTTCTTTTGGTGGTATTTATTCACCACAGGAATCTTCATTGATGGGCACTGGTGAGGCTGCGCTGATGGGCACTGATAAGCTGCACTGATAGGCTGCACTGATGGGCGTTGATGAGGCTGCACTAATGTGCGCTGATGAGGCTGCACTGATGGGCACTGATGGGCACTAATAAACTGCACTGATGGGCACTGATGAGGTGGTACTGATGGGCACTGATAGGTGGCACTGATAAGCTGCACTGATTGCCAATTAAATCCAACCCCTTAAAGCCTAAAATGCATTTCTATTGGTAAACAGGCAGCCAATCTTAGAGATGGGCCAATAGGAATAAGGGGAGGGGGAATGGGCAAGTTCCAATATTACCTGTAAGTGTTTGAGCTTTGTCAGTTTAAACTAACCCATCATTCATGCATATGAGAAGTAAATTCCCATTGTAAGTGGCAGAGGCTCTTAAAAGTTACTTTATCAGCTTCATAAAAGCTGTTTGAAGCATGTTATATGCTTTTCAAATGCTGGTTAAAGTTGGTGCTCTTTAGATTAACATTTACATACAAAAAAGATGTCACATACAACTCAAATATTGACAGATCTCTGCTAAATTGACCTAAAATTGAGGCAAAGGCAGTTGGCACCACCCAAAAGTTGACTTTGGTTGAAGGAACCGAACAGTGACTGCTTGCAATAAGATTTTTATCAGTGTTAAAGTATTCCGACAGCTGTGAGTGTTAGATCTTAGAATACAATAGCTGGCAGGGGAGATTCTTCCATCCACGCTGTTTTGCCCATGGGCTGAACAAGAGAAATCTATATTTGTATGAGTAGCCTATGATTAAACAAAGCCAGTCACCCTAGAAGGTTAAAGTGTAATTCCAGCTACTAACTATGCCTAAAAAGTTCCCTTCACCATCCTGCTACCTATCCTGCCTATTGTATGTAACAAAGATCTGTATACTTACCTTATTTTAGTCCACTCTGGTCCAGTCCCTTGATCCTGAGTCAGTGAGCAGTGATATCACTCATAGGCTCCCATGTCCTAGCCGTTGTCGGCACTCTTGCCTCTCCCCTGTAGCTGCCGATTACTGAAAAAGGGGAGCCAGAGCTGTAGGATCCCATCATCACATTTTATACAGGGTAAGCAGGATAGGTAGCAGGTGTTGGCAGGGAACATTTTTAAGCTGAGTTAGTGTTAGGCAGGACCTTTAAGACCTTATTAATTTTAAGACAACATTGTATGTGAAAAAGCTAAGCACTTGCTTGTTTTGAGTCACTCAGCTCAATACTTTTTTTGTATTAGAGACATCAGTAATGTGCCACGGGCCCTCTGATTTTCCCTCTGAACCTGCAATGCTTCAAAGAACTTGATTTTTAAAAATAGTTATTACCGAATACAAAGAAAATAGTTTGTATGCATGGACCATAGCTACTAAATAAAAAAGTCAAATGGTATTTGTCTCTCTTTTTTTAAAGTTCATAAGTTCATCCCAGAGCCACATATGAATGGTTGATTTCCTACTATAGAAACGCTTAACAAATAAAAGGTTTCACATTACTTGTTTATTGAAGGAACAGAGAGCTGTTCTTTGTTTTTTGTTTTTTTATCTTGGTCATTCATAGGAGCTGTATCTATCAAGTGTCGGTAAAGTGATACCAGAAGTAAACAATGCAAGCTGTATCACTGTTTGTTTTCCTGATGCCAATTTTACAAAGAATGTTAGACAATGACATTTCTATAGCAAGACAAGTGGATGCATAATTCATAAAAGTTGTGTGTGCTACATCATTTTGGATAATGTAGGAAAGGAAAAGGAATTGTGAAGCATCAAAATAAAACAGAATTATTTTCTTAACCATCAGTATGCATTTTTAAGAGGTCAGCCGCCCCCAACTGTAATACAACGTTCATTTCATTTTTAACAGACTAAAGTTTAAAGCCCTACTCCATACACAGTCCCTGGAATTCATAAAGAAAAAATTTGTGAAAGTGTCTCTCATGCGTTCTAAAAATGGTCCAGTATGTGACAAATTCATGTACTCGTCTAGAACTTGTACATGAATTTGGCACATGCTGCACCACTTTTAGAATGCACAAAAGTTCTACAAATCTGTATGTGCCAGTTTCTGTATTTTTAAACCAAAAAGAGAGTTGGTCTTAATGAGCTTCACTTTGTAAGATGCGAAGTATCAGTATTTTATTTTGAATTTACATTTTAGAACTACCTGAATTTGGTGCACATGTCACTGTCAGAACCAGAAGTGTCGCAAATGCTTCCTGAATATGGCGCAATACATTAACAAGGGTGATTAATGCCAGAAAAGTGGCACAGCAGCTTTACTAATTGGGACGTAGTGGGGGACCCAGTATGTTGAACTTTTTTCAAACTTATCGATGTTTGCAATGATTAGTTTTATCTCTCATTGATTTCATACTTACAGTAAATATTGGTTACAAAGCCCCAGCAAATTGGAAAAAAAACTGAAAAGTAAAGCCAAAGCTTCCTGTTGCATCTGAATGGGGTCTGGGATAGACATCATCATTGTATTGTCTCTGTGAATGGCACAGTAAGGCCTGGTTCACACCTATGCACTTTTTGTGCATTTTCAGTTTTGCAGGAACACACTACAGTCCATTTAACATGGTTTCCCATGGGTCATGTTCACATCTACGCATTTTATGAAAAAACCAGGGACTTTCTGGTTTTTGGTTCTATAGACTTCAATGGATCAAAAATGTGTATTGAAAAACACAAAAAGCACCTGGAATACAGTCAGGTCCATAAATATTGGGACATCAACACAATTCTAATCTTTTTGGCTCTATACACCACCACAATGGATTTGAAATGAAACGAACAAGATGTGCTTTAACTGCAGACTTGCAGTTTTAATTTCAGGGTATTTACATCCAAATCAGGTGACTGGTGTAGGAATTACAACAGTTTGTATATGTGCCTCCCACTTTTTAAGGGACCAAAAAGTATCTGTATAGTATTCTGTCAGTGACTTGATGTTGGCCACCTTTTTGGTTTTAATAAAGCAGTTTTAACCTATTACACTATGGAGATTTTTTTGCTTTTTTAATCCCTTCTTACATATGGCAAGTGATACTACCACGATTAGTCCGGCTAAACAGATACAACAGCGCTTGTGAAGGATCGGAGTCTGTGTAACCTGATCAGCTGTTCCACCTAATCAGCTGTTCCAGCCCACGGAACCTTAACATACCGCTGTCCCAGTGCCAGTGGAGGACCTTAGGCGGATGGATGTCTGAATAGGAAAAATTTCATCAACTGTTCCTGCCTGCGGGATTCAACACATTTGAGCCCTTAAGACCTCCGTGATAGGGGTTCAACAGATCCGGTAAGCAGTCCTCTTTTTTCAATTTCTCACAAGATCCTGGCTTTCAGAGAAAGGACTGGACACCTAGGAAAGCACATATTTTTGAGTGACAGGACTTTTTTAAATTGCTTTTTTCAACTACTTATCCCTTAAGTGGATTGTATCATTGTATTAAACTGTAACCATTTATTCATTGCTTGTTTGGAGTTTTTTAGATGGCACTTCATTTTGATATTTGATATTAGTATTGTTCAAGTAAGACTCATATGCACACCCAGGCTAAGGGAGTTCCCTCAGTCCGGTTGATTTGACAGTAGTAGCGCACCTGAGTATACCTTTCATATTGCTAAAATTGAAAATTCCAGTTTTGTTTTTCAATTGTTTTGAATCTTTATTCAATTTTGTGGTCACATATTGTTATTCACCTTCACATTCACATCGTTGTCTAAACATGATAGTAAGTTGGGGTTAGCGCAGATTGGTTTTGTGTTACAATTACAGCCTGATGTCTGGAACGCATAGACATCACCAGACGCTGAGTTTCATCTCTGGTGATGCTCTGCCAGGCCTCTACTGCAACTGTCTTCAGTTCCTAAAAAATATAAATAAACGTGCCTGCGCTGAAAAAACAGATATATCCCAATAGTTGGGAGGTGCATATATAGTGTAAAACTATACTACAAAATTTCAATATAAAAAAAAAAAAAAAAATGCTAGTAATATGTAAATTATAGAATGAATACAATCCTTATATAAAAGTATCCCATAAAGTGTAACATGCAAAAAAACAATATATATATATATATATGTGGTTATAAATATAAGATCAAAGTGCAAAATCAAGTGTCCACATTTAAAAAGTTCAATTCATTGATATCAACACATAAAGTGCAAGTAAGTGGTGTCCACAAAAAACAGTGTTCCTCATGCTCCTCCTTAATGGTGTTCACAATCCAGCATGCTTCAATGCTCTCCTGTGACCCCCCATTTGTGCTTGCGCTCACCTCTGAGCGTGTGACACGCATTGGAGCCACCTCTTGGGCTCATACAGGTGTTGGTATAAACTCCACCACTCTCAGATGTCATCAGATAGTCTCACATACAAGAAAGAAAAAGCTCCATAGTGTGATACAGTAGGGATTTATTTAAAATATATTAAAAACTTCCCTCCAGAAGGGTACTCACAATATGTAGGTGCGTGAGTGCATCAATCTTTCCAGAGAGTGTTTGTATAAAACAAGCGTTTGTATGGCGTGCGGTGTGTCGTTCCTCATCTACCTCTGTTGCTGACAGCTCCGTCCTACCCCTCCCCGACGCGTATTCGGCACAGGGATCACGTGCCTTCCTCTGGGGGATCTAATTGGATCCCCCAGAGGAAGGCACGTGATCCCTGTGCCGAATACGCGTCGGGGAGGGGTAGGACGGAGCTGTCCTACCCCTATGTCGACTTGTTAGTTAAAAATAACAAAAATGTGCATATTTTATTTTTTGCATATGCACCTGCAAGGCATTGCAACTGGGATCACTGGATCATGGGTGCAATGCAAGGCTCCTGCAGACTCTTCCTCTAGCTCCCTGTCTGTGCCAGGGCAATAGCTTTCAGTTGGAGACTGGAGGAAATTTCAATGGACTGTAATAGCAGTGATCATCACACTTCTATTCCTTGATTTTTGTGAATAAATGATACAGATGTGCAGCTAATAGATATCACACATGGATACATTCAGGGCCATTGAGACCACAGCACAAATCCTGCAAATAAAATATTATTATAGCAAACCGAAGGCAGGAAAAGGAGGACTCCAGCTATCAAGCCATAGTTAAGAGTGTTTGTCATTCCTGGAGGTAGTCAAGGGCTGGGTTCACACCATTGCGAATTATATGCAGATTTCACTGCATCCAATTCGCATGTCAGGAGATTGTGACTTCAATGGATCAAAAGCGTGTATTGAAAAACGCAAAATGCACCTGCAATATGCAAACTGCAACCTGCATAGGTGTGAATCAGGCCTTAGGCTCCATTCACACTAGCGCGTTTTTTGATACATTTTGCATTTTGCAGAAATGCATGGGAATTTTTTAACATGGGTTCCTATGGAACATGTTCACATCAATGCATTTTTGTACCTCTGCGTTTTTGGAAAGGGTCAGGGACTTTTTTCATGCAAAATGCAGCGTTTTGCATGTAATAGAATTCAATGGACCAGCATCAAAAACGCAAGTACAGTGTTTTTGCAGCGTTTTTACAGCGTTTTTACAGCGTTTTTGACGCGTTTTTGACGCGTTTTGCATTTTTGGCGTTTTTTTTTGTAGACTGTATACAGTCTAAAAAAAAACTGTAAAAAAAAAAAAAAACGCAAAATGTGGCAAAAATGCTGCAAAAATGCTGTAAAAAAGGCTGTAAAAATGCTGCTCAGAAACGTGGCAAGCATCACAAAAAACACTGCAGAAACGCTCAAAAGCAACAGGCCTTAGGCTCGATTCACACTAGCGCGTTTTTTGATGCATTTTGCATTTTGCAGAAATGCATGGGAATTTTTTAACATGGGTTCCTATGGAACATGTTCACATCAATGCTTTTTTGTATCTCTGCGTTTTTGGAAAGGGTCGGGGACTTTTTTTCATGCAAAAAGCAGCGTTTTGCATGTAATGGATTTCAATGGACAAGCATCAAAAACGCAAGTGCACCGTTTTTGCAGCGTTTTTGGTGCGTTTTTGGTGCGTTTTTGCCGTTTTTTTTTTTTTTTTTTTTTATTTTTTTTTTTTTGTAATTTTTTTTTAAGACTGTAAAAAAAAATGAAAAAAAAAAAAAAAAAAAAAAAAAACGCAAAACGCAAATCGCGGCAAAAACGCGGCAAAAACGCAGCAAAAACGCTACAAAAACGCTGCTCAAAAACGTGCCAAGCATGAAAAAAAAACCTGGTGTGAATCGAGCCTTAAGGATTCCTTCTACTGTTGTTTTTCTTTTTAACCATTTTTCTTATAGATGTGGGAATTCCTGGGCTAACCCTCTTTCATGTAAACAGTTTTCTGTACTGTGTAATACTTAATAGCAGAACATCTAGACAACAAGGTATGTAAATCATTGAAAATAGGATTTTTATACCAGCTTACCTGTAAAATCCTTTTCTTGGAGTACATCACGGGACACAGAGCCATAGTAGTTACTATGTGGGTTATAGGCCACCTTCAGGTGATGGACACTGGCACACCCTAAGACAAGAAGTCCACTCCCTATATAACGCTTCCCACTACTGGGAGTACCTCAGCTGTTATAAAAATCCTATTTTCTTTATCATACATCACGGGACACAGAGCCATAGTAGTTACTATGTGGGATATCCTAGAGCAATGTCAACTGAGAGGAGGGAGACACAACAAAAGTAGGGCACCATGAGATCAGAGGACTTATACTGCTGCCTGCAGCACACTATGCCCAAAGGCAATATCCTCACGCCTTCTTACATCCACCTGGAATCTGGTAACTGTATGGACTGAAGACCAAGTTGGGGCCTTGCAGATCTGAACCATGGAAGCTTGGTGATGCACTGCCCACGAAGCACTAACAGCCCTAGTGGAGTGCGCTTTGATTTGAGAAGGTAAAATTTCCCTCTTCAAACCATAAGCTTGAACAATTACTTACCAAATCCATTTAGAAATGGTAGATTTCGATGCTGCCTGTCCTTTTTTAGGACCTTCAGGCAACACAAACAAAACATCAGTTTTTCAAATCTGAGCAGTCGCCTTCAAGTAGACCTTGGCTGCTCTCACCACATCCAGAGAATGTAGTGACTTGTCTTCCGTACAACAGGGTTCTGGAAAAAATGAAGGTAAAACAACATCCTGGTTTAGAAGAAAACCTGGAACTACCTTCGGTAGAAAGTTAGGATGAGGACACAATACCACCTTATCCTTGTGAATAATTAAATTTGGCTCTTCAAGGAAGAGCAGCCAACTCTGATACCCTTCTTGCAGAAGATATGGCTACCAGAAAAATTAGTTTCCTTGTCAAAAGAACCAAGGGAATATGCTGTATTGGCTCAAAAGGCTGTTTTTGTAATGCCGAAAGAACTAAATTCAAGTCCCAAGGGTAGAGGGGTGACCTAACTGGAGGATTAAGCTGTGTTACCCCCTGAATAAAGCTACGGACCAAAGAATGCGAAGCAAGTGGTCGTTGCAATAATACCGATAAGGCCGAGACCTGGCCTTTGATAGTACTCAAGGCCAGCTTAATTTCTAACCGCATCTGTAGAAAGTCAAGGATTCTACCTATGACATACTTCCTGGGGTGCCAACCCCTGGATTCACACCAGAAGACATATGCCTTCCAGATTCTATAATATATGATTCTGGAGGCTGGCTTCCTTGATCAAGGTAGATACCACTGAACCTGATAGCCCACGCTTCTTCAGAATGTGGATCTCAATAGTCAAACCGTTAAATTCAGCGTTTTTAAGGTAGGATGGAATACCGGACCCTGCGAGAGAAGGTCTGGACATGGTGGTAGGGTCCATGAGTCCCCTACCGCCATCCTTATGATCTCTGCATACCAGGATCTTCTGGGCCACACTGGGGCCACAAGAATCACCGACTTCCTTTCCTGCTTGATCCTGTGAAGAAGTCTAGTGACCCCGCCCCCCTCTGATGCAACGGGAATCCTGCGTTGCATCAGAGGGGGGGCGGGGTCACCCATACACGTCACTGGGAAACCCCAGTGGTTCCCCTTGTCAGAGGGGGCGGGGTCATGTAATGGGTGGCCCCGCCCTCAGCTACATAAGAGCTAGCGCCGCGTCATTGGCTGGGTGCCTCCTGGTGGAGGCAGGATCCTGTGCGTGTTCCTCACTGGAGTCGCTGGAGATCATCCATCGCTGGAGATCGAGAATTGGGTTACATCGCTGGAGTAGGAGCATGGATTTATTGAATTACATTGCTGGAATCTCTTTTTTATTTTTTTATTTTTAATAAAGGACTTTTCCCAAGCTGTCTCCTGTGGTTTTTTAACATTTTGACACTGTCTTTTTGTGAAATGGTAGGGGTACAATTACCCAATACCCCTTACCAATTCACATGGGGGGGCGGGATCTGGGTGTCCCCTTTGTTAAAGGGGGCTTCCAGATTCCGATAAGCCTCCCGCCCACAGACCCCCACAACCACCGGGCAAGGGTTGTGGGGATGAGGCCCTTGTCCCCATCAACATGGGGACATCCTCCTCATGTTGAGGGCATGTGGCCTGGTATGGTTCAGGAGGGGGGGCGCTCTCTTGTTCCCCCTTTTTTCCTGCGGCCTGCCAAGTTGCGTACTCAGATAAGGGTCTGGTGTGGATTTTTGGGGGAACCCCACGCCATTTTTTTAAAAATTTTGGTGCGGAGTTCCCCTTAACCACTTGCCGACCTCCGCACGCCTATGTACGTCCAAACGTTGGCTGCGGATATCGTTGTTATGGCAGCAGCTAGCTGCCATAACCCCGGTATCCCTGTTTTTGTGCGGCGGTTGGCTTTAAGATAAAAGTGGTCTCTGCGGCAGATTCGCTGCAAGCTCACTTTTACTGTTTTTTGGTGGGAGATGGGGCTCCCGCCACGATCCAGTGCCCTCCACCGCTTACCAGAGCTGTCGGTAGCGGCGGAGGTGATCGCGTCCTTCTCCGTGCTGTGCCTGGAGACGAGTGAGGCTAAGATGGCACCCACTCGTCTCCATGACACTGCTGGGCGGAACGTCAAAACGTTACTTCCGCCCATATGTCTTAAAGGCACATTTTTTTCAATGTCATTTTTTTAAATTACTTTTTTTTTTTTTTTGTATTGCATTTTAGTGTAAATATGAGATCTGAGGTCTTTTTGACCCCAGATCTCATATTTAAGAGGTCCTGTCATGCTTTTTTCTATTACAAGGGATGTTTACATTCCTTGTAATAGGAATAAAAGTGACAGCATTTTTTTTTTAAACTGTGTAAAAATAAATAAAATTATGTAAAATAAATAATAAAAATAAATAAAAAAAAAAAAAACCCCGTCCCGACGAGCTCACGCGCAGAAGCGAACGCATACGTGAGTAGCGCCGCATATATGAAAACAGTGGTCAAACCACACATGTGAGGTATCACTGCGACCGGTAGAGCGAGAGCAATAATTCTAGCCCTAGACCTCCTCTGTTACGCAAAACATGCAACCTGTAGAATTTTTTAAACGTCGCCTATGGAGATTTTTTAGGGTAAAAGTTTCCACGAGCGGGCGCAATTTTGAAGCATGACATGTTGGGTATCAATTTACTTGGTGTAACATTATATTTCACAATATAAAAAAATTGGGCTAACTTTACTGTTGTCTTATTTTTTTATTCAAAAAAAGTGAATTTTTTTTTTCAAAAAAAAGTGCGCTTATAGGACCGCTGCGCAAATACGGTGCAAAAAAAAAGTATTGCATTGACTGCCATTTTATTCTCTAGGGTGTTAGAAAAAAAAAACAATATATAATGTTTGGGGGTTCTAAGTAATTTTCTAGCAAAAAAAACCTGTTTTAAACATGTAAACACCTAAAATCCAAAACTAGGCTGGTCCTTAAGTGGTTAATATCCATACCAGACCTGAAGGGCCTGGTAATGGAATTTTGGGGGACCCCCACGCATTTTTTTTTTTCAATGATTTTTAATGACTTTTATGTGTATTGTCGGGACCGACAATTCATTAATAGCTGGCACTAGCGCTAGCACTTTTAAATGACTTTTTTTTCCTTTGAAAATGTCATTTTGCTCTCGGACTGTTATAAACACGGGAAACGTGCTTTACTTTACAGGCATACTATAGACACGCCCCAGGTACAAAATTTAAAGGAATATTTCACTTTTATTGTTTCACTTTAAGCATTATTAAAATCATTGCTCCCGAAAAAACGGACGTTTTTAAAACTTTTTTTTGCATTGATCCATGTCCCCTGGGGCAGGACCCAGGTCCCCAAACACTTTTTATGACAATAACTTGCATATTAACCTTTAACATTAGCACTTTTGATTTTTCATGTTCATGTCCCATAGACTTTAATGGTGTTAGCGTGTTCGAACAAATTCTTTGCCTGTTCGCATGTTCTAGATGCGAGCTGAACAGGGGGGTGTTCAGCCCATCCCTAATGAAGACTACTGATAAGCAAGGTACATTGTTTTCTGCCCAAGCTAGTATGTGATTCACCTCTCTTTGGGCCGCACGACTTCTTGTGCCCCCTTGGTGATTGATATAGGCCACTGCTGTGGCATTGTCGGATTGGATCCTGACAGGCCAATTCCATAACCTGAACGTCCAGGCCCTCAGGGCCAAGCGTGCTGCCCGAATCTCTAGAATGTTGATGGGCAAGGTCATTTCTGATCTGGACCATTTCCCTTGGACAGTCGCCTCTTCCAGGACTGCTCCCCAACCTGAAAGGCTGGCATCTGTTATTACCACCTTCCAGGTAACTGGTAGGAAGGATTTTCCCTTCTGAAGATTCTTGGCTATCAACCACCAACTGAGGCTCCTGCGCACCCTTGGAGACAGACACATTGGTAAATTAGAGCTTGGACCTTCTTGTTCCAAGCGAATAGGATACTGTTTTGCAGCAGCCTTGAATGAAACTGAGCATAAGGAACAGCCTCGAATGAAGCCACAATCTTTCCCAATAACCTCATGCAAAGTCGAATAGAAGGATTCCTCTTTGCTTTGACCACCTGAATCAGTTCCTTTATTGCACTGATCTTTGGTTGGGGCAAGAATACCCTCTTCTGGGCTGCATCTATGATCAGACCCAAGTATTCTAATCTCCCTGATGGTTTTAAGGAAGATTTCTCTAGGTTGAGAACCCAACCTAGTTATTCCAGGTAGTTGACTGTGGTGATCATACTTTGGTCTAAGCGGGCTACCGACTGGTCTATCAAGAGCAAATTGTCTATGTAAGCTATAATTGTTATACCTTGGGCCCGTAATCTGGCTAGAGGAGGGGCCGGGACCTTTGTAAACAGTCAAGGTGCAGTATCTAGACCGAAAGGCAGAGCTACAAACTGAAAATTAAGATTTTCTACCTCGAAACGTAGATATTTCTGGTGAGCAGGGAAAATAGGCATGTGGAGGTATGCATCTTTGATGTCGATTGACGCCAGAAGTTCTCCCCCTTGTAAGATGGATACTGCTGATCGGATTGACTCCATGTGAAAAGAGCGGACATTCAAAAACAGATTTAGATCTTTGAGATCTAGAATGGGTCTGATATCCCCATTTGGTTTTGGTACCGTGAACAGGTTTGAATAAAACCCCAATACCTGCTCTTCCATGGGGACCACTGAGATCACTTTTTTAGACAAAAGATGGTCCAATGCTTGAAAGAGAGATTTCTTTTTCTCTGGATCCCTGAGAATGTCTGATCTGAGAAAACGGGATAACCTTGAGCACCTGTTTAAACTGGTCTCTCAAGGATTGACATACACCAATTGCTGCCAGCGCAAGCTGAGTCACTGAATCTGCCAGAGAAAAAATGTTTTTTAATAGGAATTCCAACTTCTTGTTCGTTGGATCCCTAAGCATTTGAGCATTGTCTACTGGACAAGTCAAACTTTTATCCACGGAGGATATAGCAGCATCAATTGCTGGTATCTCCCACTTCTTATGCCGTGTACTCACGAGTGGAATGTCCGACAGAAAAATTCAGACGGGAGCTTTTTATTGTATATTCCGATCGTGTGTATGCCCCATCAGACTTTTCACATCGAAAATTCTGACGGACCTAGAAAGAGAACATGTTCTACATTTTTCCGATGGAACAAATTCCCATCGGGAAAACCGCTTGTCTGTATGCTGTTCCAACGTACCTAAAACGACGCATGCTCTGAAGCAAGTATGAGACGGAAGATATTGGCTACTGGCTATTGAACTTCCGTTTTCTAGGCCCGTCGTACGTGTTGTACGTCACCGCGTTCTGGACAGTCGGAATTTGGTGTGTATGCAAGACAGCTTGAGCGGAATTCCGTCAGAACTCCGTCGGAAAAACCTTCAGAGTTTATTCCGACGGGAAAACCGGTTGTGTGTACAGGGCATTAGTGAATTTTTCCTCCATAGAATAAAGTGTTGAAAACTTTTTAGGAGGAAAAAAATGCTTATCTGGGTGATCCCACTTAGAACATATAAGCTTTTCCAGCAATAAATGGACAGGAAAGGTATGCACAGCTTGAGGAGGCTTTAGCGAACCCAAAAAAGAAGTGGGCTTATCAACCGACTCAGTTAAGGGTAGCATAAATGTTAGAACGGACCATCTCAGTAAGAGATTGCACCATCAATCTTTCAGATTGTGAAGCTGAACCTTCCACATTTGACCCCTCAGAAGACGAGTCATCAGCCTCTTCACGGTCCCCTGAGAGAAATTCATCTTCTCCCGACCCGGTCCTAGGTAATGGACAGGGACCTGTCGCGTTTTGCCCCACACTGGGATGCGATTAAAGCCACTAACCTTTCTTCCAAACCTATCATGGCTGAGGAAAAAACTTCTTTAGTAATGTAGACAGGGGCTGCAGTGTTGGAAACAGTTGCAACATTTGCCAGCCCTGATGGCTCACTCTGACCAGCCACCTCAGATCTCTCAGGGGAGGATGCCATTGCAGAGATGAGTTTAGGCTATTAAAAAACTTGAGGGAGTTCCTTTTGAGCCCTTTTTTGGGGTGGTTCTACCTCCCCTTCTGACCATAGCCCGATGCACAAAATGCAGAAGTACTACCAGAAGAAATTGCACCCACTGCTTGAGCAAATAGTCCAGCAACTGCCACTGCTATTAGTGCTTAGTAAATGTGCCAAGGAAATGCCTGTGTCCCCCTTTTTGCTCTTGTGTCCCTCCGACAGCTTGCAGCCAGCATAATGGAGCTTTTTCAGTGTACTCCCGCACTGGACATTGATGCATGCCAATGCTGCGCTAAGCCACGCCCCCTCCATATTTCCACCTCGCCCCCCTCCTCCTCTTTTCAAAAAAGGGTTTTTCCCCTGCGAACACAGGTCTCCGATCCGACAGGATCAGCGTGTATGTAGGGGGGGCAGCGAGGAGGAGAGCTGACAAAAATGCTGTGCAGGCGGTGGGTAACCGAACGCCATCCGCCGATCGTTCTGGCTCCCCCCCCTCAATCCAGGGAGAGGGGGAGAGCTTCTGTCCAGGTGGGGGGTGTTTTTGGAAAAAAAAAATCCCCCCCCAGCATCTTACCGGAGGCCTGGGACTGTTAGCCGGAGGGAGATCTGCCGTTTCTGCTGAGACAGAGTAATCTGAGGAAAGCATGACAAGGTACGTGCTCTATACAGCCCCCAGTGGTGACTTTTAGGCATGACAACATTTACTTTTAAAGGAGACAATTCATGAGAGAATTTAAAATTCCTTAGAAATCTGCACTTACCTTTCCCACCGCAGGGATTCTGTGGTAAAACCAGACCCAATCTTCACCCCTTACGGTGGGCTCTGTTAAAAAACCTTCAGGAACTGGGGCCCATTTTTATCGGAGGATCCACACTCCTGGACCCGTAAAGCACTCCACCAGGAAAACTTTATGGCTGAAAAAACCAAAGTACTGGATCCAGGGTCCAGCTCTCTAAAAAGAGAAGCGTTACAGGCTAAACCTTGTTTCTTCCGCCACGAGGCCCGGGTACCATTCAATTCGGCCTAAAAAGACACTTTGAATGGATCCGGTCGCATAGCTTACCCCAGCAAGGAATATTCCAGTGGAGCTCAGCATAGCACATCTTTACTCGTGACCAACGCCTAAGACACTGGCGAAAAATCTGGGGTACTCCCAGTAGTGAGAGGGGTTATATAGGGAGTGGACTTATCGACTTAGGGTGTGCCAGTGTCCATCACCTGAAGGTGGCCTATAACCCAGATAGTAACCACTATGGCTCTGTGTCCCATGATGTACGATAAAGAAATACAAACAGTATATGTTGTAAATTGTGGCCAAGTTTAATAGCCAATGCAGTGCTATTTGCCTTTAGCAGCCACTTCTCTGTGTTTGGTCTGGTACTCAAGTGTTCCCAGTTATCTTACACAGTGGAATATGTAACATAAATTAGGAAAATTAACCCATCAAGGCTTACCTTGTTAGGTTATAGTGCCTTGGTTAGGTTTCATAACCTAAAGAGCTCTGGTTCCATGTTCCATAACCCATCATACAATTGAAACTCTTCCATTGTCGAACAAACTGAGCTCAAACTTAAGGGGTAACTATAGTGCCAGAGACTTACACCAAAGGCTGCAAGAGCTTTTATGAAAGCTCAAACCTTTAGGGAAATCAGTAGATGGTGCCCCAAGGTGTATATACAGAAGTATAGCTGAGGCTCAATACCAAGAGTTATAGAAACTGCAACTCAAATCCAAATGTAGAGCAGAATTAGAATTTTAAAAAGTTCATGACATGTGGGAATCATTAACTGCCCCAGCAGTCTTAAAAACAGGATCCCAAGTGGGATGTCAGGTCACCCTTGGGGCAGGTAACCTGTACCACGCTTCCTGTTGGAGGAAAGAAGGGTTCTGCCATTATGCAAGCCAGGAGTGAACTAGTAAGTGTTCTTTTGACTGTGGTAGTGAGAGCTAAAATGGATACTGTAACAAAATGGTTGCTTCTGATAACATGTTCTTGCTTGTAAAAAAGTTCTAAGGTTTTGTACATTCAAATGAGACTAGAATGTAGTTAAGAAATTCCAAATGTTGACATCTAACTCTCCCTTATTCTGAAAAGCTAGGATCACAGTAACCTTATTAGTTGCTGATAAATTAGGCAGATAGCAAACATCTTCTACAGTCTTATAGGTAACAAGCTATTAAGTGGCTTACGAGAGGCTTTAGGAATGTCTATGTAACTGTTGATATAAAAATTTGTTAACCGCCCATAAGGGGGAAACTTCCTCTCTTGGTGTTAATGAGACAGAGTGTCTTTTTGCTGGCAAAAAAAAAGTTTGTTCTTCTAGAGTCTGTTGTTCATAGTTACCACTGGTTTCCCAGAACTTAAAGAGATTTTTGCTGCAACATTACTACGTTACTAATCCAATACAGTAACTCAAGTTCACTGTCAGGGCTAACCACCATCTCTCATTAAGCCCTAGTTCTTTGGGAACTAATGGAATTCATTAAAACAATCCCCTCTGGATGACAAATGTACATTGCAAGAATTTGAAGGATTCCTACTTGTTTCTGCTCTGAAGAGAAAGCTGTGTGCAAAGTGAATCTGAATGTGAGTTACTTTTTCATTATTAATCAGCTAATGCACTTGTAGTGTTTTAATGAGGAATGTTGTTGGGTCTGCATTTCTTTAGAAGTGGTTAGCCTTTTGGGAAATATCTCACCAAAAATAAAATTTTTATTGCAGAGGATACCTAAAATCTGACTGGTATCTTTGTGCAGACTTCTAGGAACATCAGTGAGCTAATTACACAAACAGGAAGTTACATTTCTGGGGAAGTTCTGTACTCCAATGATGTACAGAATGCTTCTAGGTTACCATATTACATTGAATTTTACAGCAAATGATGGTGCTACAGACTGAAAAGGAAAGGTTTTAATAACATTATGGCTTGTATAGCAATTGTATATGTGATCTTTTTTTAATTTTTAATTTGCAATTTTTTTTCCCACAAAAGTGGAGTTACCTTTTAACCACTTAGCGACCACCCCACGCACATATACTGCAGCAGGGTGGCGCTCTGTGCCAGATCACGTACCTAGTACGTGGTCTGACACTTCCGGGTCTGGAGCACGTGCGCCGCCGGCGACCTGCTTCCGATGTGGTTGGAGCCAATCAGTGGGTCCAGCAGATGCAATGTCCGCCGGGACTCGCCGATCGTTTGAAAGAAAGGCAGGCCGCTGTTCTGCCTATGTAAACAAGGCAGACAACCGTTCTGCGAGAGGGGAATGTACTGATCCTGTGTTTCTGCTAAGCACATTCCCCCAGTCAAAGCTCATCCCCCACAGTTAGCAATCACTCCCAGGGAACACATTTAACCCTTTGATCGCCCCTGATGTAAACCCCCTCCCTGCCAGTATCATTAGTACAGTGACAGTGCATATTTTTTAGCACTGATCACTGTATTAGTGTCACTGGTCCCCAAAAAGTGTCAAGTGTCAGGTGTCTGATTTGTCTGCCACAATATCGCAGTCCTGCTATAAGTTGCTAATTGCCACCATTACTAGTATAAAGAATAAAAAATGAATAAATAAAAAATATCCTATAGTTTGTAGAAGGTATAACTTTTGCACAAACCAATAAATTTACACATATTGGGATTTTTTTGACCAAAAATATGTAGCAGAATACATATTGGCCTAAACTGTTCAAGAAACTTGATGTTTTACAATTTTTTCACTGGGTATGTTTTATAGCAGAAGGTAAAAAATATTGAGGTTTTTTTTTTTTTCAAATAGTTTTTTTTGTATATAGCACAAAAAATAAAACCCGCAGAGGTGATCAAATACCACCAAAAGAAAGCTCTATTTGTGGGGGAAAAAAAGGACATAAATTTTATTTGGCTACAGCGTTGCACGCCTGTGGAACTGTCAGTTATTATTTATTCCAGTTACTTATATACCGCAGTGCCGTATCACAAAAAATGGCCTGGTCATGAAGGGGGGTAAACCTTGCGGAGCTGAAGTGGTTAAGTTAAATTTCAAAAGGCTCTTTGATGCAAGAGGGAATTGCACGCAGAAAAAGATACAGTATATAGGGGTTGCTTTACTAGCAAAAAGGCTGTTCACATGTCAAGCCGTGGTTTCCCTGCATTTTTTAAAAGGAGTCCGGTGCAGTTTTGTTCACTGGTTTGGGTGCAATACAGGTGCAAATTTGTACTTGAAATCGCATCTCAGCCATACAGAAAAACGCACAGGACTCTTTTTAAAAATGGACTGTGGCTGGCCCGCAGATATGTGAGCCAGCTCCATAAAGAAGGCTACTGGTTCACATGTCATGCAATTTGTATATGACTCAAAATGCATCCAATTCACATACATGTGAACCGAGCCTAAGTGAATGAAATGAAGCTCTGCTGACTTCTTTGATCCAGTTATGAGCAAGCAAAACAACTGTTTTTTTAATTTTCTTTGCACATGATTGGCTATTCTTTAAAAACGGGAATGAACTCAAGCATGTTCGGACACTAGTCCACACCCAACTCGGCTATCCCACCAGGAAGCGGTCACTGAGAACTGCCAATCATAAACAGCAGAAGCATTCCCTTCCCCTGCAGCTGCGTGTATACAAGGGGCATGTATATGGGCATCTTCAGGGCAGGAAATGTCTCTGCCACTTCTGATTGTCAGTCCTCAGGTTGGTCTGCGCTAATTTCTGAACACACCTGAGCTCCTTATTTGCAAAGTGAGTTTTCCTCGCTTTCACTAAAGCAAGGGAAAATTGCCTTGCAAAGTGATCAGCCTATTGAACTTTAGTGAGTTAAACCCATAGAAAAGCCCAGCACCAGACAAATCTTTTTTTTTTCGGTGACAATAGGAAAAAGTTAAAACTTCTGGCAAGTTTTTACTTCTGTCTGTGACAACATTGGACATGTTTTCCCCTCATTTCTTGTCTCTTTGATACTCATACAAGAATTTGGGGAACTTTAACCACTTGAGCCCCGGACCATTATGCTGCCTAAGGACCAGAGGTCTTTTTCCAATTTGGCACTGCGTCGCTTTAACTGCTAATTGCGCGGTTATGCAATGCTGTACCCAAACGAAATTTGCGTCCTTTTCTTCCCACAAATAGAGCTTTCTTTTGATGGTATTTGATCACTTCTGCAGTTTTTATTTTTTGCGCTATAAACGGAAAAAGACCGAAAATTTTGAAAAAAAATGATATTTTCTACTTTTTGTTATAAAAAAAATCCAATAAACTCAATTTTAGTCATACATTTAGGCCAAAATGTATTCGGCCACATGTCTTTGGTAAAAAAAATGTCAATAAGCGTATATTTATTGGTTTGCGCAAAAGTTATAGCGTCTACAAACTAGGGTACATTTTCTGGAATTTACACAGCTTTTAGTTTATGACTGCCTATGTCATTTCTTGAGGTGCTAAAATGGCAGGGCAGTACAAAACCCCCCCAAATGACCCCATTTTGGAAAGTAGACACCCCAAGGAAATTGCTGATAGGCATGTTGAACCCATTGAATATTTATTTTTTTTGTCCCAAGTGATTGAATAATGACAAAAAAAAAAAAAAAAAAAATATTTACAAAAAGTTGTCACTAAATGATATATTGCTCACACAGGCCATGGGCCTATGTGGAATTGCACCCCAAAATATATTCAGCTACTTCTCCTGAGTACGGGGATACCACATGTGTGGGACTTTTTGGGAGCCTAGCCGCGTATGGGACCCCGAAAACCAATCACCGCCTTCAGGATTTCTAAGGGTGTAACTTTTTGATTTCACTCTTCACTGCCTATCACAGTTTCGGAGGCCATGGAATGCCCAGGTGGCACAACCCCCCCCCAAATGACCCCATTTTGGAAAGTAGACACCCCAAGCTATTTGCTGAGAGGCATATTGAGTCCATGGAATATTTTATATTTTGACACAAGTTGCGGGAAAGTGACACTTTTTTTTTTTTTTTTTTTTTTTTTGCACAAAGTTGTCACTAAATGATATATTGCTCACACAGGCCATGGGCCTATGTGGAATTGCACCCCAAAATACATTTAGCTGCTTCTCCTGAGTATGGGGATACCACATGTGTGGGACTTTTTGGGAGCCTAGCCGCGTACGGGGCCCCGAAAACCAATCACCGCCTTCAGCGTTTTTAAGGGCGTGAATTTTTGATTTTACTCTTCACTGCCTAACACCGTTTCGGAGGCCATGGAATGCCCAGGTGGCACAAACCCCCCCCAAATGACCCCATTTTGGAAAGTAGACACCCCAAGCTATTTGCTGAGAGGCATGGTGAGTATTTTGCAGCTCTCATTTGTTTTTGAAAATGAAGAAAGACAAGAAAAAACTTTTTTTTTTTTTCTTTTTTCAAATTTCAAAACTTTGTGACAAAAAGTGAGGTCTGCAAAATACTCACTATACCTCTCAGCAAATAGCTTGGGGTGTCTACTTTCCAAAATGGGGTCATTTGGGGGGGTTTTGTGCCACCTGGGCATTCCATGGCCTCCGAAACTGTGATAGGCAGTGAGGAGTGAAATCAAAAATTCACGCCCCTTAGAAAGCCTGAAGGCGGTGCTTGGTTTTCGGGGTCCCGTACACGGCTAGGCTCCCAAAAAGTCTCACACATGTGGTATCCCCGTACTCAGGAGAAGCAGCAGAATGTATTTTGGGGTGTAATTTCACAAATCCCCATGGCATGTTTGAGCAATATATCATTTAGTGACAACTTTGTGCAAAAAAAAAAAAAAAAAAAAAAAAATTTGTCTCTTTCCCGCAACTTGTGTCGCAATATAAAATATTCCATGGACTCGACATGCCTCTCAGCAAATAGCTTGGGGTGTCTACTTTCCAAAATGGGGTCATTTGGGGGGGTTTTGAACTGTCCTGGCATTTTATGCACAACATTTAGAAGCTTATGTCACACATCACCCACTCTTCTAACCACTTGAAGACAAAGCCCTTTCTGACACTTATTTTTTACATGAAAAAGTTTTTTTTTTTTTGCAAGAAAATTACTTTGAACCCCCAAACATTATATATTTTTTTAAAGCAAATGCCCTACAGATTAAAATGGTGGGTGTTTCATTTTTTTTTTTCACACAGTATTTGCGCAGCGATTTTTCAAACGCATTTTTTGGGGAAAAAACACACTTTTTTAAATTTTAATGCACTAAAACACACTATATTGCCCAAATGTTTGATGAAATAAAAAAGATGATCTTAGACCGAGTACATGGATACCAAACATGACATGCTTTACAATTGCGCACAAACGTGCAGTGGCAACAAAATAAATACATTTTTAAAAGCCTTTAAAAGCCTTTACAGGTTACCACTTTAGATCTACAGAGGAGGTCTACTGCAAAAATTACTGCCCTCGATCTGACCTTCGCGGCGATACCTCACATGCATGGTGCAATTGCTGTTTACGTTTGACGACAGACCGCCGCTTGCGTTCGCCTTAGCGCAAGAGCAGGGGGCGACAGGGGTGCTTTTTTTTTTTTTTTTTTTTTTCTTTATTATTTTTTTGCTTTTTTATCTTATTTTTAAACTGTTCCTTTCATTTTTTTTTTTTTTAAATCATTTTTATTGTTATCTCGGGGAATGTAAATATCCCCTATGATAGCAATAGGTAGTGACAGGTACTCTTTTTTGAAAAAATTGGGGTCTATTAGACCCTAGATCTCTCCTCTGCCCTCAAAGCATCTGACCACACCAAGATCGGTGTGATAAAATGCTTCCCCAATTTCCCAATGGCGCTATTTACATCCGGCGAAATCTAAGTCATAAAATGCTCGTAGCTTCCGGTTTCTTAGGCCATAGAGATGTTTGGAGCCACTCTTGTCTCTGATCAGCTCTATGGTCAGCTGGCTGAATCACCGGCTGCATTCTCAGGTTCCCTGTTGAGACAGGAGAGCCAGAGAAAAACACGGAAGACGGTGGGGGGGGGGGGGCATTCCCTCCCACGGCTTGTAAAGGCAGTCTAGAGGCTAATTAGCCGCTAGGATTGCTTTTACATGAAAGCCGACCGCTGGCTGAAAAGAATGATACCAAGATGATACCTAAACCTGCAGGCATCATTCTGGTATAACCACTCAAAGTTGTGAATGGCGTACCTGAAGACAAAAAAATGGTTAACAATAAAGCACAGTAAACAATAAAGTATAAATAATTACATACCTGAAAAACAAACATGATAAAACATAATAACAATAACAATAACAATAACAATAACAATAAAACACTGCAGAATAGAATACAGTAAAAAAAGAGCAGAACAATAGAGAGAGAGAATAGAGAGAGAGAACAATAAAACGACAACTATTTTTTTTTATTTTATATATATTTTTTTTTTTTTTTTACACTTTTTTTGTAACTAACTTTTATAACTGTAACCGGTTCCAGGTTCGGGTCTCTCAAAATGCGATGGCATCTTGGGAGACCCTGTGAAAGTGTGCCTAGTCTGTGCAATGCTGTACCCTACGCTAATACTCAACTAGTGTATGGTAGCGTTCAAAACATTCACCAATGCAAAGACCAGGATTGTCAGGACAGAAGGGACAATAATAGCGGGTGTCACGCCTATATCCGCGTTTGCTGCAGACACAACATCTTTTTGGGGGGGGTTCGTTGGGTAGGGGTACTCGGGAGCACATAAAAATGCCTCTCATGCAGCCGACTGCATTTCGTTGGGGGATGTGAATGGGGGAAGTACGGGCGCTGCAGAAGTGGTGGGTTCCCAATTAGGATTGGCGAATGCAGCAGGAAGGGCACTATGGGCACGACGGGCCTGTGTTTGTCTTTTTGGTGGCAGCGGGACACTACTTGTGCTTGTCACCTCACCAGCTTGAACTGCACTTATGGGACTCGCCACGTCACCAAGTGTTACTGCAGTGCTGGTTTGACTATGACCGGGGTGTACTAGGCCGCTGGTGCTTGCCAGTTCAATAAAAAGCTTCCAAAAAAACTGTTAGCGATCGCAGGGATCAGGCCTGACTCTGCGAACGCTGCAGTTATGCGTTTAGTGTTTTGTAAGTGACAGTGATCGATCGATACTGCACTTGGGTGGGCTGGACTGGGCCGGGCGGAGGGGCAAAACGCAGGTGCTAGCAGGTATCTGGGTTGATCCCGCTAACACTGCGTTTTTGGGAACCCTAAACTGCTGGGGACGCTAGTATAGATCTGATCTGATCGGATCAGATATTGATCCGTTCAGATACTATACCACTAAAGGAGGCGTATGCTGCGTGCGTGGGTGTTAGTGGTACTGGCGCTAACCTGACGCTGCCTGGGGCCGGTGCTTGCTAGTTCACCAAAATGCTACCAAAAAAACTGTTAGCGATCGCAGGGATCAGGCCTGACTCTGCGAACGCTGCAGTTATGCGTTTAGTGCCTTGTAAGTGTCAGTGATCGATCGATACTGCACTTGGGTGGGCTGGGCGGAGGGGCAAAACGCAGGTGCTAGCAGGTATCTGGGCTGATCCCGCTAACACTGCGTTTTTGGGAACCCTAAACTGCTGGGGACGCTAGTATAGATCTGATCGGATCAGATATTGATCCGATCAGATACTATACCACTAAGGGAGGTGTACGGTGCGTGCGTGGGTGTTAGCGGTACTGGCGCTAACCTGACGCTGCCTGGTGCTTGCTTGCCAGTTCACCAAAATGCTACCAAAAAAACTGTTAGCGATCGCAGGGATCAGGCCTGACTCTGCGAACGCTGCAGTTATGCGTTTAGTGTTTTGTAAGTGACAGTGATCGATCGATACTGCACTTGGGTGGGCTGGGCGGAGGGGCAAAACGCAGGTGCTAGCGGGTATCTGGGCTGATCCCGCTAACACTGTGTTTTTGGGAACCCTAAACTGCTGGGGACGCTAGTATAGATCTGATCAGATCAGATATTGATACGATCAGATACTATACCACTAAGGGAGGCGCATGCTGCGTGCGTGGGTGTTAGCGGTACTGGCGCTAATCTGACGCTGCCTGGGGCGACGCATATCACCGCCGGGCGATCAGGGGGCTAAACCTTTATTAGGTAATAAACGGCGGGTGCCCTGACACTATAAAAAATAAACAAACTAACCAGCGTCACCCGTAACGGTTATACGGTGATCAGTGGTGAAAGGGTTAACTAGGGGGCAATCAAGGGGTTAAAACATTTATTAGGTAGTATATGGGGGTCCCTGTCACTATAAAACGCTGACGGCGAACCTAAATATTTACCTCACTAACTAGCGTCACCAGCGACACTAATACAGCGATCAGAAAAATGATCGCTTAGCAACACTGGTGACGGGGGGTGATCAAGGGGTTAAAACTTTATTAGGGGGGGTTAGGGGGGTACCCTAGACCTAAAGGGGGGTAATACTAACTGTCCCAACACTGTAACTGTCACAAACTGACACTATGCAGTAATCAGAAAAAAAAAAAAAAAAAAAAAAAAAAAACCTGCTGGTGTCAGTTTGTGACAGGGGGGGGGGGGGGGGTGATTGGGGGGGGATCGGGGGGCGATCGGGGGGGGGATCGGGGTGTTTTGTATGCCTGGCATGTTCTACTGTGTGTGTAGTGTGTTGTGCACTCACATTGATGTCTTCTCCCCTCGGCGCTGGAACGGAAAATACCGAGCCGAGGGGAGATGACATCATTTCCTTTGCTGCTGTTTAGCATACAGCAGCAAAGGAGTGTTCCCATTGGCCGGCGGCGATCGCGAGGGGGGGGCCACGAACGGATGGCCTCCCCCTCATCTCGGATCGCCGGGGAACAGAACGGGACCGCTTCGGGCACCGGGGGGGGGTCCGATCGGACCCCCCACCCGCGAGAGGCAAATCACGTACATGTACGTGATTTTGCCTGCCCGTGCCGCCTTGCCGACGTAAATCGGCGTTAGGCGGTCCTTAAGTGGTTAAAAACATAATAATGTTTGTCTTTGTGTTCCCTTTATAGAGATTTTACTTCATATTTTGTCCTATCAGGAAATGAAAAGGACCATTCCCTAAGGCTGGGTTCACACTGCCATACGAAGTGATTCACAGCTGGGGTCCGGTGCATCCCTGTTCACTGTTTCAGGTCCAATTTCGGTCAGAATTTTTGTCTGAATTCAGACCTGAAACGGACCAGAAGACACCCAGGGCACCTGTGCAATTTGCTCTGCAGGCGTCCCGGAGCTGTGTGAACCGGCTCCATTGAGAGCCAGTCACAGTCTCCTGACATGGGAATTGGATGCGGGGAAACCAGCATCCAATTCGCAATAGTGTGAACCCAGCCTAAAAGGGACACAGATGGCAATAAAACCTGACTGGATCTAGCCTTTCCCTATCCATAAATAAATAAATAGGTATTGGTTGCAGTTAGGCTACACATTTCACATTCACAGTTTTAAGGTTAAAAAAAAAAAGTCCCAATATTTTACTACCTCATCATCCACAAACACTTACCTGCTGTCCTTGTCTCAACCAGTGCCACTCTCCAAACTTCCTGCATGCTCAGAAAACACGGAAGGCAGTGGAGTGATAGACTCCAGATGCTGTCAGTCAAACTGCTGGGAGGAGGGAGCAGGGGCATGGCAAGCTGCATCTATGGACACACACAGCTAGGCACAGGTGTCTCCTTAGCACAGTGGTTCTCAACCCCTGTCCTCGGGACCCACTAACAGGCCAGATTTTAAGTATTATCTTGGGGAGATGCAGACTAGAATACTGCAATCACTGAGCAGCAAATGATATCACCTGTGATATATTTCAGCTATCTTGCAAACCTGAACTGTTAGTGGGTCCTGAGGACGGGAGTTGAGAAGCATTGCCTTAGCACATGGCTAGCTTAGGAGACATCCAAAAACAGGGAGCAAGGGACAGTGGCCTTGGGACCCCCAGTTACAGAAGGAAAGGGACTTCTAAACCTAAATGTCCAGGAAATAATGAGCATTGAGCCCCCACAGCAAAATTTACAGTCAATGTTATGTGATAATATATTTGCAATGTTATATTAAACCAGAGCAGATTTTCTGTGTTTTTCTGTGGTTAGCTTTGTGTGATATTAAAAATCCCTTTTATGTTTGTGAACATAGGATTTGAGAATGCACTAAATATAGCTTTCTATCGCTTCATTCAAATATTTGCTTGCAGGGTGATGGACTGAGTCTGCACAGTATGGTTAATAGGGTGTTGAAAAGATGAAAATAATTTTAGTAAATTATAGTTTGCAGATGTTCTTTAGAATTCTTTAATCTCAGCTCAATCTGAACTCAGCAAGCATATTTTGAGAAAAAAAACATAATGCATTTTAAAGCCACTGTTTGGCTTATTGAACAATAATGAATTCACATTTTTTCAAGCGCTACATCAGTCTTCACATTATGTTCCAAGTGTTGTACATTCTATGTTATAGAAAAAGAAACACAGCTAAATGTATTTGCTCAATAAAATTATATGAAGATATTTCTATAATGTGTAAATGTTATTTGCTAGGTGTGGCTTAAAGGAGAAATTTGTTTGGGGTTATGAAAAACAAACATGCATATTCCCCTCCATGCTGCAGCATCGGTGTAATGCTGCAGCTTTCCCCTGCCAGCGCTAAGCCTGAGAACTGAGCAATCACTTGACCACTGATTGCTCAGTTCTTGGTCTGCTTTAAGCAGAGAGAGAAGGTTGTCAGTCACTGCTCTACACTCTGCCCATCCAGCGCTCACTGGTGCTCCGGACAGGGGAGAGGGCAGGCGCAACTGGCTTCAGCTCTAAGTTGAGCACCAGAGCCAGCTGTCAATTAGGCGGCTGGGTGGATCCCAATAGTATTGTCGAAATCCCTCCAGGGTCTGGAGTAGATCAGTGATGGCAGCCGACAGCAGGCTTTCTGGGCCATCAGAGTGCAAAAGTAAGTGTAATCATGTCACCCAGAGGAAAAGTATGACCAAAAAAGCTTTGGCCATACTTCTATTTTCATGAATTTTTTTTATGAGGCAGAACAACTTGTGTTGAGAGCTATATGTACATTTTTCTGCTATTGTCAGAAAAGCCCTCAAATGAGTACTATCCATTATCTTCCGCTTGGCCTTTTAGAATAAACTCGATATGAAGTCAAGATTACTGACCTCTTGCTGAATACTATTAGCCTGTATCTGTATTAAATCACTTAACTAGAAGTCAATATAATTTTACTTGCTACATACATGTTCCAAGTCAGTGGTCAGTTTAGGGAACACTGGCTTAACAATAGTCACATCAGCCCACATGGCTGCTATGTATAAAAAAAATTCAGACCAATATCGCTCCTTAACCTAGACATCAAAATTTATGCCAAACTCATAGCCAACAGATTAGTAGATATCTTCCCATCCCTGATTCACAATGACCAAAACGGATTTACAAAAGGCAGACAACCTTCGGACGCCACAAGACAGTTAATTAATATTATCCATATGGCTGAAACCACAAGAATGCCTTCTCTGCTCCTATCTTTGGATGCAGAGAAGGCGTTCGACAGAGTCCACTGGAAATATCTACACTCAGTACTAAACAAATTTGGTTTTCAAGGCACAATCCTCAAAGCAATAATGGCACTTTATACTTCCCCTTCTGCCCGAGTCTTTACCTCGGACATCATATCAACTCCCTTTACAATCACAAATGGCACAAGACAGGGATGCCCCCTCTCTCCCCTAATTTTTAATCTCATGATGGAGCCGCTGGCTGCACATATTAGGACTAATCACAACATTTCTGGACTCACTATTAATTCCCAGGAGCATAAGATCAGCTTATTTGCTGATAATGTAATCCTAATTCTGACAGACCTGACTTCTTCCCTGGCTGAGGTTCAAAGTACTTTATCCAGAGATTCAGCAAAGTATCTTACTATAAGGTAAACAAAACAAAATCTTCTATGTTGGGGATAAAAATAGATGGCGTAGTAAGCCATCTACTTCAACAAACATTCCCATACACCTGGGAGGAACACAGTATACCATATTTAGGCACCCACCTGACTAAATCAGTTAAAAATCTCTTTCAAGCCAACTACATACCCTTCCTCACCAAACTACAAAACGACCTGGCCCTCTTAACCAAATACGAGTTCTCCTGGGCAGGGAGACTAGCAGTGTTCAAAATGATGCACCTTCCCCAACTACTCTACCTATTTAGGACACTCCCTATCCCAATCCCTTCCAAATATTTCAAATCCCAACAGACCACTCTGACCACCTTCATATGGCAAGGGAAAAAACCCAGATGTGTACACTGCAAATTAATAAAGCATCGATAGGCAGGAGGAATGGGATACATTGATTTCCACGACTACTACCTAGCCACCATTCTAACCCAGCTTAAAGAATGGTTTCTCCCCTTCCCCATACACTCTGGGGTCAAATTGAATCCTCTTTCACCACAAAAAAATCCCTATTGGGATGGTTACCCGTAATTCAATTAGTACGCCCTACCCCCCCTATATTTCCCCGACCATGGCAGCATCAATTAAGGCCTGGCGGTCATTAAATAACCTAAGCCCCAACTCTGCGGACCTCATAAGAATGAATATCCCAATAACATCCCTAGAGTATCTAATAGACAACTCTTCATTCAATAATTGGCATACAGCAGGCATCCGCCACATAGATGATCTGTACATAACCAACACCCCCAAATCCTTTCCACAACTCCAAACTGAGTTTCACGTTGCAAACAAAGATTTCTATCTCTATACTCGCACTATCCACTGTATATCTTGTTTACTCAAATCACCGTCTAATATCCTCCATCGAGCATGGAACTATTACCACTCACCTCCGTCATCTAGGAAAGGTATATCACTTTTCTACAACCTACTTCAACAGAAAACTGACTTCATAAAAAATGATGCAATCAAATCTTAACAAGCGAGGTCGATATGAACATTCACCACCAAACAATGAGGATTCAATGGACTGACAATCTAAGCCAGACTAGTTATTTGTCCTTGCTACTTTTTTCCAGCACAGTATGCTGACAGAGTTAATTAACTGGCCAAATTCATGACTAAAATGAGTTATGGCTACATACTACTGTTATGTTACAAAAATTTTTTTTTTTTTTTTTTTTTTTATATTAACTTTTTTCTGTTTTTTTTTTCCTCTCAAGTTTTTGAACTTTATTTTTTCTTTTTTTGTAACAATTTAAGCGAAATTTTTCCATTATAGTAATTTAATAGTTCCTGTGGTCCTCCGATGTTATACATCCCTTAGGAATTTCTTGTTGCCCTTTATTCCACCTAAGGACTCCTACCATTGTTATGGGGGTCTCTATTGGTGGTCCCGGACCCTCTCAGAGAGTTCTAAAAACTCTCCTGAGATGCTCCTACACCCTATTATTTAGCCTTTATATACTGCTAAATTGTCTTCATATGGGGTTTGTTCGATTCTCCTCTCCTTTTTTCTTTTTCTATTCTATTGCTTCTTTCTTTAATCTTTGCTATTCCCTCCTGACTCTTGGGTTGGTGATCCTGGCTCTCGGTGAGTACTCTGCTTGTTATGCTATAATATTCGCATTCGTTGATTTATGGCTCCTATAAATATCTTGTCATTAAATGTACAGGGGTTTAATACCCCACATAAGCGAACCAAGGCTTTACGCTCTTTTGCTATGAAAAAAGCTAATATTATATGTTTGCAGGAAACGCATTTTACTGACAAAGTTTATCCCAAATTTCTTTCATCATCATATCCACAATTCTATACTGCTTCAGCTACGGTTAAACAGCGCGGAACTCTCATTGGTTTTCACCGTTCCACTCCGTTTAACCTTGTATCCAAAATAACAGACCCTGAAGGACGATATGTTCTCCTAACAGGATTTATTTCTGATAATCCTATTACTATTGTGTCTTATTATGCCCCTAACAAACGCCCAACTGCTTTCTTATCCCACCTTTTTCAACTTATAGAAGTACATATTTGTGGGGATTCTAATGCTACTATTTTCCCGTTCTTAGATAAATCTCCCCCTGGACCTACCACAAACTCAATAAACTTAACTTTTCAACATCTACTCACCATTCATAGCCTGGTAGATACTTGACGAGAGATGAACCCTATTAGTAGGCGCTTCACTCATTATTCTTATCCGCATAACTCTTTTTCACGAATAGATCATATTCTAATCCCGTCAAGTATGCTACCAGAAATCATATCATCCAAAATCATTCCTTTTCCATGGACAGACCACTGCGCAGTATTCATTACCATTGCTTCCACAATTCCTAGATCACACGATACCACTTGGTGTATAAACGATTCAATTCTGAGCCACCCTTCTCATCGTGTTGAGATTGAAAAAAGCACTTTCTGATTACCTAAAATCCAATGATACAGACGATGTCTCTGCTATTACATTATGGGAGGCGCACAAGGTAGTCATTAGGGGTAGACTGATACAACAAGCAACTAACCTTAAAAGAGAACGCAAACTGTTGTTTGCAAAACTTGAATCTACCTTTAATGACTGTCATCAAACTTTTCAAACCTCCCCGAATGCTCCCAACAGTACCAAACTAGAAAAAGCCCGCCTGGATCTAGATCTTTTTCTTACTGATACCGCAGATAAACTTATAAGTAAACGCCAGCATGTTCAATATCGCAGGGCAAATAAACCTGATACACCTATGGCCAGAATTTTAAAAAATTCACAACATATACATACGCCTATCAGATTGAAAGTATCCTGGGAATCTTACACTAGTAACCCAGTGAAAATACTTGAAATTTTTCGCTCTAAGTTATCTAAACTATATTCTTCTTCCTCAAATTTTGATAAAACTAAAGCAGACACACTGTTCTCCAATATCACGCTTCCTAACCTTGATCAACAACAGAAAGATCTTCTTGAATGTCCAATTACAGATACTGAAGTCCTTAACGCAATAAAATCTTTAAAATTACGTAAAAGACCAGGCCCAGATGGATTTTCAGCAACATATTATAGACAATTTGCATCAATCTTAACACCTGTCTTAACTAAAGCCTTCAATTCGATCCTTAAAGGTAACTCATTTAGAACAGAGACTCTCACCTCTATAATAGCAATGATCCCCAAACCACATTCTGACTCCACCTCCTGGACTAATTATCGTCCTATATCCCTCCTAAATCTCGATATAAAATTAATTGCTAAAATTTTGGCCACTAGACTGAATAATATTATTGGCCTACTAATCCATAAAGACCAAACAGGCTTTATGCCTAAACGCCAAGCTGGAGATAATATCAGGAGAGCACTCTTACTTATTAATGCGGCAAAAACTAGACGAATCCCAGCTTGCCTTGTATCCTTAGACATAAGGAAAGCATTCGATTTGGTTACGTGGCCTTATATGGAATATGTCCTTGGTAAATGGGGATTTGGAAACAATTTTTTAACCTGGGTCTCATCCTTATACAATAATCCTAGAGCATATATCAAATATGCAGGCTATAAGTCAACAATGATTGATATCAAAAGAGGCACTAGACAAGGATGCCCTCTTTCCCCTCTACTTTTTGCCCTAATAATAGAACCCCTGGCACACCTTATTAGAACCAATCCTGACATTAAAGGTATCGATCTAGGTGGTTATCACCATAAACTATGTCTCTTTGCGGATGACATTCTCATATTTTTGTCTCATCCCCATATATCCACCCCTAATCTACTAAAAACACTAGATAATTTTGCCCAAATATCAGGACTACATGTTAATCCAACAAAATCAAATGCATTAAATATTTCCTTATCTCAATTAGAACTTCAGCAGGCACAAACTTCCTTACCCTTTACTTGGGTTCCAAAGCAGCTTCCATACCTAGGAATAAAACTCACAATCTCTCTTAAAGACCTTTTTGCGGCAAATTACTTACCCCTCCTTAAACAAACTTCCAGCTTCCTGAAACAATGGGCTCTTCTATCATTGTCATGGTTGGGAAGGATTAATGCGGTAAAGATGTCAATCCTGCCAAAATTCTTATATTTATTTAGGGTACTCCCTATTTCTTTACCATCTTACTTTCTTAGACTTACTCAACGTAGAGTTATGTCCTTCATTTGGGGTACCACCAAACCTCGTATACCTAAATCTACGCTTTACCTTAATAAATTAAGTGGTGGTTTGGGATTGCCCAACTTTTCCTCCTATTTCTACGCTGCACAGCTAGCACTTATACCCAAGTATCATACTTCTGTAGAAGCTTCCCTATGGGTAGCTATTGAATCAGTGGAAAGTGACCCTATCTCAGTGGCAAATATGTTTTGGCTCTGTCCTGCTGATAGAATACATCTTTCTAATCCTATCACGAAACAGACCCTAGCAGTATGGGATAAATGTAAATTTGCACATAATCTTCAATCAACACATAATCCCTTGCTTTCATTTCTTAATAATCCAGCCTTTTATCCTGCCTGGAAATTCCCAAAATCATTCTCTGCATGGACCTCTACGAACCTGACTCGTTTATACAATCTTTCCTCGACTAAAGCTATTTATACATTTCCTGTACTATGTGAAACCTTTGGGTTACCTAAAACTGAAATATTTCGATATTTACAAATTAAAAATTTTTATGAACCACTTCTTAGTACAGGCTCAACTCTTAATCAAATGACTCAATTTGAGCGGATTTGTATAAGTGATCCACACATTAGAGGACTTATCTCAATATTATATTTCCAACTTAATATGATATCTAGTGAGTTTCTACCCTCATACACAACTAAATGGGCACAAGATATGAATCGAGTGTTTAATAAACAAGATTGGTCGAATATATGGTCAGCCACCAAAACTTCCTCTCCAAATTGTTTTGCTGCAGAAACTAATTACAAGGTTCTAGCACGCTGGTACCTTGTACCAGCTAGAATAGCTAAATTTGTCCCCACATATTCACCTAATTGCTTTAGAGGATGTGACACAGCAGGAACACATTTTCACATATGGTGGCAATGCCCCGTAGTTGAAGAATTCTGGAAGAATATATTTCTTATGGCTTCTAAAGCCCTGGAAATCACGATTCCTCCAGATCCTGCAACGGCACTCCTAAACCTTAAACCCACAATACTCACCCATACTCAATTCCAATTGTTTATCCAACTTAGCACTGCAGCTAAACAAACGATTGCCAAGGCGTGGAAGTCCCAAAATCTAATTCTTGCTGAAGCTAAACACAGAATGAACAGAGCACTTTTATACGCCAAGATGACAGCTATTGAAGAAAATAAAATAAATAAAATTCGCAAAATTTGGCAACCATGGGTTAAAAACTACCTCCCTACAGATTTTGACCAATCTCTGTTGTTACCACACTAAGATATATATCATATTATTACTGAAATATATATTATATTTGTATACCTAATGAGAGCTGGATCATCATCCCGGGAAACTCTCTTTTTTTTTTTTTTCTCTTCTTTCCTTCTTTCCATCTTTATCTCTCCTCCCTCTCCTTTTCTTTTATTATTTCCTAAAATATTCCTGTGGATACTTAGTCTAATAACTTGATTTATTTCTCTAATCTTACATCTAGAATCCCAACTAGTGTATAGTAAATATGGTTGTAAGATATCTCTAAAATTACTTTATTTTATTAACTTATTTATTTATCTTTTTTATCATACTGCAAAGATCTTCTGACGACTGATATGTATCCATGTATTGTATCATTTTATTTCTTCTTCTGTGAAAACTCAATAAATATATTTAACAAGAAAAAATGATGCAATTAATCATTGGGAAACAGATCTGGGACTTTTCAACCTTTCAATGGACACATGCATGTAGAGCAACATATAAGGCCACACCTTGCTCCAAATTATGGGTACTCTCCCAAAAACTATTACTCAGATGGTACTTAACACCAGATAGACTTTCTCACTTCAAAGGGTACCCCTCCAATAAATGCTGGAGGAACTGTGATCAAAAGGGAGACATACTTCACATATTCTGCCCCAAACTCAAGCCTTTTTGGCATGCCATTACGACCCTATTATCCTCAATATCTCAAACCCAAATTACCATCACTCCAGGTTTAGCACTATTAAATCTAGGCATAGAATCCCTCCCACACACCACACAGCACATAACCATACACCTGCTCCTAGCTGAAAGACTCACCATAGCTAGACATCAGAAAACACCCACACCTCCCGCCTTACTAGAGACCATAAAATTGACTACCACTCACCACTCTTATGAACCCATGATGGCGGCTAGCAGTGGGAAACTACAAGAAACAAAAAAAAATGGTATCTGTGGGAGTCCTGGAACCTAGACAACAATTAACCAACCTACTGAACCGGTTTGTTCAACAGTTTTTTTTTTGTTCAAAAGTTTACTGATTTAAAATTTATGGCTTTTAGCCGTGAGAATTACGATCCTTCATGACGCTTTGTTTCGCGTCTACTTCATGTATACTTTTCCTACTGATATCAGTTAAGGCAACACGTATGCAATAAAACCAACGTATGATGAGTTGTGACTTCTCCTCCCAAGACACAGCAAGTTCCCTGACGGGGTGTCCGGTAGTGGGAACCAACTTCCCCCTTGACTACAGCCTTACATCAGCGATGACTCTAAGGGTCTATTAAGGTTATTTTTCTATCGGTTTATTTTACTCATATATCTTTGATGTATATCTACATATAACCAATGTATCTTACCTATTACAACTTATTGTATGATGAACAATGTACGCAATGTTTCTTTATACATTTAGAAAACCAATAAAAATTATTGAAGAGAAAATTACCCATATCCATCAATATCTTACTAAAGATTGCAGTCGTTTCTGACACTGACTCTACCCCTGTGACATTCCTAATTCAGAAGATATGACAAGAGGAAACTTCAGAATCATTGTCACTAGTCACAGATGCCCCTTCATAGGCAGGTGTAGTCTCCTTTCTCCACTGCAGGTGCCACTCTTCCACAGTGACATTGCAGTTGGAGAGGAAGTCAAGAGGAACATGATTCCTCTATGGTTTCCTGGGTCACTGGGGAAGCTATCCAACTGGATGCTGTTGCCCCATGTGACTCTAGCAGTCATCTTGGGTCAGGCAGAGCCTATTTAAGGACCTGGCTCTCAGGAGCGGTGCGCATTTTGTGAGTGGGTAGAGTAAGGACAGGTACTCTGCCTGGTAGGGACAAAACTGGGAAAGGTTTCTGACAAGGAGGGAAAGCGTAGGGCTTGCAACTTCTCTGGACATCTTCCCGTTTGGGCATGAGAGGGCCGGGCGCACTCTGCCTCTCATAACAGACGCTGTCAGTTCGGCTGGAACCTGCTCTCTACACGCTGCTGGATCTGTGAGTGTTCCCAGTTGGGTTGTCTTTCTGCTGGGTTTATTCTGAACTGTCGTTGCATTATTTCAATAGAAGTCCTTTCATCGCACTTTAACTATGTGTGCTATTGCCGGTGCACCACGCTGTACTCCACCTACACCTGCAGGCTGTGTGGTATAGACAAATTGTTTAGCTGTGTTCATAATGTAGATTTATTGCCCTCAGAGCTCCTATTCAATCTAGCCAGCACTGAAAATAATCCTGTATTCCACAGTTTTGTCATTTACAGCCAGTAAGCCAATGAGGAGAAAGAGGGGTCAGGGCCGAGCCACGACTATGTGTGTGAATGGACACACAGAGCAGCAGCTCGGGAATGAGCCTGCCTGGGTGCCCCCATTGCAAGCAATTTGCTTTGTTGGCACTAAGCAGGAGGGAGGGGCCAGAAGCGCCAGAAGGGGACCCTAGAAGAGGAGGATTGGGGCTACTCTGTACAAAACCACTGCACAAAGCAGGTAAGAATAACATGTTTGCTAAAAAAAAAATGAATAATGGCCTTTAATATTACTTTATGTAATCTACTGACTATGCTGAATCTCTCTGCTACCTATCCTTGATTACGACATTCTTTATGTTAAGATCAGTGAGAGTAGGGAGGTCACTGGTGGCCCTATTGGTTTTTTCTATGGGGGCCCATAATCCTGGGCCCTGTCATTGAATGTGTTGTAGTCAGAATGTAGATGAGGCCTACTTACCCTGTAGATGGGAAATATGCCAGGTTGTGAGACTGGGGCGAAACCACCCCGCATATAGGGGACCCTCCATAGATCTCACAGTGCCTGGGATCAGATGGGGCTGCTGTCATGCAAAGATGATCATTAGGCAGCACCCCGTACTTAAAAGTGAGCTGTTTATATTGCACAGTAAAACATTAACTTTAGGATCTTCGTCGTGAGACACACTTCTCCCATGTCACTGTACACCATGTCTTCCGAATGCAGTATTTTGAGGGGGACACCCACTCCACCAGCCTAGCTACTCTGCCATTTCGCTCCCAGTGCACTCTACATGTGCACAAGTTAACTCCTTCACTCTCTTGTACTTACAGGTAGGTCCATGGGGTCTCCGTGTCACAGATTTGATCCCAAATGCTGTGGGGGCACCAACCGCTAGACAGTCATAGCACCGACCCCCCCCTCCTGGGCTAACCAGACGACCCATCACTGATGCTTACCTACCTTCCTGCTGGCTGGCTGCTATAGCATTCCCTCAGTCCTGGTTACCCATAGCAACTGCATGCTAGACATGACTTCTTGCCAACTCCTCTGCAAGGTTAACCCTTCCTTGGTGGCACTCTAGTTCTTCCTCTTTATCCCCATTGATGATACAGGCCCTGTTCTTTTGATACGCCATGTACCTCAAAGTGGTGTTCCAGCCAAAATGATACTTTTTCAATAAAAATACCCCTATAATACACAAGCTTAATGTATTTTAGTAAAGTTAGTCTGTAAACTAAGGTCTGTTTTGTTAGTTTATAGCAATAGTTTATTATTTTATAAACTTACAGCAGGCCGTGGCCATCTTAAGTGTGGGAATCTGAAGCCAGACTGTATTTCTTCCTGCATCTCATCCTTGCAGATCTCACACATGCTCAGTGCAGCACAAGCAGTGTAATAGGTTTCAGGTCAGGTTTCCATAGCAACGGCAGTGTCAGAGGAAGTTGCCGCCCCTTCCCAGAAGGCATTGCAAACAGGAAATGATGCGATGGGCCACGGCCAGGGAGGAGGAAGTGAAAAATGAATACAGCAGATATACAGTAAGTGCTGAGAAAAAAAATTTAAAAATATCCAATTTGTTTACAGTACACAGTTTAGTGAGGGATGCTGAAGAGTTGTAAAAGTGGGTGGAACTCCACTTTAATGCACCACTTTAAAAGACATGGAACAGTTAATGGAACTTTACTGAAGCTTCTTTTTCAGTACAAGTTAATACAACACAGTCTCAGGCTGGGTTCATTTGTGCAGTGCGAATTCCAGCTCCGTTTTCTCTGCGAAGAGAAAAAACAGCTGTTCAGCGGTTCCTCTCCATTGTAGCTGCGGATCAGCTGAGCAGGGTGAGGAGGGGGAAAGAATTTGTGTTCAGAACAGAATGTATTTGTGAATCAGGGTAGGGTGCAGGGTAAAAGAGACGGCTTCGCGTTCGGAGCACGCATGCTCCAAATGTGAAGCCGCCTCCTTTACCCTACACCCGGAAGTGACGTCGCTCTTGAGTCTGCAGCATTCCCCATTGCTCAGAATAGGCTGCAGTAAACCACCTGTGCGAGCTGCCAGCTAGATACCAGAGACGTGGAGAGACACACACAGAGAGACCTTCTCTGGACAAAACTGCAGGATCGTTTCTGATCACAATGCGCTTACCATTACTACATTTGTGAGTAGCCTTTTTTAAATGTTTTTCACATGTTTTTTTTTTTTGTTGGTCCTAAAATACTGCAATCAGAGGCGCTGTGCTGACTACCTTTCTTTTTTACAATGCTAAACCTGTCATCAAATTTCTAAATTGCGGCATTTGTAAATTCCAAAAGCCAATCTAAAGAAATAGTAGTCTTTAAGGAAGGGGGGGGGGGGGGGGGGGCGTGTGACAGGGAATGTGTCCTATATCTACATACTTTTGCTAATAGGTATCCGTTTTTCCCATGTCAGAAAGTTGGGAGATATGGAATACATGAAGCAGAAGCTTTAGCACCCAAAGTCAACTTGTCTCTATAACATAGTGGTAGGTGTTCTGTAGTTCACAGAAGATAACTGGTGAGAACTAATGCCACATTTTAAGGTTTCAGCTCAGTGTACAGAAAGTTACAAGGACACTGGATTTCTGACAGGATCAACAGATAATTTTATGTACTGTACTTGCAGAAATGTAGCTAGCGAGCAGATTTTCTGTCGGAAAAAGCTTGGATGTTTTTTCCAACGAAATTCCGCTCAAGCTTGCCTTGCATACACACGGTCACACAAAAGTTCTACGAACTTTAAACCGTCAAGAACGCGGTGACGTACAACACTACGACGAGCCAAGAAAATGAAGTCCAATGCTTCCGAGCATGCGTCAAATTGTTTCCGAGCATGCGTAAGAATTTTGCGCGTCGGAATTCGTACAGACGATCGGAATTTCTGATCGGAACTTTTTCTGACCGAAAGATTGAGAACATGCTCTCAATCTTTTGCTGGCTGAGACTCCGTCAGCAAAAGTCCGATGGAGCATACACACAATCACATTTTCCGACCAAAAGCTCTCATCGGACTTTTGCTGGCGGAATTTCCGATCGTGTGTACAGGGCAAAAGGCTGGGTTCACACCATTGCGAATCCCGCATCCAATTCGCAATAGCAGGAGATTTTGACCGGCTCTCTAAGGAGCCGGTTCACATATCTCCGCATTCTGCACACAAAAACGCTGTACGTCTTTTGGTCCGTTTCAGGTCCGAATTCTGACCAAAATTCATGCTGAAGTCGGACCTGAAACGGTGAACCAGGACGCACCAGACTCTTGTTGTGAGACGGATGCGGTGATGGTGTGAACTCAGCCTGAGTCATGGGTCTTGAAAGTATGGCTCGTGGACCACATCCGGCCCACTAAGATGTTTTTTCCGGCCTGAAGCTAGAGTCAATGGACTCGCTGCAGGTATGGTCTCTGCACGGGTTGGGGGGCTTGCTCTGCATACTGACAGGCAGTGAGGGGGTGTGCAGCGCAAGTGCAGTGAGAAACCTGACAAAGCACAAGTAATTTCAATGCAGACCTGCTGCACCTCCCAACTCCCGCCCCGCAGTTAAATTCTGTGTCCTTTACTGCTGTAATTTTACATACAGCGTGCCTGTGTAACAGCGGGGTGGGTGCCGGGAAGTGCAGTAGGTCTGCACTAAAGCCAGCCCTTGAGAGGTCACTACATCTGTAATAGACACTGATCTACAGGGGAAATAGAAGGTGCTACAGGGTAACTGATAGGGAAGGAAATGTGCTGGGGGGTCTGGTGGGGACACAAGTGTAGGGGAGGCAATCTGATGGGGAAAAGGGTATGGGGGGAGGGGTCTGTGATGGGGGACACAAATGTATGGGGGGGTTTAATTAGAACAGAGGTATGCAGGGGGGACTTTGATGTGTGACACGAATGTGGGAGCTCTAATTGGGGCCCAAGTGTGCAGAGGGCTCTGATGGGGGTCACAAGTGTGCAAGGGAGAGGCTCTTATGGGGACACAAGTGTGCAGGGGGCTCTGATGGGGACACAAGTGTAAGGGAGGGACTCTGATGGGGGACACAAGTGTGGGGGCTCTGATGGGGACATAAATGGGCAGGAGGGGTTTTAATGGGTGTGGGGAGGTGGCCGTGATGGAGATACAAATGTGTAGAGGGTAGCTATTATTGGGACTCAAATGTGCGAGGGGATGTTAATAGGGAAATAAAAGTGCAGGGAGAATCTGGTGAGGACACAATTGTGTGGGGAGAATCTGATGGGAACACAGGTGTATGGGGAGGTTCTGATGGGAACACAGGTGTATGGAAAGGTTCTGATGGGGACACAGATGTATGGAGAGACTCTGATGGGGACACAGATGTATATGGAGACTCTGGTGGGGACACAAATGGGCAGGGAGACTGTGATGGGGAATCAGATGTATGGGGAGACTCTGATGGGGACACAAATGGGCAGGGAGATTCTGATGTGGACACAGATGTATGGGGAGGCTCTGATGGGGACACAAATGTTTGGGGCGACTCTGACAGGAACATAGATGTAAGGCCTCATGCACACTTAATGTTTAGCCCTGGTGCACTAGGCTCTGGCATTTAGGTGTGGGCGGATACAGGTGCACCATCCAGCCCCGCTTATGGCAGAATTTCAAATTCTATTCTATTCCATGGCTGAGGATTCATTTTAAAAATAAAAAAAAAATTCTGTAAAAAATATACAGCGGGGACGGAAATTATTCAGACCCCCTTAAACTTTTCACTCTCTGTTATATTGCAGCAATTTGCTAAAATCATTTAAGTTGATTTTTTTTTCCTCATTAATATACACACAGCACCCCATATTGACAGAAAAACACAGAATTGTTGACATTTTTGCAGATTTATTAAAAAAGAAAAACTAAAATATCACATGGTCCTAAGTATTCAGACCCTTTGCCGTGACACTCATATATTTAACTCAGGTGCTGTCCATTTCTTCTGATCATCCTTGAGATGGTTCTACACCTTCATTTGAGTCCAGCTGTGTTTGATTATACTGATTGGACTTGATAAGGAAAGCCTCACACCTGTCTATATAAGACCTTACAGCTCACAGTGCATGTCAGAGCAAATGAGAATCATGAGGTCAAAGGATCTGCCTGAAGAGCTCAGAGACAGAATTGTGGCAAGGCACAGATCTGGCCAAGGTTACAAAAAAATTTCCGCTGCACTTAAGGTTCCTAAGAGCACAGTGGCCTCCATAATCCTTAAATGGAAGACGGTTGGGACGACCAGAACCCTTCCTAGAGCTGGCCGTCTGGCCAAACTGAGCTATCGGGGGAGAAGAGCCTTGGTGAGAGAGGTAAAGAAGAACCCAAAGATCACTGTGGCTAAGCTCCATGGGAGATGGGAGAAAGTTGTAGAAAGTCAACCATCACTGCAGCCCTCCACCAGTCGGGGCTTTATGGCAGAGGGGACCGACGGAAGCCTCTCCTCAGTGCAAGACACATGAAAGCCCACATGGAGTTTGCTAAAAAAACACCTGGAGGACTCCAAGATGGTGAGAAATAAAATTCTCTGGTCTGATGAGACCAAGATAGAACTTTTTTGGCCTTAATTCTAATTCAGTTGGCCTTAAGTCAGAGCCCTGACTTAAACCCAATTGAGCATCTCTGAAGAGACCTAAAAATGGCTGTCCACCAACGTTTACCATCCAACCTGACAGAACTGGAGAGGATCTGCAAGGAGGAATGGCAGAGGATCCCCAAATCCAGGTGTGAAAAACTTGTTGCATCTTTCCCAAAAAGACTCATGGCTGTATTAGATCAAAAGGGCGCTTCTACTAAATACTGAGCAAAGGGTCTGAATACAATTCTGTGTTTTTCTGTCAATATGGGGTGCTGTGTGTACATTAATGAGGAAAAAAATGAACTTAAATGATTTTGGCAAATGGCAGCAATATAACAAAGAGTGAAAAATTTAAGGGGGTCTGAATACTTTCTGTCCCCACTGTATGATGTGGCCCTCAAAGTAAAATGTTTGGAGACCCCTGCACTGACTCAGAACATGTATGTAGATCAAAATTTCAGACAGTTCTTGGCCTTTCCTGATCTGAATATTGCAGAAGGTTCCTAGACAGACAAGACAACTAATATTTTTGAAGGCAATCACCTTTGTGCGCTTTATGCGCCAAGCACTGGATGAGTATATATGAAAAATGTTAAATGAATTCCAGCTCTTATAATGTGATCATTTCCAAACCCCTATGTATAGGCAGCTTTATAAATGACAGAGTAGCTTTTCCTGCACATCACGTATGCCAAACTTCTACTTTCCTCAGCATAAAAATGAATGTAGAAAAGTCAGCTATTAGGAGAATAAAGAAAATATGAAATGTGTGGCAGTAACAATATATTCCTTTCTGTAACACAGCTGGCAAAACTGCTGAGTCTACTATTTTAGAAGTAGGAGTCTCACATCTTAGTATATCTATAGAGGAAAAATACTAAGATATGCACAAAAACTCTCCCCTTCTAGATATATATATACAGGGCTTTTTTTCAGCGTAAACGCGGGGGAACGCAGTTCCAGTACCTCCAGCACTAAATGTATGTAATAGCATGGGGTGTGGGGTGTGCTGGAGGGTCTATTGATATTGGCTGCTGGGGGGTCTATTGTCACTGGTGGGGATCTGACTTTGTGTGAGGGTCTATTGTTGCTGATGGGGAATCTATTGTTGCTGGGGGGGGTCTTATGTTGCTGGAAGGGATCTACTGTTGAGGAAGGGGTCTATTTTTACTGGCTGCTGGAGGATCCATTGATGCTGGCTGCTGGGAGATCTGTTGTTGTTGCTGGGGGGGCATCTAATGTTGCTTGGGTGGATATTTTGTTACTGGGTGTGATATTTTGTTGTGGGTGGTTCACTATTGCTGCAGGTAATCTATTGTTGTTGGGGTGGAGTCTATTGTTGCTGGGGGAATCTATTGTTGTGTGGGGATCTATTGCTGGGATTCTATTGTCTATTGTTGCTGGCTGCAGGGAATCTATTTTACTGCTTTTCTTTTTATCATTAACATGTTCCATACAAATGATTTAGCACCACAAAATGATACTTGGTTCTGTATTCTCTAAAAGGGGCAGTACTGGTAGGTGGGTAGGGGGTGAAATCAAGGGACGGTAGTCAGAGGTGGGTAGGGGGCAGAGACAAGGGGTGACTCAGACGGGGGGAGTTCCTGCATCTATTCTCAGAGAAAAAAAGCCCTGTGTGTATATATATACACATATATATATATATATATATATATATATATATATATATATATATATATATATTACATGTATATTACATACACATATATACATATAGACATACACACAGACACATAACATATACTGTATGTACTAGAACAAGAAAAAGTCAAAGCAAACCCTTTCTGGACAGTGCTATTGCAGTGCTCGAAGATTACACACAGAGCTGCATTCTCCCCATGTAATCTGTAGGATTGAGCTATCATTTAGACTGTTTCAGGTCCTGCTATGCATTCATTTATGAATGAAAGTTACATAAATAACAGTTTGCATAAATATTTTTTTTTCTTTTTAACATTTTAGTCCTTTCTTACTTTTTAGTAAACCCTGAATACTTTTATTAACTTTCTGTTCTACCTTTTAGCTTTTTTTTTTTTTTTTTTTCTTTTTTTAATCCTTCATATGCAAACTATTTAAATTTCTCTTTGTTCATGTTTGTAGAAGAAAATCAAAAAATGCTTAGTACCTGAAACTTGATTCTAGTGTTCTATATAAAATTTCACATTAAAATTTGTAGCTAACCAAAACTATTTTTGGCCATAAAATTTGAAATTAAAATTTTAGTTAACTCAAATTATTAATATAATTTTATTAACTCATTCAATCCCTTTGTTTAGCTTTTTTTTAATTACTGTCTGTATACAAATTTTTTAAATTTGTGTTCGGTTGTTGTAATGCCAAATTTAAGGGTTCAAGGGGATACACGTCAGCATCCTCACCTTGTATCAGCACTGATTACTGATCACTGATTTTGTGTAAATAAACTACACTTTAAAAAAAAAAAAACTTTTAGTAACTCTATTCTTCCCTTCTTCCACTTTTTATTTGCTATGTAAATGATAAAAACTGCACTGCATATTATACTTCAATAAGCACATAGAGTGAATATGATATAATATGATATGGTTTTGGAGTTGGAGCTGTAGAACTAGGTCTGGTACTGTAACTGAACTATGCAATAGTGCTCAGATGAAAACAGTATATACTGTATATTCTTTAAAGTTGCAAAGATTATTATGTATTGAACAGTGGTGGTACGCAAATTAAGTATAGACCCACACAGGTCAAAGACAAATGGGCAAATGTAAAAGGATCAGATGAAAAAACCTCAGTGTGAAGCCAAGGGTAAAACTAGATGGGTGGTTGAAATGCCAAGGGATAGGCCACATGTGTAGTCAAGTTTGAGTCAAAGGTTAAAGGAAAGGATAGCGTTCTTAAAAGTAAAATTGGTCAGGCTGGCCAAGAGGAGAGGAGGCAAAAAAGACTAGTAGGCCATTTTAATGATACACAGTCCACCAAGGTAAATGGGAAGTGACAGGTCATTAACAGGGGAGGAGGATCAAAACAAATAGAGGGTACAACAGACAACCCAGTAAGGCCAGAGTAAACTGCCATTTACAGCTTGGCAAAGGTTTTAACCGCAGCCAACTGCCTAATGAAGGACTGCACCACACATGAACAACCAAGCTGCTGTTGACCACAGGATAATTGAAAAAAGTGGGTGATAAAGCAAGTCATTTGCAGTAGAGGAATCATGCTTCAGAAATCCAAAATTTGTATAGACAGAGGTTTATCAGTTGACTTTTATTAAGACTAATCAAGTAAGGTAAACCTTTTTTAACATAGTTCCTCTAAGTGGCTAAATTGTATATGGTTTTTCTACAAGAATTGTTCAGCCAAGGTTTTAGATTGCAAGGAAAAAGAGCACAAAGCATTTCTGATTGATGTGTAGCTAGTAGTATATAGAGCAGCAAGCATAAAAGGATTGAAACATTATATACATTTTGGGAAACTTTACCATAATAACTGAGTGAATTTTCACTGAGAATACATAACAGGTTTGCATTTAAGCAGAGAATGTGATAACGGCTCATACTAACTGTCCATTTCAGAGTTAGGCCTTATGTACACTGCTGCTGGTAAACGGATGTTCAGAGGCAGTTGGATGTTTTTTTCAGCTGCCCCTGATCTCATTCAATGTTCTTATGTGTACACAGGTTTGTTTGATGTCGCTTTTAGGCAGTTGAGTTTAGAGGCTTTTTTTGGAAAGCAAAAAAATGAGTTCAGATGCTGAGTTTAGAGGCATTTCAAGCTCCAAATGCTTCTAAATTTTTTTTCAAACGCTTCTAAATGCAAACACGGCTAAACACGGCAAAACGGATGTTTTAAACGTGGGTTACTATCTGTCAAGTTAAATTGTTCAGGAGAGGTTGTAAAAATGTCCCGTGTACATTAAGCCTTAAAAGCACAACAATCTGATGTTAAGGAATGTGCTCAACCTAATATAGACCATTTTTATTTCTTTTACTTACGTAAAGAACATAAGAGAGCCAGATAAGACCTATAAATGTTATATGAACTTACAAGCTTCAAAGATTGTTCACACAGATGACTTTGTAGTGGCAATAAAGTCATCAGTAGTCAAAGCAAATAATTTCACGTTTGCCACTGTGCAATGGCATTGAATCTATGCAAACAATGTCAGCATTGCTTAGCATCTGCAATTTTCACTATGTGCTCTACAGGGTATTAAGTAGTTATGCTATAAATCACAGGTTTCATGTGTTTTTACAGTTGAACTGTTAATGCCAAATAGTTAATAAGTACACAAAAGTATTTGGTATACTGTACATTTTATAAATACTAATTACATTTGTACTTGTATAAATGTAAAATTTAAATCATCAATATAACTTTTTGTCAAGGGAAAATTAGGCAAGTAAAAATAAGACTGTTCTCAAATGAGGCCGGTAAGGTTTTGGCTTTCATTCTCTGATCTATTCTGGAAAATGAAGTAAGTAATCTTATGCATAACATAGTTATCATCACCTGTTTTCACTCCATGGGTTTTGATTTACTAATGGCAAAAAGGTTGTTCATTTATCAAAGGAAGTTGCACTTTGCAAGGTAATTTGCCCCAGATCTTACTGAATGTGGTGAAATCTCACTTTACAGAGAATACCCAGTGATGTGCATAGAATACTTTTCCCTTTTTTGAATGAATGCAAAGCTTACTCCAACTGGACAAGGTGAAGAGTGTGAGGTCATAGTCCTGCCTCTCAGCCTCATCCAAACTGAGAGCGCTTTACATCAATGCAGAAAATGCAAAGCATTTTCTAAATGGTGCCGCACTGTGCGGCCAACCTCCTGTGTTAAGTAAGCAAAAGTGCAGCTGCTCTGCACAGGACCCAGAAGCAAATGGTAATCGCTGTGTCTACTTCAGTGATTTCCAGCTTTCAGGGGGATTGGACAAGTATGGAACATACTGGTCCAAGCTGGCTGGGATTCTTCTTTAATTTTCACTCTACAAGACTCTGGTCCAACCGCACCTAGAGTATGCTTTCCAGTTCTGGGCACCAGTCCTCAGGAAGGATGTACTGGAAATGGAGCGAGTACAAAGAAGGGCAACAAAGCTAATAAAGGGTCTGGAGGATATTAGTTATGAGGAAAGGTTGCGAGCACTGAACTTATTCTCTCTGGAGAAGAGACGCTTGAGAGGTGATATAATTTCAATATACAAATACCATAATGGTGACCCCACAATAGGGATAAAACTTTTTCGCAGAAGGGAGTTTAACAAGACTTGTGGCCACTCATTAAAATTAGAAGAAAAGAGGTTTAACCTTAAACTACGTAGAGGGTTCTTTACTGTAATGCCCTGTACACACGGTCGGACATTGATCGGACATTCCGAAAACAAAATCCATCGTTTTTTCTGACGGATGTTGGCTCAAACTTGTCTTGCATACACACGGTCGCACAAAGTTGTCAGAAAATCCGATCGTTCCGAACGCGGTGACGTAAAACACGTACGTCGGGACTATAAACGGGGCAATAGCCAATAGCTTTCGTCTCTTAATTTATTCTGAGCATGTGTGGCACTTTGTCCGTCGGATTTGTCTACACATGATTGGAATTTAAAGGATCGGATTTTGTTGTCTGAAAATTTTATAGCCTGCTCTCAAACTTTGTGTCGGAAATTCCGATGGAAAAAGTCAGATGGAGCCCCCACACGGTCGGAATTTCCGACAACAAGCTCCGATCGCACATATTCCGTCGGAAAGTCCGACCGTGTGTACAGGGCATTAGAGCGGCAAGGATGTGGAATTCCCTTCCACAGGCAGTGGTCTCAGTGGGGGGCATTGAGAGTTTCAAGAAACTATTAGATAAGCACCTGAACGATCGCAACATACAGGGATATACAATGTAATACTGACATGTAATCACACACATGGGTTGGACTTGATGGACGTGTGTTCTTTTTCAACCTCACCTACTATGTAACTACTATGTAACTGTAGTTTCTTATATTAGGTGTTTCAGACAATTGGTCTGAAGATAGAACCTTGAAAATTTTTATTACTATGATCTAGGGTTTTAGAGTGGTTTTGTGCCTTTTAGGGCTTTTTAATGTTACTTAATCATATAGCAGTTAACCACTTGCCGACCATCATCCGCAGTTGTACTGCAGCAGAATGGCACAGCTGGGCGAAATGACCTTCTGTAACGTCGCTTCACCCTGTGGCCACTAGGGGGCACATGCGCGCACCTCCTGCTCGCCCACTGAGCCCATGCGAGTGCCCAGAGGTCGCGATCACCACTGGGCTCCCGTGATCGCTCAGGGCACATGGAGAACCGGGATCTGTCAACAAACACACAGTTTCCGGTTCTCTGAGGGGAGAACAGATTGTCTGTTCATACAGAGTATGAACAGTGATCTGTCATCTCCCCTGCACAGTCCCATCCCTCCTTCAATTAGAACACAAACTAGGAAACACATTAACCCCTTGATTGCCCCCTAGTGGTTAACCCCTTCACTGCCAGTGACATTTTTAGAGTAAGCAATGCATTTTCATAGCACTGATCGCTGTAAAAATGTCAATTGTCCCAAAAATGTGTCAAAACTGTCCGACTTGTCCGCCATAATGTCGCAGTCCCACCATTACTAGTACAAAAAAATTAATTAAAAAAATGCCATAAAACTATCCCCTATTTTGTAGACGCTATAACTTTTGTGCAAACCAATATACCAATATATCAATATACGCTTATTGCATTTTTTTTAATACCAAAAATATGTAGAAGAATACATATCGGCCTAAACTGAGAAAAAAAATATTTTTTTTATATATTTTTGGGGGATATTTACTATAGCAAAAAGTAAAAAATATTGTGTCTTTTTCAAACTTTTTTTGTTTATAGATCAAAAAATAAAAACCGCAGAGGTGATCAAATACCACCAAAAGAAAGCTCTATTTGTGGGGGGAAAAGGACGTCAATTTTGTTTGGATGCAACGTCACACGAGCGCACAATTGTCAGTTAAAGCGACCCAGTGCCGAATCGCCCCAGTGCTCTGGTCAGGAAGGGGGTAAAATTTTCCGGGCCTGAAGTGGTTAAATAACTCCATAAAAAAGAAAAAAATATGCATAGGTTAAAGCTGTGTTGAAAAGCATAAAAAAGATTTTTTGTTTTTTCTTGCTGGGTTTTTTTTTTTTCATTGTCTGCAAATGAACAAAAATTTCCCAGCGCATGCACAGTTGCCGAAGGGTCCTGCCAGAACCCAAAGCCTTTTTGTGCATCTGTGAATGTACTAACAATTAAAAATGACGGCGCTGGTGGAAGGGGGTGGGACCATGATTAAGAGGACTGAAATTCCTTTTTAAGTTTCTTTTTAGTCCGTTTTGTCTTTCCATCTCTTTTTCGTATAGCCATTGTATCTCAACATATAACTTTACTTTTTTTTTCCTGTTGTTTATTGCTTTTTCTAGGCAGCCTGCAGTTCCTAACCAGCAGCTTCTGCCCTTACTAGGAGTGTTACACTGGAAGGCTTTTTAGAATGGACAAAATACATATGCATTATTTTGTGACATTCGTCATCTGGATACATAGTTTCATCCCCTCCTTCTTCCCTGATAGGTCGTGCTTAAATGATTTAGTTTCACCACATGTTATCAGTAGCATACTAACTTAAAGAAGAAATTTGGGATTATGAAGAAAAAAAACCATACTGTATTTATTGGCGTATAACACGCACTTTTTCACCCTGAAAATCGGGTGCAAATAGCGTGTGCGTGTTATACGCCAATACTTCAATTTTAGCTGCCTCAGAGGGGACAGAGAGGGGGGCAGGATGAGCCCCGTCAGATTACATACAGTGAGAATCTCCTGTTTACTTGGCGGCCTCTGGAAAAGGAATTCCCATCTTCTGGGCCGCCATTGGACCACTGCTCTGTCTATCATTGGAGATTCTCACTGTATGTAATCTGTTGGCGCTCATCCCGCCCCCCTCCCTGTCCCCTCTAGGCTGCAGATGGGCATCGATCAGGCTGCACTGATGGCAATGTTGAAGCTGCTGCATTGAAGGCAATGGTGAGGCTGCTGCCACTGATGGCAATGGTGAGGCTGTTGCATTGATGGCAATGGTGAGGCTGCTGCATTGATGGCAATGGTGAGGCTGCTGCATTGATGGCAATGGTGAGGCTGCAGATGGGCACTGACCCTTATTTTACTTTAAAGCTCCTTATTTAAAATGTAAGTTTTTTTCCTGAAACTTCCCTCTTAAAATTAATGTGCGTGTTATACACCTGTGCGTGTTATACGCCGATAAATATGGTATATACTAACTTCCATGGTGAAACATCTATGTCAGCGTATTTGTCCCATGTTGGCTTTAAAACCAAGAACAGAGCAATCACCTGACCGCTGATCACTCAACTCTCAGTCTACTTCGAGCAAAGAGCAGTGATTGTCACTCCCTGCTCTTTCTGTTCTTCCAGCACTGAATGGACCACCAGGCTAGAGAGGGGATGGGAATGCTTGGCTCTGGCTCTTATGCTGAAAGGCAGAGCAACCTGTCAATTAGGCAGCTGGGTGGATATTGTTGGGATTGCTCATGTCTGTTTCAGCTCTGCTCTGTCAGCTGATAGTGGGCAATAAAAAAGTAAATGTGGGGGGGGGGGCGTGGCCTGACGCGGACCATGATGGATGCCTAAAGCCTGAGCTCCGCTGACGGAATCTACAGCTACTCTCCGCCACGATCCGACCCCCGTTCCGATCCCACAGAGGGAGGAAGGCAGCAGGACCATCCCGGGCATGTCTAGAAGGCGAAATAAGCCGCCAGCACCTCGCCGCCTCACAGACTACTATCCCCCTGCAGCTATGAACGAGGCCCAAGATGGCGCCGGCGCCGGGAGCTTCACCTCAGAAGCGTCCCGCGCTGCACACACTGAGACACAGCTGACAGCCTCTCCTCACGACGATCTCCTCTCCCAGCCGCCTGATCGCTCACACAGAGAGGATATGGACACCCTCCCATCGCCAGATGCCTCCTCCTCACAACATGCCACAGATAGAGGTAAGAGACTGGCCTCCTCCCCAGCCATCTCCCCCAGTAAGGAGCCACAGCACAAACGCCATCAATGGGCTGACAGAGAGCTTGTCACGGCACACACCCCAGCTTTAGCAACCATCCCTGCCTCTGACAGCCCTGTGACAGAATCAATGATGAAAGCCATGCTCCTTACTCTGCAGAGAGACCTACACAGAGAACTGCAACTCTCTGTCTCTCAGATACATGGCAGAGTAGATCACCTGGCAGAGAGAACAACTGTGCTTGAGGATAATATGCAGGACCACGTCAGGGCCCACAATGAATTACTAGACGCACATGAACACCATGCGTCTGAAATACACCATATGAAGCTGAAATTAGCAGATTTGGAAGATCGTTCCAGAAGGAATAACATTAAATTCAGGGGTGTTCCCGAATCTGTTAAGCTGAATGAAATCACGCCCTACCTGCGAGAGATGTTCTCCAGCTTACTACCTCGCCTAAACGCACGAGACATCACGATTGATAGAGCACACAGGATTGCCAAGCCAGCACACCTCCCCCCTGACACCCCCAGGGACATACTAGCGAGAGTGCATTACTTTCAAGTTAAAGAGCAGATTCTACAAATTGCCAAAACCACTAAACCGCTGCCAGCACCTTACACTAATGTCCTCATGTTTAGTGACCTCTCCAAGGCCACGATGAAGATGAGAAGAGCGTTCACCCCTGTAACCTCTGTGTTACAGGAGAAGAAAATTGCATACAAATGGGGTTTCCCTACCAAGTTACTAGTCACATACCAGCAACAGATAATTCCCATTCTAACTCCCAAAGATGGATATAAAAAGCTGACCAACTGGGGATTTCTACCCGTGTCTGCCAACCAAAAAGAATACAGGGGCTCCTATTCATGTCCTCCGTCTGCAAGGAATGGGATACATGATCCAGGCGAGGTCCGTAACAACAAACAGGCCCTCGGTCCTCCGCACCACTAAGATCCCTGATGGGCGCAGTTACTGAAACACATCCACTCCCTAAGGTTATAGTGTGCTAAGCACACTGTTATAATTATTTTATTAACTTTCTGTTCCTAAAGAGATATATATTGCTTTTCTCTTTTTATTCTTATTTTTTCTTTTTGGTTCTCCTAACAGTGTTTACGCATTCATACTCAACGTATACTCTATTTACCATTTGACCTACTACAGCATTATAACATATTTAACAGTCCTGAGTAACTGTAACGAGTGTCTCCTCTCCGATTTTTGTATTTTAACAGACGTACTCTGTATAGCTACCTACTCTACTGTTTGATTCATATTTGGTCAGGGCGAACAGAAGAAGTGTGTAATCTCGCTCCTTTCATTCCCAACCGGGTCATCCCCCACTATCATGGCCCTCAAAATCACCTCCTTAAATGTAAAGGGATTGAATTCCCCATTCAAACGCAACCTCCTCTGGAAAGAGGCACTGTCCCAGCACGCTCACGTGTTTTGCGTACAATAAATGCATTTTGCTAAAGATAACTCCCCAAAATGCTCGCATAAGCGATACCCACACTGCTTCTTTGCCAGTGCCCCCACCAAAAAAAAGGGAGTAATGATTGCGGTTAGTTCCTCTGTCTCCTTTCAGTCACACCACTGTGAAGCTGATGAAGACGGCAGGTACCTGATTCTCTCAGCCACGATCGCAAACCAACGCCTCACCCTATTAAATCTATACGCCCCTAATACTGGCCAAAAGAAATTTTTCAACACACTGATCTCTAAACTGACACCGTATAGATGCGATCCACTTATACTATGTGGAGACTTTAATGAAATCGTTGACACAACCCTAGACACATCCAACCCGACTAAACGTAGGCCCTGCCTTGTCCTCCCTCCTACATAAAGAAGATCTTTATGACCCGTGGAGATGCACCCATGACACTGAGCGAGATTACACCTTCTTCTCCAGCCCCCAGCAGTCTTACTCTCGGATCGATATGTTCCTCACAGACAAATTTCTCCTCCAATCAATCACTGAAGCACGCATAGGTACAATCACGTGGTCGGACCACGCACCCATATCCATCACGTTATTCAATTGCAAAAAGACTACTAGTCATACTATTTGGAGACTAAACACATCCCTCCTCACCAACCCATCCTTTGAGAATGAGCTTCGATCCGAGATTGAGACATACTTTGATATCAACGTACATTCTACTGCTGACCAATCCATGGTTTGGCATGCGCATAAAGCTTTCTCACAGGGCCTCCTAATTAAATACGGAGCACAAACTAAACGACAACAAACGGCCACCACAGAAACACTATTAAAACAGATCAGGGCCTTGGAATTTGCCAATAAGCAAACTCCATCTACCAAATTGTCCCTAGAACTCAAAAACCTAAGACACGACCTTAGCGAACACCTCCACAAAAGATTTGACTATTACGTTAAACGTCTTAAGCTACAATATTACTCCTCAGCCAACAAGTCAGGTGCATTCCTGGCCAAGCAACTACAAAAACACCGGGCCAATAATAAGATACAATACTTATCCAACTCCCAAGGTAAAAAAGTTCATAATCCTCTAGATATAGCAAATGAATTCAGTACCTTTTACGCCAAACTTTACAATCTCAATGACCTAAATCACGAAACCAAGCCAACATTAGCAGACATAGATGAGTTTCTCTCCTCTATTCACCTCCCCTCAATATCCACTGAGCAACTAGACTCCATCTCTGTGCCTTTCTCTCCCGAGGAAATTCGCACGGCCATCAAACGATTACCCCTACACAAGGCCCCAGGACCCGATGGATTCCCGAACGAATATTACAAACACTTTTCGGACGTGATCACCCCGCACTTATGCACTACCTTTAACCAATATATTCATACAGGCAAAATCCCCACAGAAGCCCTGGAGACCCTCATTGTCACCATACCCAAACCAGGCAAATCTCCTGATAACCCAGCCAATTACCGCCCGATCTCACTCTTGAATACTGATACCAAACTATATGCAAAAATATTAGCCCAACGATTATCCAAAGTCGTCCCCCTCATCATACACCCGGACCAAGTCGGATTCGTGCCTGGCAGACAGGCCTCCGATGGTACCAGACGCCTTATTGACTTGATCCAGTGGGTGGAACACAGTCAAACACCTTCTCTCTTCCTCTCACTGGATGCAGAGAAGGCGTTTGACAGGGTGCACTGGAAATACATGGAGAAGGTCATGCTCAAGTTCGGACTGACAGGGAATATCCTCCAAGCTATACTCAACCTTTACTCCTCCCCCAGCGCCCGAGTTTGGACCTCAGGCATAATATCAGACCCCTTCCGCATCACTAATGGCACTAGGCAGGGGTGCCCACTTTCCCCCCTGATTTTTGCCATGGTAATGGAACCACTTGCACAAGCCATTCGATCCACACCAGCAATATCGGGCATTACTGTGGGGACGGTTGAACATAAAATCGGTCTATACGCGGATGATGTTATCATTACCCTCACAGATCTTCCCTTCCCAATATACAAAAAACATTGGAAAAATTTAGTTCAATCTCCCTATATAAAATAAATCACAGCAAATCCACCATGCTGAACCTAGGGATAGACCCTCAAACTTCACATCATATCTCGACAACCACTCCTTTCACTTGGGCTAAAAATTCCTCGCTCCCATACCTGGGTATCCAACTAACCTTCCCCAGTAAATCTATGCTTCAACTAAACTATGCTGCCCTACAGGAAAAGCTTCTGCGCATCTCCAAAAATATGTGTAACTATACTGTCTCTTGGGCGGGTAGAATAGCTCAAGTCAAAATGTATTTACTGCCACATATTTTGTATATGTTTCGCACAATCCCGATACCCATGATACCCCAGCAACTGGCGCAAATACAAAGTATACTCAATACACATATTTGGCAACATAAACATCCCAGACTCAAAAAAGAAATCCTCTTGTCTCCTGTACAAAATGGAGGAATGGGAGCCCCCAACGTCCACGCATACTACAAGGCAGTCATACTGGATCAACTACGGGAATGGTGGGCGCCCACCTCCACCAAGACTTGGACACAAATTGAAACCATGGCCCTCAACGCGAATCCACAACACACTCTAATGGCTGCACTACTCAGCTTGCAACCACATCGACACTTCCTACTTACGGTAACCGCAGCCATCCGAGTGTGGTCAGCCACTGCAAAAAAATCCATGGGCATACCCAAAGCTATCCTTTCTAGAATACACCTCCAAGCATTAGAGTTGATCTCTCCTAACTTATCCTTTCGGGTATGGATACAAAAAGGACTTACCAACTTGGGACAACTCATTTCCACGTCTGGACCCCACCCATTCCCACATTTACAACAAGCTTTTGATCTCCCTGCTAATACATCTTTTTTGTATATGAGGCTCCGCTCTATCATCGGTAAACTTGATCTCACGGCACGTGACTCCCAAATGACTGACATCCTGAATTTCTACAATACCCCGAACCCAGCAGTTAAAGGCATTGCATGGATTTACAAGTTGTTAACAACGCTCTCCAAAGATCACACCTCTTCATCCATCACATTTTGGTCCACATTCACAAGCTCGCCACCAAAGCCTCCATTGTGGCACAAAGCCCTGACCATCCCTCTTAAAGCCTCAAAATGCATATCTCACTGGGAATCGACGCAAAAACTATTCCACAAGTGGTACTACACCCCAGCCAGATTGGCGAATATTTACCCGACTACCTCCTCTCAATGCTGGAGAAACTGCTCAGGCAAAGGCACTCTGAGACACATTTGGTGGGACTGTCCTAACATCCACCAATACTGGAAGGAGGTCTCTGACCTCATCTCACAGCTCTGCAAAATCCCTTTACCGCTATCCCCACTGGACCTCTTCCTGGGTCTTAACATCCCCACCTGGCCCAAAAATATCAGAGTCCTGGCTACACATATACTCATTGCAGCTCGTTTAGCTCTAACGAAAAAATGGAAAGCCTCACAAGCCCCCTCTGGATCGGAACTCATCGCTCTACTAAACAACCATTTCCTTATGGAATTCTCCTTTGCTAAGGCCAACATGTATACCGCAACATTTCGTCTCAACTGGGAACCCTGGATCACTGACCCGAGGAGTACCACATTACCCTGAAGGTCTTCTTCTTTTATGTTGTGTCATATCTAAGGTTATTCATCTTTACCCCCGTAGTTTGCTACAACCCCGCATATCTAACATGCACAGAAAGTAGGAACCCCCTCGCCTTGCACCGCTCCGCCTGGGGGCACTTCTCTCAGTTACTACTTAGGGTGGGACATGCACACATGTCCTATACTCATAACAAGTAGGCCCACAAGTTGCTTTTGCTCTACAGTTTTTTTTTGTTTTTGTTTTTCTTTTTCTTTTTATTTATTTATTTTTTTTTCTTTTTCAGTTTCACGTATCTAGAATGTTAGTAGTTCTACAAGTTACCTAGCTCTGTCAGGTGGATGGTTGGAGGCGCTGCCTCTAGTCCCATGGCACAGTAAGTACCCAGATGGGGTGCCGGGGATTGGAGATGGTGCCTCCATTCATCGAACTTCAACTTAATCGCTATGTATTCGCTATATGCATTTGTTACAGAACAACACTGGTTAATGCACTAGGTACTGAACCATGTAACTTTGCTATTACATCAACCGTTTGTACTGATACCCTGTGAAAAATTCAATAAAAACTATTGAAATAAAAAAAAAAAAAGTAAATGTGACCCTCAAAAGAAATGCTGTTCAACCAAAAAAATTTCAGCTGTACTTTTCTTTCTAAGCAATGAGGAAACTTGTATTCAACTGAGTGCTTTATATTCCCAATTGTGGACCTTTACTGCTTATGGTTGTATTGAATTTGTAATGCTTTGTACTGCATCCAATCCACAAAAAACAACAAAAAAGTGGGAAAAAGCAAAGACCTGAAAAAACAATTTGCCACTTTTAAATTAGGTTCACATTTTCCCTCTATGTACAGTATCTCACAAAAGTGAGTACACCCCTCACATTTTTGTAAATATTTTATTATATCTTTTCATGTGACAACACTGAAGAAATGACACTTTGCTACAATGTAAAGTAGTGAGTGTACAGCTTGTATAACAGTGTAAATTTGCTATCCCCTCAAAATAACTCAACACACAGCCATTAATGTCTAAACCGCTGGCAACTAAAGTGAGTACACCCATAAGTGGAAATGTCCAAATGGGCCCGATTAGCTATTTTCCCTCCCCGTGTCATATGACTCGTTAGTGTTACAAGGTCTCAGGGGTGAATGGGGAGCAGGTGTGTTAAATTTGGTGTTATCGCTCTCACTCTCTCATACTGGTCATTGGAAGTTCAACATGGCACTTCATGGCAAAGAACTCTCTGAGGATCTGAAAAAAAAGAAATGTTGTTCTACATAAAGATGGCCTAGGCTATAAGGAGATTGCCAAGACCCTGAAACTGATCTGCAGCACGGTGGTCAAGACCATACAGCGATTTAACAGGACAGGTTGCACTCAGAACAGGCCTCGCCATGGTCGACCAAAGAAGTTGGAGTGTGCACATGCTCAGCGTCATATCCAGAGCTTGTCTTTGGGAAATAGATGTATGAGTGCTGCCAGCATTGCTGCAGAGGTTGAAGGGGTGGGGGGTCAGCCTGTTAGTGTTCAGACCATACGCCGCACACTGCATCAAATTGGTCTGCATTGCTGTTGTCCCAGAAGGAAGCCTCTCTAAAGATGATGCACAAGAAAGCCCGCAAACAGTTTGCTGAAGACAAGCAGACTAAGGACATGGATTTCTGGAACCATGTCCTGTAGTCTGATGAGACCAAGATAAACTTATCTGGTTCAAATGGTGTCAAGCATGTGTGGCGGCAACCAGGTGAGGAGTACAAAGACAAGTGTGTCTAGCCTACAGTCAAGCATGGTGGTGTAAGTGTCATAGGCTGGGGCTGTATGAGTGTTGCCGGCACTGGGGAGCTACAGTTCATTTAGGGAACCATGAATGCAAACTTGTACTGTGACATACTGAAGCAGAGCATGATCCCCTCCCTCCGGAGACTGGGCCGCAGGTCAGTATTCCAACATAACGACCCCAAACAAACCTCCAAGACGACCACTGCCTTGCTAAAGAAGCTGAGGGTAAAGGTGATGGACTGGCCAAGCATGTCTCCAGACCTAAACCCTATTGAGCATCTGTGGGGCATCCTCAAACAGAACGTGGAGGAGCGCAAGGTCTTTAACATCCACCAGCTCCATGATGTCGTCATGGAGGAGTAGAAGAGGACTCTAGTGGCAACCTGTGGAGCTCTGGTGAGCTCCATGCCCAAGAGGGTTAAGGCAGTGCTGGAAAATAATGGTGGCCACACAAAATATTGACACTTTGGGCCCAATTTGGACATTTTCACTTAGGGGTGTACTTGTATTTTCAAGTCTTGCCACAGATTTGATTTAAGGTCTGGACTTTGACTGGGCCATTCTAACACATGAATATGCGTTCATCTAAACCATTCCATTGTGGCTCTGGATGTATGTTTAGGGTCGTTGTCCTGCTGGAAGGTGAACTTCAGTCCCAGTCTTAAGTCTTTTGCAGACACTAACAAATTTTCTTCCAAGATTGCCCTGTATTTTGCTTAATCCATCTTCCCATCAACTCTGACCAGCTTCCCTGTCCCTGCTGAAAAAAAGCATCCCCACAACATGATGCTGCCACCACCATGTTTCATGGTAGGGATTTCATGGTTCAGGGTGATGTGCAGTGTTAGTTTTCTGACACACATAGCATTTTGCTTTTAAGCCAAAAAGTTAAATTTTGGTCTCATCTGACCAGAGCACCTTCTTCCACATGTTTGTGGTGTCCCCCACATGGCTCCTTGCAAACGGAACTTCTTATGGCTGTCTTTCAGCAATGGCTTTCTTCTTGCCACTCTTCCATAAAGGCCAGATTTGTGGAGTGCACGACCAATAGTTGTCCTGTGGACAGATTCTGCCACCTGAGCTGTGGATCTCGTCAGCTCCTCCAGAGTTACCCTGGGCCTCTTGGATGTTTATCTGATTAATGCTATCCTTGTCCAGCCTGTCAGTTTAGGTGGACTGCCATGTCTTGGTAGGTTTGCAGGTGTGCCATACTCTTTTCATTTTCAGATGATGGATTGAACAGTGCTCTGTGGGATGTTCAAAGCTTGGGATATTTTTTCATAACAGTAAAAGCGGGAGTGCACCGGCCCTAGTGTGACACAGTTTATTAAAAAAGATATCAATCAACAAATTAATGTAGTACACTCACATTGTGTTTATAGAAACAAGTGCATCCATAAAGGCTGTGGTTGCTCTCCTGAGTCCAGAAATCCAAGCTGGGTGTGAAGCGAACTGACAGTCTCCGTCTGAATAGTCCACGAGCAGCCGCCGACAAGTTGCACGAGAGCAGCCCGCTCTCAACAAGGATCCTGGAAAGTAGAGAGATATATATATATGTGTGTTTCTCTTTCTCATAGAAACATGTAACAGGTAAATTGAATGTAATTAGTATGATTAAATATAGTATATATATTTAATTAGTATAGAGAAATTTAATAATATGTAGATATACATCATAGATGTGTGTGTATATATCAGAGATGTATATGTGTATATATAAAATAAATATAAATATATTTTATATATATATTTACAGTGGGGACGGAAAACATTCAGGCCCCTTAAATTTTTCACTCTTTGTTATATTGCATCCATTTGCTAAAAGTTCTTTTTTTTTCCCTCATTAATGTACACACAGCACCCCATATTGACAGAAAAACACAGAATTGTTGACATGTTTCACATTTATTAAAAAAGAAAAACTGAAATAACACATGGTCCTAAGTATTCAGACCTTTTGCTCAGTATTTAGTAGAAGCACCCTTTTGATCTAATATAGCCATGAGTCTTTTTGGGGAAGATGCAACAAGTTTTTCACACCTGGATTTGGGGATCCTCTGCCATTCCTCCTTGCAGATCCTCTCCAGTTCTGTCAGGTTGGATGGTAAACGTTGGTGGACAGCCATTTTTAGGTCTCTCCATAGGTGCTCAATTGGGTTTAAGCCAGGGCTCTGGCTGGGCCATTCAAGAACAGTCATGGAGTTGTTGTGAAGCCACTCCTTCGTTATTTTAGCTGTGTGCTTAGGGTCATTGTCTTGTTGGAAGGTAAACCTTCAGCCCAGTCTGAGGTCCTGAGCACTCTGGAGAAGGTTTTCATCCAGGATATCCCTGTACTTGGCCGCATTCATCTTTCCCTTGATTGCAACCAGTCATCCTGTACCTGCAGCTAAAAAACACCCCCACAGCATGATGCTGCCACCACCGTGCCTCACTGTTGGGACTGTATTGGACAGGTGTTGAGCAGTGCCTGGTTTTCTCCACACATACCGCTTAGAATTAAGGCCAAAAAGTTCTATCTTGGTCTCATCAGACCAGAGAATCTTATTTCTAACCATCTTGGAGTCCTTCAGGTGTTTTTTTAGCAAACTCCATGTGGGCTTTTATGTGTCTTGCACTGAGGAAAGGCTTCCGTCGGGCCACTCTGCCATAAAGCCCCGACTGGTGGAGGGCTGCAGTGATGGTTGACTTTCTACAACTTTCTCCCATCTCACGACTGCATCTCTGGAGCTCAGGAAGGGTTCTGGTCATCCCAAATATCTTCCATTTAAGGATTATGGAGGCCACTGTGCTCTTAGGAACCTTAAGTGCAGCAGAAATTTTTTTGTAACCTTGGCCAGATCTGTGCCTTGCCACAATTCTGTCTCTGAGCTTTTCAGGCAGTTCCTTTGACCTCATGATTCTCATTTGCTCTGACATGCACTGTGAGCTGTAAGGTCTTATATAGACAGGTGTGTGGCTTTCCTAATCAAGTCCATTCAGTATAATCAAATCAGCTGGACTCAAATGAAGGTGTAGAACTCAAGGATGATCAGAAGAAATGGACAGCACCTGAGTTTAAATATATGAGTGTCACAGCAAAGGGTCTGAATACTTAGGACCATGTGATATTTCAGTTTTTCTTTTTTAATAAATCTGCAAAAAATGTCAACAATTCTGTGTTTTTCTGTCAATAAGGGTGCTGTGTGTACATTAACCACTTCAATACCAGACACTTTCGCCCCTTCCCGCCCAGGACAATTTTCAGCGCTATTGCACTTTGAATGACAATTGCGCGGTCATGCTACACTGTACCCAAACAACATTTTTATGATTTTGTTCCCACAAATAGAGCTTTCTTTTGGTGGTATTTGATCACCTCTGCGGTTTTTATTTTTTGCTAAACAAACTAAAAAAGAACAAAATTTTTGAAAAAATAAAAAGTCTTTCTTCGTTTCGGTTATAAAATTTTGTTTTCTCCTTCACTGATGGGCACTGATGAGGTGGCACTGATGGGCACTGATGAGTTGGCACTGATAAGGTGGCACTGATGAGGATGCACTGATATGTAGAACTAATGGGCACTGATAGGCGGCACTGATATGCAGCACTGATGGGCACCAATAGGCGGCACTGATATGCAGCACTGATGGGCACTGACTGGCGGCACTGATGGCCACTGACTGGCGGCACTGATGGGCACTGACAGGCGGCTGTGATGGGCACTGACAGGTGGCACTGATTGGCAGATAGGCGGTACTGATTGGCACACTGACAGGTGGTACTGACAGGTGGCACTGATGGGCAGCACTGATGTTGAGGTACTGACAGGTTTTACTGCTGGGCACTGAGATGGGCACTGACTGGCACTGTGGTGGGCACTGATTAGCACTAATATGGGCACTGTGATCTGTGTTTTAATTGGGGCACTGACTGACAGCTGAGGGGGCACATCTGAGGTGTTGTGGCACATCTGAGGGGGCTGTGCTGATAATCAATGTGCTGATTATCAGCACAGACCCCCCCTCTGACAGGGAGAGCCGTCGATCTGCTCCGATCGGCTCTCCCTGTCAGCGCGAACCGAGGAATGCCTGGTTCCTGGTTCTCGCGATGATCAGCTGTGATTGGTCACAGCTGATCATGTGGTAAGAAGCCTCTGACAGAGGCTTCTTATCACGATCGGAGATGCGGGGTGTCAGACTGACACACCGCACTCGCGACCCCTGCAGACGCGCGCCGGCATGTTATCCTGCTGGACGTCATATGATGCCCAGTCAGCATAACAGAGCCACTTCCCGGTCGTCATTCTGCATATGGCGGGCGGGAAGTGGTTAATGAGGAAAAAAATGAACCCAAATGATTTTAGCAAATGGCTGCAATATAACAGAGAGTGAAAAATTTAAGGGGGTCTGAATACTTTCCGTCCCCACTGTAAATATTATAATATGAATGAATTGAATAATAAAATGGAAAATTGTTTTACAGAAATACAAATTAAATCTAGTATTAAATATAGGAAATATGTAAATTATAAATAAAAAAAGTGTGAAAAAAGGGGGGGGGGGGGTTGGATGGTTACAAAATATAGGACTATATACTATATAATTGCGTGTGTATGGCACCTACATAAGGCGGCCATATACATTACTGAATTTTGATTGTGGTGGTATAACTACATCCCCACACAAAACCATTATTCAATCAGTGTGCTTATTAGAAAGAGGGGAATGGGTATTTAAATGAGGAAATGCTTATTTAAATGCTTGTTTAGATACGTATTTGAATGCTTAGTATTATAATAATAATAATAATAATAATAATATCAAAACCTAATACTGAGGAAATTTAAAGTCACATCTGGCTAAACTTTTATGGGAGTAGTCTCTCACATTTTGAGTTGTGAATGAGGAATATCTCACACATGCAAACCTTTACCACATATCTCAATGAGCCTGCCATTGTGCTGGAGAAAAGAGAGGAAAAAATTAAATGATGGTGTTCATTTCTAATTCTTTATTAAGTCTACCTGGACTCATAGAATTTAGAGTAAAAATCCAGAACCTTTCTCTATTGCACAATTTGGAGAATCTTCCCCTTTCTGGCAGTTTCATAGAAATGGATTCAATTCCAAAAAGTTCCAAACCCCTAGTGTCTTCATCATGATACATGCTAAAATGGTGTGGTACACTATGTTTCAGGCTATCAACTTCAATGAACCCTCTATGTTCATCAAACCTGGTACATATAGTGCAACCCACATAATATAAGCCACATGGGCACCTGAGCCCATATACTACATATTGGGTGCCACATGTAATGAATTGTTTAATTCTATATGTTTTCCCATTTTTGTCATGGAACAGCTGTCAGTATTCCGGCTGGTTGATGGAGCAGCATAGCTAAATCTATGTTTCACCCTACTGATTTAACCACTACTATTAGGGGCTCAACGGTTCCTTTCCATACATATACTCTATTGACAGATTCTTGTGGAACTGTTTTGGCTTTTATATCCATCATGCCATCAGCCTATTGCCTCTATTGATTTTCTGGACTTCAGAGCTTTTGGTGTTTTCTTTTCTTGATATTTTTTTTTTAACCTAACCTTGCTCTAAACTTCTCTATAACTTTATCCCTGATCTGTCTGGTGTGTTCCTTGGCCTTCATGATACTGTTTGTTCACAAGGTCCTCTAACAAACCTATGAGGGCTTCACAGAACAGCTGTATTTATACTGAGTTTAAATTACACACAGGTAGACTCTATTTACTAATTAGGTGACTTCTGAGGCAATTATTTTCACTGGATTTTAGTTAGGGGTATCAGAGTAAAGGGGGCTGAATACAAATGCACGCCACACTTTTCACATATTTCTTTGTAAAAAATGTTGAAAACCATTTCTAATTTTCCTTCCACAATTATGCGCCACTTTGTGTTGGTCTATCACATAAAATCCCAATAAAATACATTTACAATTTTGGTTGTAACATGACAACATGTGGAAAATATCAAGGGGTATGAATACTTTTTCAAGGCACTGTAAATAGATAGTGGGGGGGAAAAAAGTATTTGATCCCCTGCTGATTTTGTATGTTTGCCCACTGGCAAAGAAATGATCAGTCTATAATTTTAATGGTAGGTTTATTTTCACAGTGAGACACAGAATAACAATATAAATACCCAGAAAAGGCATTTCAAAAAAGCTATAAATTGATTTGCATTTTAATGAGTGAAAAACGTATATTTGATACCTTCGAAAAACATGACTTAGTACTTGGTGGCAAAACCCTTGTTGGCAATTACAGAGGTCAGACGTTTCTTGTAGTTGGCCACCAGGTTTGCACACATCTCAGGAGGGATTTTGTCCCACTCCTCTTTGTAGATCCTCTCCAAGTCATTAAGGCTATGAGGCTGATGTTTGGTAACTCGAACCCTTAGCTCCCTCCAGGTATTTTTTATGAGATTAAGGTCTTATCAGAAACCATGAATCAGACCGAGACAGAAGTACTGTTTATCACACTTGTTTAATAATAATAAAAAGGTAAACAGAGCAAGTGTAGTCAATACATAACCAGAGTTCAGTAACCAGATTGGGTAGTCAGCCAATGCCAATGTCAGAGAGCCAGAGATCAACGTAGTAGTACAGCAAGCAGGATCAGGAACCATAAGGGACGTCAGTCGAGCAAGTCTTCAACAGCGTAGAATATGTTGTACGATTGTGGTCTGCAGGATGCCGAAGTAAATATGTTGGAGTTTGGGGGAGATTTCGCTTACATAATCACACACATAGGTTGGACTTGATGGACTTGTGTCTTTTTTCAACCTCACCTACTATGTAACTATGTAACTATGTATGTAAGGAATGCAGGAGAAGTCTCTGAGATGTGACCAAAGGCGAAGGCAGGGATGAAGTGAGCTGCACGGCTTTAAGTAGCCAGGACTGACGAGCAGATCATCAACAGCTGAGTCACTGTGGAGAGAAAGGAGCTGGCAATTAGCCGACAGCTGAGCGGCCAGCTCAGAGAAGGAAGGGCTGAGCCCAGCCCTGACAGGTCTGGAGACTGGTTAGGCCACTCTAGGACCTTTTAATGGTCTTAATCTTGAGCCACTCCTTTGAGCCACTCCACGACCCACTTTCAATGCCCTGGCTGAGGGAAGGAGGTTCTCATCCAAGATTTGATGGTACATGGCCCTGTCCATATTTTATTTAATTTTCAAATTTTTAAATTTTTTTAGACAATAGAAAAAAAAACAATTGATGTGCTGTGTGACATTTAGATGGCAAAAAAAGAACACTAAAGTGGTTTTGCATATTAGGTGGCTGGTAGCACATGGAGCGACAAGCAAATCAAACGTGAATAATTACATTATATACATTTTAGAAAAACGTTACTATACCGAGAATGAATATTCATTGACAATATATGACCGGTTCCATTTTAGGCAAGGAATTTGAGAATGGCTTATACTATTTGCCCATTTCAAAGAGGTAAAAGTACAGTAATCTGATGTTAAGGAATGTGCTGTATACCTATTTTTTTATTTCTTTTACTTGCGTAAAGAATATGGGAGAGCCAGATAAGACATACAGAATGCATGCAGTGTGACCTTAAGAGCTTCAAAGATTGTTCACACGGGTGACTTTGTAGTGGCAATAAAGTCATCAGTAGTCAAAGCAAATAATCTCACATGATTTGCCACTGTGCAACTAAAATGGAATCTATGCAAACAATTTTCTGCTATTGACAGCATTGCTTGGCTGGCATCTACAATTTCCACTATGTATTCTACAGGGTATTATGTAGTATAGCAATGCTATAAATCACAAGTTTTATTCATCTGTTTTTTGCTGTTTCATTGTTAACACCAGGGTGGATACAAATTGATGATTTTTAAAAAAAAAATTAAAAAAATCTGATTTTTTTAAATTTAAATCAGATTTTTTTCATTTTTATCAAATTTATTTTAATAAAATGCTTTTGGAGTAAAAAAGCTATCTAAAGACAGTTTTCTATTTAAGGTACAATAATAATTTAGTTTATTCAGCATAAAATGTAGCTGTATATTCTGCAATATTTACATTTTTGGTAAACTCATTCAATTAATCCAAGCTCTGCAAGCTGAGATAACATGTACTGCATTGATTCATTCACACACTTTCACAGTAACCATGAGATAAAACAAAGTTCAGGAATATTCCTTTATCCCATTGTTTTGAAAATCTATGTACGCTACAAACTGTATGATTGTTTGAAGAGAAATGCATCTGTACCAGGCTCTAAGTGTGAGGAGGAAGGGCAAGCAGTAAAAATGAAAGTGAAACCACATAAGCAGCTTATAAACCGTGTGATCTTTCTGCACATAGCTTGAAGTGCTTTACTCCTCCTTTGAGGAGCAAAATGGTAGCAGGCTGTAAAAGAGACCCAGTTTTGGAATATTTAATAACCTGACAGCTTATTATTCTAAATAGGAAACCATAATTTTGTTTGCAAATAATAAAGATTCTAACTAGCAGCAAGAATGAGTCTTACATTTTTCAGATCCATCATAGCAGCGCCTGTTAGAGGGCATCCACTCACCTGCTGCCGCCATGTCCCTCACCTTGCTGTGTCACTGCTGCTTTATCAGCCGGCCCATTAAAGTGAATGGGACTGTCGGTGAGTCAACAGAGGGTCAGAGGAGGAGCCACTGAGGGACAGAGATGACATTTGCTCTTTAACCACTTGCTTACTGGGCACTTAAACCCCCTCCTATCCAGACCAATTTTCAACTTTCAGCGCTGATGCACTTTGAATGACAATTGCGCGGTCACACAACACTGTACCCAAATTAAATTTTTATCATTTTTTCCCCACAAATAGAGCTTTCTTTGGTGGTATTTGATCACCTCTGCGGTTTATATTTTTTTGTTAAAAAATGTAAAAAGACTGAATTTAAAAAAAATAAATAAATTTTTTTTTTTTTTTATATTTTGTTATAAAAAATTTAAAACAGGTAATTTTTCTCCTTCATTGATATACGCTGATGAGGCGGCACTGATGGGCACTGATAGGCGGCAGTGATGGGCACTGATGGGTGGCAGTGATGAGCACTGATGGGTGGCAATAATGGGCACTGATCAGTTACACTGATAGGCAGCACTGCTAGGTGGCACTGATTGGCACTACTGGTGGGCATTGATAGGTGGCACTTGTGGGCATTGATAGGTGGCACTTGTGGGCACTGTTAGGTGGCACTGTGGGCACTGTTAGGTGGCACAGATGAGGCAGATGTGCCTCTTCCACTTCGGGACCTTTGTCCCTCGCATCTGAGCCGGTGATCGGCTTTTCTTTCTACTCACGCTATCAGCGTGAGTATAAAAAAAAAAGATTACCGATCTTTTGTTTACATCATGTGATCAGCAGTCATTGGCTGGCAGCTGATCACATGGTAAGGGGCCGTGACTCGGTGATCACAGCGCGCTCGGCCTCCCGGGAATTCAGGTCCACGCTGTGGCCGTCATTCGGCCATAGCGCGGATGTCAAGTGGTTAAAAATTATGATTTAAATCGAATCCACCCTGGTTAACACCAAATATTTAAACTGTACACAGCGCTGTTATACTTTTTAAACCCCTGTTATATATGTTTTTTATAAATACTAAACAAGAAAGGTTGTACTCATTAAATACACATTCTCAAGCATCAGATCTATAACGTTTTTAAAGGGTAGAATAAAGCACGAAAAATAAATACTTTTATCAAATGAAGTCAGGTATAGATTAGCCTTCATTCTCCAATCTATTCTGGAAAATGAAGCAAGGGACCTAACGCATAACAAAATTCTTTTAAAAATCAACACTAGTTGTCACACCATGCCTATAATTGCCAGGCACAAGAGTGTGAATTAACATTTGTTTCAGTGATGTCTCTTCTTTACACCTTAATATCTTTAAGCTACTGTAGTCTACCCTAACATATCACACAACATTACCCAGGACATATAGGTGAAGTGCTTACCCCGGAAGGAGCCACTGATGTTTGGGTCCCCTTACTCTGAATACCAATGACCTTCTCAGCATTGCCACACCCTCTGACACACCAAGGCTGAAGGGACCATATTTATTTGTGCAACACACAGTGAAACACTAAATAAGGGCTCTTCCACACGGGGCGGATCAGTGATGATCCGCCCCATGAACACCCGCTTGCTCAGCGGGGATCGGCGGAGCAGGAAAATGACAGGTCCGTCACTGCACACTGTGCAGCGATGGACCTGTCAGAGCGCCGCTCTCCCCTATGGGGGATCAGATGATGACGGACCGTAGAGTCCGTCGTCACCCGATCCGATCTGAAAACGGATGGAAAAGTAGGGTTTTCCTCCGTTACACTTTTCAGAACAGAGCGGGTCAGATGTCAGCGGACATGTCACCACTGACATCCGACGCTCCATAGGGATACATGTATGTCCGTTTTGCATCCGAAAAACGGACATACGAATCCCCCGTGTGAAAGAGCCCTAAAGGATGGGAAAAAAACAGTAATAAACACTTTAGCAGGTATATGGAAAGAGTTACCAAATATTGTGTGACTCAGTAAATAAAGACTTGGCCCCTGATCCCTATACTAAGTAGGGACCTAACTAGGGGGCAATGCAAAAATAGTGGTCTAGCAGTCTCTGGAAAACTTTCTCCTGCTGGCTAATGCATTGGGGACCAAATCCCATGTTGGAATACTCACATGTGAGTCCCACAAACCTGGGTTTAAGTTTCTAAACGGTGTCCCAAGCGGCAGTACTGTTGCATTACATAGTGTGCAGAGGGTACGGCCAGCGGCCACTCACAAACCCATAGGATGATAACTTCTCCTACTGCTCTCTGCATTGCCAGCTGCTATAATGTCCCCCCCTTGACCAGGCGGCAACACCAGACTTGACAGTAGCGTTTCAACAGGCCAGAAGATGTCAGCGACTCGGCCTCCCCGAGGCTGAAGCAAATCATCCTATCAGCAGCTTGCTGCATGGTGTGTGTTCTACAGTGTCCTTCCAACAATGACTGCCTCAAGCTCAGGAACAGTCCTTACTTTTCCTCCTCTGTAGGGCTCTGGTAATGGTGGAATCTGTTGTTCCAAAACACTTTGGGGACTACATCTCTCACAAATCCTTGGTACTCCCCAAATATTTGGTCCTTTCCCAAGCTACAGTATTACTGTGATTTCTTTATTTTCCTGGTTGTTGGGTTGGGCTGTCCTCTGCTCTCTATGTGGCTGCACACAGCCGTGGAAATGTTCAGCGTTTAATGGAAGGCAAGGAGAGGGAGAACAGCTGCAGCACTGGCTTTATATGAGAAGCTGCAGCATGTGCGACACTGTCAGTGACAGCCTGGTCCATGCAGCTGTAGTCCACAGTGTGCCTCTGACTGGGGCTACACAGGGCTTTAATGTAAGAGTAGATCTGAATACATACATTTTTTTTCTGTGTTTGAAGCAGAAAGAAAAATGTGGGGGGGGGGAGGGGGGAACCCTATGCAATTAGGGCAGTCCCTTAAATATCTGATTAAAATGAAACCCCCTAAATGTGCTTTTTTTATATAACATAGGGAAATATTAACCACCTCCCGTCTGCACTATAGCCGAAAGATGGTTACAGCACGGACCCAATTTGCCGGGAAGGAGTCCATAGACATCCTCCCGTGCTTGAGCGGCCTGCGCGCCCCCTGCAGGGTGCGCGCGGCGAGCTCTGTGTTCAGCGAATCTATGAGGCTCGGCTGATCACAGATCTGAGTAAGGGGTCAATTCTGACCCCTTACCATGTGATCAGCTGTCAGCCAATGCTGATCATGTGATCATGTGATGTAAACAGAGCCGGTAATTGGCTATTTTTTCTCCTCACGCTGGTAGTGTGAGGAGAAAAAAAAAGCCGATCACCGGCGGCTGTGAGAGGGACATCAGTCCCCATCGTGGAGAGCCTCTGCAGGGGTTTCTATGCCCACCTGTGCCACCTACCAGTGCCCACCAGCAGCACCTACCAGTGCCCACAGTACCACCCATCAGTGCCCACAGTGTCACCTATCAGTGCCCACAGTACCACCTATAAAATGTCACCAATCAGTGCCTCATCACTAGTGCTGCCTATCAATACCACCTACCAGTGCCCATCAGTGCCACCTACCAGTGCCCATCAGTGCCCACCAGTGCCACCTATCAGTGCCACCAAACAATGCCACCCATCAGGGTCCATCAGTGCCGTTTTATCAGTGCCTATCAGTGTTGCCTTATCTGTACCTATCAGTGCAGCCCATCAGTGCCCATCAGTGCAGCCTCATCAGTGAATATCAATTAAGGAGAAAAATTACCCATTTGCAAAATTGTATAACATGAAACATGTTTTTTTTTTTCAAAAATCTCTGTCTTTTTTTGTTTGTTTAGCAAAAAATAAAAACCCAAATGGTGATTAAATGCCACCAAAAGAAAGCTCCATTTGTGTGAAAAAAAATTATAAAAATTTCACTTGAGTACAGTGTAGCATGACCGCGCAATTGTCATTCAAAGTGTGACAGCGCTGAAAGCTAAAAATTGGGCTGGGCAGGAGGGAGGTTTAAAAGCCCAGTAATCAAGAGGTTAAGGCTCAAAGTTAATGTTTGCATTTTACTACACAAGGTTTATTGTTACATTGTGACACATGTAGGAAAAGAAACTACATAAATTGTTAGCATAAGTCAGGTTGGTGAAGACACAAATTAGCACAATGACAATTTATTTTCACAGGTTTGCAACCACTAAAATTCTGAATGACGTTGCATTCACCAACTGTCGTTCAGATCATTAGACATAGTTGTTAGGAAGACAGAATAAATCTGTGGAGGGTATTTGTTACATTTTTAAAAATCTATTTTAAATGCACATTTCTCATTTTCTAATTTGTGACATTAACTTCTTAGTAGTGGCTCACATTTTATGTCAGTAGGATTTTAAACTGCTTTTTTGCAGCAAAGCTTCCCTTAAAAACCAAAGATGGCTTTTGCTTCAGGGGGTATTATATGAGGTTTCTTATTTATCCTTGGCGTATAAAGGTTTTTAATGCATGTCCATATGGTCTTCTTTTTTAGATTAAACTTCATTTTATTCCTCTAATGCCCCATACACACAATCAGACATTGATTGGACATTCCAACAACAAAATCCATGGATTTTTTCCGACGGATGTTGGCACAAACTTGTTTTGCATACACACGGTCGCACAAAGTTGTCAGAATTTCCGATCGGCAAGAACGCTGTCACGTACACCACGTACGACAAGACTATAAAAGGGCAGTTCAGAACCAAGCGTGGCACCCTTTGGGCTCCTTTTGCTAATCTCGTGTTAGTAAAAGTTTGGTGAGAGACGATTCGCGCTTTTTCAGACTTGTGGTTTTCAGATTGTTTTCTGCTGTTCAGTTTGTGCTTGCGGGTTTGTATCTGGTCTTCAGTGCGTGCAGTGAGTTCGTATTTGACTATTCAGTGCGTTCTTGTCCGCTCGTTGCTGTTTTTCAGGTCGCTCTTCACAAGCCTTGCTGTTCTTCAGTGCGTTCTGTTACTTCGTTCTGAGCAGCCGACCGTTTTCTAGCCATGTTGCGTATACGTACTCCTCGTAGAGTTCGTGCTGTGTGGGGGCTTGGTTTTGGGGTCCTTACCTTGACACAAGTCCAGTCCATGAACAGAGTGGGGAGGAGTTCATGGACCAAGAATTGGTTGCTCCAGCGTGACCAGTTCTGTCACATGCCTTTGCTCCGTGAGATCCATGAGAATAATCCTGACGATTTCAGGAACTTTCTCAGGATGACGGACCCCGTATTTCACCGTTTGTTGGCTTTGCTGACCCCTTATATCAGCAGGCAGGATACCTGCATGAGGCAAGCCATCACTCCGGAGCAGAGGCTAGTCGCCACCCTGCGGTACTTGGCGACGGGGAGAAGCCTTCAGGACCTCAAGTTCTCGACAGGCATCTCCCCCCAGGCTCTGGGGATCATTATCCCAGAGACCTGTTCTGCCATCATTCAGGTCCTGCAGAAGGAGTATATTAAGGTAAGATTTTTATCCTTTAACATCATTTTTTATTGTATTTAATGTTTGATAATATATTGTATTCCTTTCCTCATTCCCTAATTACCATGATTGTAATATGCTGTGAATGTCCCCTTTGTCCTCATGCATGCTGGATTTTTATGTAATTTTTTTTTTGTCCTTCATGCATATTTGCCTTCACTTACCTCCCCAGCATGCTCTCCTGGCCCTATATTCACCTTGTGTAGTCACTTAACAATGTATTTTGTCAGCTCCATAGTAGTGCTTTACCCCAAACACTCCCTAAAATGTGTAAAAATGTGATTTGTGCTTTAAATTCATGCAGAGTGCCAGAGGCTTTTTTTTGGTGTCCCAAAATCATTTGGAACCCCCCCCCCCCCCCCAACTGCTAACTCAGCTGATACCAATCCTCTATCTGCTGACTTTGCCAAACCCATACACACTATACCCACCTCTTTTGTGGTCAGATTTATAGATAAATTCCCCAAAGCATGTGGTGTAAGGGCCTGCCTGAATTCTTTCAGATGGTACTGTTTAAAGTTTTTGTATCCTATTATTATCTTGATAGGTAATAGCAGAATGTTAAAATGTGCTAAAATGTGTACAGTGTGTATTTATATCTTTGTATTCTGACACTTCTTACCTGTCCAGTGGGCTGCCAATAGTGTAACTAAGGAGGGGCTGGCCAAAGTAAGACACATTATTTAGGCATTCATCTCTCAATGAAGTGGAGAGGGTTACCTGTCCAAAACATATCCCCCCCCCCATTAAATTTTACAAATGGCCCATGAGAGGGGGGAGGAGGAATCTGATAGGTGGACCTTATATCTTTGTCTTTAAATACTCCCTAAAATAAATGTTATACTGATGTTGGCCAAGAATGTTTGTGTCTAATCTGCTTTCCATGTTTATGTGCAAAATGATTAATTTCTTTTTCTTGCTTGACTCCACAGTTTCCTTCCAACCCACAGGAATGGCAGACTGTGGCCTCCCACTTTGCCCAGCGGTGGGACTTTCCTAACTGCGGAGGGGCAATTGATGGGAAATATGTCCACATCGTCCCACCACCCAACTTGGGGTCCTACTATTACAATTACAAGGGGTTCAATAATATTGTGATGTTGGCAGTGGTGTCGGCTATTTATGAGTTCCTGTATGTGGATGTGGGGAAGAATGGCCGGATGTCGGATGGTGGAGTTATCGCCCAGACGGAGTTCTAGAAACGTCTCCAGAATGGCAGCTTGGACTTGCCACCTCCAGAAGACAATGTGGAAGGACTCCCATACGTCGTTGTTGCGGATGAAGCAATTGCGCTGGGGGACCATCTTATGCAGCCATTCCCTATGAGGACCCTCAGCCCGGACCAGAGGGTTTTTAATTACCGGCTGGCCAGCGCCAGAAGAGTGGTGGAGAACACGTTTGGAATCATGGCCAGCCGGTTCCGCCTATTTCTTACACCCATACACATGGCGGAGTACAAACTGAATCATATCATCCTGGCATGCTGTGGAGGAGAAATTAAGGAGAAAATCTGCCAACTATGCTGCCTCAGGGGGCCTGAGGCTGGAATTCATGTAAATGAACCAACCCTGACGGTGCTTGAAGCTGGCCGTCCTGGCTTGCCCCCCCTGAGTGCCCGTGAGGTCCGTCTTAGATACCTTGATTACTTTGCGGGTAGGGGGGCCATCAATATGCAGACAATGTCTGATACATTTTGAAAATAAAAAAATCATTTTAACTACTAAAATCTTTGGTGACATTTACTGCTTGTGTTTCTTTTAGCTGACCCTGACAGAAATGTGGGGAGTCCTGAAAATGGGGTGATTGTGTAACATTCTAAAGCACTGTTGGGTGTTATTTACTAAAGGCAAAGACACTTTGCACTACAAGTGTACTTGAGCCTGCACTGAAACTGCACTTGTAGTGCAAAGTGGATTTGCCCTTAGGAAATAACCCCATTGTCACAGAAAACACCAATTTCTCACAACAAAATTTTAGGAGCATTGAAACAATAATCAACACATTCTTGAGTATCAATCTTTTTAATACCAGCACAATCACATGTGCATTTCTAAAAGGTTTTTAAAACAAACCAACATGTTTGTTGTATAACATTTTTTTGGGTCACATTAATAAAAATTGAAATGTCCATTTAAGGCAAAACAGGCATGTTTCAAACAAACAAGAAATACACAAATCTGGAACTTACAAAGTTCAACTTTTCTAGAAATTGAAGGCAATATCAGACATGAGTATTTATATACTCTATTTGATATTGCGTTCAGATGGGGTGAAGTCACCCCTGGAAACGACAAATTTTGAAGCTGCACACAAATTGCCGAATGTCAACATGTGCTAGCTGCCATCATGGGGGATCAAGGGACGTGTTTTGGGGGTGCAACCTCTTCATCTCAGCTACTTTATTATTAAGGAAGGGGTTGTACCCCCAAAACGCCTACATTGATCTCCCTGATGGCAGATAGCACATGCTGACACACTGTGTGCATCTTCAAAATTTGGCTTTTCTATAAAATGGCAAAAAATCTTAAACATTTTTACATTCAAAATACCACAAAAAAGGAAGGGATTTGGAGGTGTTTTAAACTCTCCCTAAAATATCACTGATGTTTTTCATTTTGTTTTTAACATCATTGATGTTTTTCTGGATGTTTTCCAAGTCCCTATTACACGCCATGATCTCCCCAATCAGGATCTGTGCACTTTTACTGGTGAAATGACCTGGATCCACAACATCACGATCACCTAAAAATATAGAAACAAAAACATACCATGTATTATAAATATGCCGGCATCCATCTCTTACCTGAGCCTGTGGTCTCAGACACTCACCTGATGTGGTGACTATTTCCACCATGTCTCCTTCCTCCTCCTCCTGTTGGCTTTGGGGGATTTCACCTTCTTCCTGAGGTGGGGGGTCAGTTGTCTCCTCTGATGAGTGGTGTCCTCCGAGTCTTTTCTCCCCTATGTAAAAAAAAATAGGTATACTTAGCACACAGATATTTTAGGACAGAAATAGGAATATAAAACATTGCTTGGAAGTGGGGTACAGTTGTCTGTTTTGGCAGAGTTCCAAGATGAAGAAATATTTTTTTACTTTGTCAAGCTTGAATACTTACCTGTTTTGTACAAGCTTCACAGATGGAGTCACCCCTATAGTATACACTGGAGCACCTGTGTGGGGCCCCCTAATAAAAAGGGTGTTCTGGTGTCCCACACTAGTGCTCCAGCGTCCAGATGTGTAAACTGCTGCTGAGTGTCCTCTCCTTGCACAGAATCTAGTTTGCATTACTCTTAAGTAGGCTAGCAAAAATGTATTCAAATGCATATGGCCAAAACAATAGTGTTTTCTATGCCGAACGAACAATTTTTCATACGAACGAACAATGTGCCTATGAACATGAAAGTTGCCATTTTAAACTGTACAACAGTAAAGAAAAACACATGGAGCAGCACGAACTTAATCAAAATAAAGAACAGGAACACAGCACAACTACTTACTTTTTTGCAGCACTCTCCTCATCCTTCTGTACTGATCGTGCTTCCTTAATTTGAGGTCCGATCACCGCTTCCTGAGCTGATCCTGGATCGTCATACCCCGAAATTCTTCTGCAGACTTTTGACCACTTTCGCCATTATCTTGGCCTTTCTGACACTGGGGTTGGGGTAAGGTTCATACTTCCCGTCATAGTCGGCCCTCTTCAGGATGTTGACCATCTCCAATATCTCCCCAAAGGACATATTTGAGGCCTTAAATCGTCTCTTCCAGGATCGGGACGTTTCTGGCTCCGGGCTTTCCTCCTCCTCCTCCTCGTTGCTGTAATTTGCACGCACCTGTTGTGTCTCCACCATGTGCTCTTCCCCCACTGCGCCGAACGAGAAGGGGCGGGGAATAGACTAGAAAGAACGTAAGGGGCGGGCGGAGTTTCATGCATGCACAGTGTATATAAAGCGTAACACGTGTGCGTAGTACGTACGATCTGTGAGTGGAGGAAGAAGTATTGGAGGCGCCGATCGTGATAACGAAGGTAAGATCTAAACTTGGGCCTATACTGCTTCTAGATTGAGGCCTATATTATAACAAGATTAGGAGAGTTTCGCTTGACATTAGGGTTTGTCTTGTGTCTTGCAGATAAAATGGATGGCTTCAATGACCACAACTTCCTCCCCTTGTTCATAGACAAGTACAGGGAGCTGCCCTGTCTGCAGGGATGGACTGGCCATCGGGACTACCGGGAGTTGGGAATCTGCCAATTGCATCTGCGGTGCGGGGCGATCTACCCGTCAATCGCCGACAGCTGGCCCCTGACGGGTAGATCGATATTTAGCCAGCATGCAGAGTAGCGCAGGAAGCGTCTGTAGTAAGTTCTCTCTCATGTCACGCTGCTCCCCGGCAGCCCCTCCTCTCTTCTCGTCCATCCCCATTGGCTTGTGACATCATCTGGGATGGACGAGAAGAGAGGAGGGGCCGCCGGGGAGCAGCGTGACACGAGAGACAACTTATTACAGATGCTTCCTGCACTACTATGTGCCCCATGATGTGCCCCATAATGTGCTCTGATGTGCCCCATGATGTGCCTGGATGTGCCCCATAATGTGCCATGTGCCCTGATGTGCCCCATAATGTGTCATGTGCCCTGATGTGCCCGTGCCCTGATGTGCCATGTGCCCTGATGTGCTATGTGCCCCATGCCCTGATGTGCCATGTGGTCTGATGTGTCCCATGCCCTGATGTGCCCCGTGCCCTGATGTACTATGTGCCCTAATGTGCCCCGATGTTCCCAGTGCCCTGATGTCCCCCATGCCCTGATGTGCCATGTGCCCTGATGTGCCCCATGCCCTGATGTGCTATGTGCCCTGATGTGCCCCGATGTGCCCTGATGTATCCGATGTGCCCTGATGTGCCCCGTGCCCTGATGTGCTATGTGCCCTGATGTGCTATGTGCCCGATGTGCCCTGATGTGTCCCTTGCCCTGATGTGCTATGCGCCCCGTGCCCTGAAGTGCCCCGTGCCCTGAAGTGCCCTGTGCCCTGATGTGCTATGTGCCCTGAAGTGCCCCGTGCCCTAATGTGCTGTGCGCCGATGTCCTATGCCCTGATGTGCCCCTTGCCCTGATGTGCCTTGTTCCCCGATGTCCTGTGCCCTGATGTGCCCCAATGTCCTGTGCCCTGATGTCCTGTGCCCCGGTGTGCTGTGTCTCAATGTCATGTGTCCTGATGTGCTGTGCCCTGATTTACTGTGACCTGTGCCCTGATTTCCTGTACCCTGTTGTGCTGTGTCCTGATGTGCTATACCCTGATGTGCTGTGCTCTGTACTCTGTGATGTGCCCTGATGTGCTGTGTCCTGTACCCTGATGTGCTGTGCCCTGTACCCTGATGTGTTGTGCCCTAATGTGCCCTGTACGCTGATGTGCTGGGCTCTGTACCCTGATGTGCTGTGCCCTGATGTACTGTGACCTGTGCCCTGATGTCCTGTACCCTGATGTCCTGTACCCTGATGTGCTGTACTCTTATGTGCTGTGTTCTGATGTGCTGTGCCCTGTACCCTGATGTGCTGTGCATTGTGCCCTGATGTGCCCTGATGTGCCCTGTACGCTGATGTGCTGGGCTCTGTATTCTGATGTGCTGTGCCCTGATTTGCTGTGCCCTGATGTGCCTTGTGCCCTGATGTGCTGGGCTCTGTACCCTGATGTGCTGTGCCCTGATGTGCTGGGCTCTGTACCGTGCCCTGATGTGCACTGTACCCTGATGTGTTGTGCCCTGGGCCGGTCTGGATGAAATCCAGGGCCACATTTTTGTCCCAGTCCAGCCCTGCCTGTCTGTGGCAGGTGAAACACCCCTAATACAACAATAAACAAAAGAGGCAGGCAGCGCTGGAGAAACTGCTGGAGTTGGTGAAGCCGGTGGTCCCCACGGCAACCATCCCCTATTTAAAAGCTAAAATTGGTGGCCTGAGGAGCACTTATCTTAGAGAGCGCAAGAAGGTCACGGATTCCCAGAGATCCGGAGCTGCAGCAGATGACATTTATGTCCCCAGGCTGTGGTACTATGAGAGACTGCGATTTCTGTCAGACCAGACTGGAGTCAGGGAATCTCTCTCAACTCTCCCTTCCACTCTTCCTTCTACCCCAGCTGAGGCTTCCGATGTCCAACCTGGGCCTTCCAGCCAGGAAGAAGTGGAGGAGCCCAGCTGGAGCCAGGTATAGCATTCTTCTACAGATTTCTGGTCGATAAATAAATTATGTTTACTAGATGTTATTATTGATCACTAATTGCTGAATTAATAAAGTGTTTGACATATCAATAGACAGTAGTGGGCAAAAATAATTGGGACAAGAATGAAAAATGCTGAGCTCAGAATGATAGTCTGTTATATTTGTTAAATCATAAAAGAAAAAAATTTGCGCTGATCTAAATGTATAAGCAAGCAGCCAGCAAAGTTTGTTGATATCAAACAAAAAATCACATAAAAAATATTGCGGCGCTAAAAGAGGTCTGAAGAATGGGAGAAGTCCAATCACCAGATATAGTGCAGATGTGAAAGGGCACTCATCACCACGTGATAATGTAGTCTGCTTACCAGAAAGCTATACGGATTAAGCATGTATGGATATTCCTCAATAGCATCCAGCAAATCCAGCTACCTGGAACCCCTCGTCATCACAGACAGCAACCTCCGTGTAACTTCCTTCACAAATCTACCACTCCCAGTAATCGCATCAAAGATGGGACTTTCCAATGTATGGTCATCAAATACCCAAGAAGAGAAATGAAGGACCCATAGTGAAGCACGTAATGATAATAAAATAACTTTATTATAGTAACTTACAGTTAGTAGTTCAAATTTGCATGCATCAGAAAAAGGACAATCGGCTGCAGCATTCAGCGTGCTGGTGTCAACCTGCCTGACATGTTTCTTCCTAATGGATTTCTTCAGAGGCATGTAGGACAAAATGAACCGGGCAATATACCAAGTGATATGACTCATCACATCTAACTATACGGATTGATAGATTTTTGTGTGCTATATACAGCTAACCTACATCTACAATTATATATCTTTTGATGTTTGCTATTTCGGGCCATGTAGGCCTTTAAATCATTTATTTTTCCTTCCACATGTATTTGTTCATATTTTTCTATGCCTACTCAATAAAACTATTGAAAAGAGAAAAACTGAGCAATTTAAATCACCCTTGCCAGTGTTAAGTGGTTGGTCTTATCCATGTAAACTGATACTTTCTGCTGGAGAGCTTGAGCTTGTGAAAAACAACAGAATTTCTGGCTGGATCACCAGTGAAAATATACGAAAGAAAGGCTAAAAAATATACAGCCATCACATCCAGGAATTGATAAACTGCCATATAATAAATGGTTGGGTTTAATACTGCTTTAATCGAAATTGACCATCTGAAGGAAAGTTTTGCATAATTAACAACAGGAACCGCGTCAGTAAACTACTGGCCAATTTCTATTCACTGGTCAATGCAGGCCTATTAATGTTTGATGGAAAATCATGTGTCATATATGCTTACACTGCCTACTCTTTGCCTTTATATTTGTTGTTGGTCATAATTGTGCTTATCAATATGGTTTTGTATACATTTGATTGATGTATCTTGTATGCATCGTGCTTTGTTTTTGTGCTTCAATAAAAAACACTTAAAATAAACCCAAAGAAGCATGTGTCACTGCTAAAACTACCTGAAATGACATAGATTTTAGTACTGCTATATGTAAGCCAAGCTAATTGTAAAAGAAAGAAATCAATTTCACACCCAAATACAGTATGCACTGCTAATGTATGAAGTAGCTGTGACTGTCTGTGAAAATTGTGTTGTTGCACTACACCATATACAGCTTTAAGACATCCCACAAATGTACTTTTTCTCCTCAAAGCACCACGAAAAGATCCTCTTCCTGCTGTATGTTTTGTTTTTTTTTAATGTTTGAATTTGTACATGTCCCCCCCATGGCAGTGCCAAGTTTTCCATGCTTTTTTGATAGTAGTTTGTTATACTTACCTCCTCTGTTGCAGTGGATTTGCACAGAGCAGCCCAGATCCTCCTCTTCTTGGCTCCCTCCTGTTCAGTGCCCCCACAGCAAGCAGCTTGCTATGGGCACACCCGAGCCGAGTCACAGCTCCCTGTGTCCATTCAGACATGGAGTTGTGGCCCGGCCAGGCCCGGCCCTGCCCCACCCCTCCCCCTCCTCATTCGCTGGCTGACTTTGATTGACAGCAGCGGGAACCAATGGCCCCATTGCTGTGTCTCAGCCAGGAGGGAGAGTCTCGGACGGCTGAGACACTCGTGGACATTGCTGGACAGAGATGAGGCTCAGGTAAGTATTAGGAGGGCTGAGGGGGGCTGCTGCACACAGAAGGTGTTTTATCGTACTGCATAGCATGCAGTAAGATAAAACAACTTCTGACTTTACAACTCCTTTAACAACAGGATTTACCCCAATGACTTCAATGACTTTTTTTTTTTATCACCCTAGGGAATAAAATTGCAACTTTTTATGTTACACGGTATTTGCGCAGCAATTTTTCAAACGCCTTTTTATTGGAAAAAAACTGTTTCATATATATATATATATATATATATATATATATATATATATATATATATATATAAAACACTTAAAGCGAAGTTCCACCCACTTTTGAAAGGTGGTCTTAAACGAAAGATCACCTCTCCACCCCTTGTCTTTGGATATTACATTTTTTTTTTTCTTCTAACGTACGTTTTTATGAAGTACATAGTGTACTTCCGATCCATCCGGTCTGTGGCGCAGGACATCATATCTTTTTTGTGAGGCGAGCCCCCCCTGTCTTCTGGGACCTGTGTGTGTCCCAGAAGGCAGCTGGCCATTCACAAAATGCTGCGGGACTCACGCATGCGCAGTAGGAAATTTTTTTTTTGTATAGTGGTAAAGATGATTTTACGCCAAGTAAATAGATACCTAATATGTCACGCTTTAAAATTGTGCACACTCGTGGAATGCAGCCAAGCTTCGGTACTTAAAAATCTCCATAGGCGTCGCTTTAATTTTTTTTTACAGGTTACATGTTTAGAGTTACACAGTAGGTCTAGTGCTAGAATTATTGCTCTTGCTCTAATGTTTGCGGAGTTTGTAACCTGTGTGTATCTGGCTCTGATACTAGCCAGTGCCTCACCAGCCATTGACCTTGCCGCACATCCCTGATTATAACCATGAATGACCGAATGTCTGCCAGCGTACTAGCAACAGGTAACATTATCAGGCAGGCAGCCGTCTTGCACAGCATCCTTGGTTGCTAGAAGGCAGGCAGCCACTTGCGTCCTAACAACCAAATGTGCTTACAGACACACAGTGGGAAGTCGTCATTTAGTGCCACCAGTAATGCCGGTAATAAATGAATGACTCCTAGCTGCAGTCATAGGTTCGTTTTGGTGGACAGGCAAACCTCTGATTTAGTTTGCCAAAATGCAAGCACTCAAAGTTTGGGTGGTCCCTGGATGGCAGCAAACATGAACCCCCATCCCTACTTTGTAATATACAGTATATTAGATACAGTAGGGGAGGGCATACAAATTATTCAGAAGCTCATTTACACACACAAAACTTACAAACATTTAACTAAATCAAACAAAATAAAGTACAGCAATGCTGGTGTATACAACTATTGATTCCTGCTAAAGGAGAAAGTAGTAAATGCATTTAATCAATCAGAAAGTTTATTTATTGAAAATTCACTTGAGGAAAAAAAAATCACTGTGGGTTACAAATCCAGACTGTGCTGTTTTTCAGTCATTCCTTTCAGGCTGAACAGGATAGGGTAAGCTAGAAATCTCCACCCTCCGCAGAGTGAAGAAATTGCAGTGAGTAGTTTGGTTGCTATGCATGTTAATGACTTTGTACCCTGGGCTGTAGGATCTGTTTTAAAAGAGGACAAGCAAGCAAGGCGAAGCTCAGAGTGAAGGTGGAAAACAGGCAGTGAAGACATCAGCACAGAAACAGTGTGAGCGCAGCTTCTGTGAACTCCACACAGGCAGACCTCCAGGTAGCACAGTTTACTGATCTCCATACTATAAGTAACAGAATAGGAATTGGGACATGAAACCTCTTTATGCAGCAATCCTATTACTCATTCTAGCAATCTGCACACTACAAGTGGAAGGTAAGTTACTATTTTTTTTTAAATACCATTTCTCTTTTACAGTTATTTAGTTTCAGAATAAAATACTTAACAGTCTGCTAGTTGCATTTTGCTAGAAACTACTAGATGTATAAATGTAGCGACAAGGTATAAACGCACCTTGTTATGCATTATATAGTTAAGTATTCCCTGAAAAGCAATGCTCTTTTTGCAGTCTGTATAGGACTTAAACATGATGTTATATTTTAACAAGGGAACACATCTCTGTAGCTTTTGAGTCTGAAATGTCTTAATAAGCTGTGCTTTAGCATTACATTTTTTTAAATTTTAGAAAACTGTCTTATGTAAATTCACATACAGTAATAATAATGATAGCATGGCGCAGATATAAATATAACACACACAATATTTAAATATATACAATATGTGTGTGTGTGTGTGCGTTAGTTTCCTCTGTCATCTTTTTTTCATCTTTTTTTCCCCAGGGTCAAAATGCAAGTGTTCTAGAAAGGGTCCAAAAATTAGATTCACAGATGTTCAGAAACTGGAAATCAAACCAAGACATCCATATTGTGAGGAAAAGATGATTATGTATGTATTTAGCTATTTACCTTAAATTTTTATTTTTAAGCATGACAGTCAATATGTAAAATTAAAATTTAGAAATGTACTATAGTATTTTCTACTAAACCTAGTGAACATAAGAATATTTGTGTTACTTTGTGCTGTTTTCATTTTCATGCAGATTTTAAACAGGTTCAAAAAGACTGCTTAGACTAAAGGACAGATCCAGGCTAGATCATTATTAAATTTGGAAACTAAAATTTGATTTATACTAACAACTTTATTCTTTCCTATGGGGAAACTGTATTCTTTTAGAGATGAGTCCTCTTATTTTTTCGTAGTATAGTAGGTAATATCTGGTAATGAATTGTGGTTGCCTGAATTGCATTATTCTTTGTAGACCACACAGGTCAGCATACAAATGTTAAAATTGCAGAGTTCCCTTATTCAACCTATCTCATAGTAACTACATAGTTTCTAGCTGTGGTGTTTTGGGTGTTCTTGCCATCCTGCACTGTTCCAGTACTCATAATTACATAATTAGCTTTGGGTGAACTGACCCTATAATGTGTAGAATTTTAGTTACCTTTACTTCTACATATTTGCCTTTGTCTGTTCTCAGGTTCGATTAATGAAGGTGAAGGCCTTCTGAATGTTTCTAAAAGGGACATTGCAAAATTTACAGATTTTACAATAGTGAATTGTGGTTTATTCAATGCCTTAGCATTTCTTTTCACATTTATTTACAATCAGCATAGCAAAAAGTTTCACTGTGCATGGTTTCTGCTGTAGTACACTTACAGTATACTTTAGTTCCATCCAAGAAGAGGGGAACAGTGAGTTTCCATACTAAGGGCTTGTAGTTACTAGAACATGTATAGTAACACGCTGATGTGCATTTAGGTCGTCTTCAGCAAAGCTGCATTTTTGAAGGATTACAGTACATTTTATTTTTGACATTAATTGTACACAGGTTAGTACATCAAAAAACAATCATGTAGGATGTTTATGGGAACAGTCCCAATTAAAAGAGTGTTTTCTCATATCCATGCATTTTACCTGCATGATCACTGCATCTGGTGTGAATGAGCCCTTAACGGTGCAGGTTCTTAATTCATCTTCATCAGGTGTGGTCATTGACGTGTTTTAGTTTATCTTGATCAATTATGTTCAGACTAATCCTATGTAAAGTCTTAAAACCTGGTAAATCAGACAAAGCCTATACAGAGAGATGCAGTTTAATTTATATGCAAATAACCACTTTTATGTAGATGTTGAGCTTGGTCTTGCTCATGCCCACTTCCTATCAGACAACATGGATGTCTTTCACATTGAAAGACCAATAGTGAAGCTCAGAAGGTAATAACGTTGGGACCAAGCTTGAGATTTACAGGGGAAGTTAAGATTTCATGTAACTTCAGCTGCTTATATTTCTGGATATATCAGTCATTTTGGATGCAGCTTTCACCTAGTTTGGCACTGTTTGAATTTACCAGACCTGTGACCGGTTTACTTTAAAGTACATCTGAGTCGCTATTATGGATCGTGTGCAGGAAGTAAAGTGATAGGTAGCCAAACCAACAAATTTAGTGGATTGTGAGATAAGAGAAAGTGTTGCAACATGCAACTATTTTAGGAAAAGTCAATATTTAAATATAATATATTCCCCAAATAATATAGTATGCAGACAATTTCTTATTATCTACTGATTATTATTATTATTATTATCATGCAGGATTTATATAGCGCAACAGTTTGCGGAGTGCTTTACAATGTGAGGGCAGACAGTACAGTTACAATACAATTCAACAAGGAGGAATCAGAGGTCCGTGCTGGTTAGAGCTTACTATCTAAAAGGGAGGGTCAAGTGATACAAAAGGTAATGACTATGGGCGATGAGGTGATGGAGAAAATAAAAGTACAGTTGATAGGTGGAGGCAGGATAGGAGAAACGTTTTCAGGGATCGCCTTAAAATAGATAGGGTTGGAGACAGATTGTTTAAGGGAACTCCAAATGACGAGAGAGGCTTCGGAGAAGTCCTGGAGGTGAGCATGGCAGGAGGTGACAAGGGAACTAGAGAGCAGGAGGTCTTAGGAGGAATGAAGAGAACGATTTTGTTGGTATTTTGAGACTAGGTTAGTGATGTAGCTAGGGGCCAAGTTGTGGATGGCTTTGTAAGTTATTGTTTGTAATAGTATGCAGTTTTCACCAATCTCAGCACTGCCACAGCAGGATGGCAGCTATATGTGTCAATGTACACAGTGCCTGCACATACTGCAAGCATTTAAAACTCCACTCTTTCCAAACCCTCTCCCCAGCCCTGTACTGCAGAAAACTACCAGTCAATGTCTTCCTCACCCTCAGGCTGGGTTCACACTGGTCCGACAAACGCTCCGACATTGGGAGCTCATGTCGCATGACGTGTGAAATTTAATGTTTCCCTATGGGAGCCGTCCTAACTGGTCCGACACAAGTCGTTCCGACTTTAGAAATGCTCCCTGTACTACTTTGGTCCGACTTTGATCCTACTTCAGCCTATTGACTATCATTGAAGTCGGATCAAAGTCGGATTGCCGTCTTGCATGATCCGACTTTGGCACGCGACTTGTGCTCAGATGTTCTTGAGGGGGAACTCCGCGCCAAATTTTAAATAAAAAACCGGCATGGGTTCCCCCTCCAAGAGCATACCAGGCCCTTGGGTCTGGTATGGACCTTGAGGGGAACCCCCTACGCCGATAAAAACGGCGTGGGGGTCCCTCCCAATCCATACCAGACCCTTATCCGAGCACGCAGCCCGGCCGGACAGGAATGGGGGTGGGGACGAGCGAGCGCCCCCCCCCTCCTGAGCCGTACCAGGCCGCATGCCCTCAACATGGGGGGTTGGTGCTTTGGGGGAGGGGGCGCGCTGCGGCCCCCCCACCCCAAAGCACCTTGTCCCCATGTTGATGAGGACAAGGGCCACTTCCTGACAACCCTGGCCGTTGGTTGTCGGGGTCTGCGGGCGGGGGCTTATCGGAATCCGGGAGCCCCCTTTAATAAGGGAGCCCCCAGATCTCGGCCCCCCACCCTATGTGAATGAGTATGGGGTACAGCGTACCCCTACCCATTCACCTAGGAAAAGTGTCAATTTAAAAAAAAACACTACACAGATTTTTAAAGCATTTTATTAGACAGCTCCGGGGGTCTTCTTCCGACTTCGGGGGTCTCTCCGGTTCTTCTCCACGCTCTCCGGATCTTCTGCCGGGCTCCTCCGCTCTCTTCTGCTCTTTTGCCGCTCTTTTGCTAAAGCGGAGGAGCCTGGTCTTCAATCTTCTGCCTTCTGCCTTCTGCCTTCTGCCCTCTTCTCCTGATGTTGACACGACGCTCTCCCCGGCTGGAATGCTCTCTGTGCGCTCTGCTCTGACTTATATAGGCGGTGACCCCGCCCCCTTATGCCGTCACAGTCCCTGGGCATGCTGGGACTGTGACGGCATAAGGGGGCGTGGTCATCGGGTGATGACCACGCCCCCTAAAACGTCACAGTCCCAGCATGCCCAGGGACTGTGACGGCATAAGGGGGCGGGGTCACCGCCTATATAAGTCAGAGCAGAGCGCACAGAGAGCATTCCAGCCGGGGAGAGCGTCGTGTCAACATCAGGAGAAGAGGGCAGAAGGCAGAAGGCAGAAGATTGAAGACCAGGCTCCTCCGCTTTAGCAAAAGAGCGGCAAAAGAGCAGAAGAGAGCGGAGGAGCCCGGCAGAAGATCCGGAGAGCGTGGAGAAGAACCGGAGAGACCCCCGAAGTCGGAAGAAGACCCCCGGAGCTGTCTAATAAAATGCTTTAAAAATCTGTGTAGTGTTTTTTTTTAAATTGACACTTTTTTCCTAGGTGAATGGGTAGGGGTACGCTGTACCCCATACTCATTCACAAAGGGTGGGGGGCCGGGATCTGGGGGCTCCCTTATTAAAGGGGGCTCCCGGATTCCGATAAGCCCCCCGCCCGCAGACCCCGACAACCAACGGTCAGGGTTGTCGGGAAGAGGCCCTTGTCCTCATCAACATGGGGACAAGGTGCTTTGGGGTGGGGGGGCCGCAGCGCGCCCCCCTCCCCCAAGGCACCACCCCCCATGTTGAGGGCATGCGGCCTGGTACGGTTCAGGAGGGGGGGGGCGCTCGCTCGTCCCCACCCCTATTCCGGTCCGGCCGGGCTGCGTGCTCGGATAAGGGTCTGGTATGGATTGGGGGCGACCCCCCACGCCGTTTTTTCGGCGTAGGGGGTTCCCCTCAAGGTCCATACCAGACCCAAGGGCCTGGTATGCCTCTGGAGGGGGAACCCATGCCGGTTTTTTATTTAAAATTTGGCGCGGAGTTCCCCCCTAAAGATTCATACCAAACACAGTGCCGGCATTGGCGGGGATCCAAGTCGGATCCCCGTTCATTGAAAGTCGGACACATGCCGGCTTCATGTCGCAGGGCAAAGTCGGATCCAAAGTAGGACGGCTGTCGTGTCGCACCAGTGTGAACCCAGCCTCAGCCCTGAACTGTACAGCATGATTGACATTCCAAGATTGGCTGATTATATCAGAGAAAATGACAATCCACGTTATTACCTACCTTTTTTTTATTTTGTGTATGAATTATGTCTTTCGGACACTGATATATTTAGGTTTTACTTTACACCTGCAAAGAATATGTACCAAATAAATATTGGCTGCAGCAATATTTGTGGTGTGTTGAAAATGACTATCAAATATAACCAGGTTTTGAAAAAGAAGTTTAAATAACTTTAAGGTTTAAAATATGCACAGTTGACTTTTGGTTCAGCTATCTTTAGAAGAAAGCTGGAATTTCAGTGCCTTTTTGTCTAATGTGGCAGTTGACATGCAGCAATCAGCTAAATTAACATAGTTGCAAAGATATCAACTGACTATATAGCCTCTGTGTTATATTGAATAGTCATTTACGAATGTCTGAAAATAAATTATAATGTCCTTCATTATTTGCAGTAGGACAATTTGTCTTCCCAGGCAATGCACCTGCAAGAAAAAAGTAGGTTTAAAATGATACTTAAGGCTATCACTACAGCCTTGTCCTGTTCAGAAAGCGCCTTTGAATCCTCTCTATATATTACATTTTCATTGTGGACACCACCAACATGCCAGGGGGGAGTATTGTGAGGTTTGTTGCTATCAGGGCAGTGACACTAGCACATCACTGCTACCATAGCATTACATCAACAAACGAGTTTTTTACAATGCCTACAATGCACATTCTCTGCCAACTGTGCATGTGCTGAGAAAGGAATGGGAACACATGGTTTTTATGTCCAATATGTAAGCACTTGCTATAGAGATGCATTAATAAAAGAAGTAAAAATGATATTTTATTATAATGGGAAGCACAATATACTATAAATGAGGTTGCTAAAAGAATCTTACACCATGTTAAACTTATAAAAGTAAACGTTTTACCCAAAATTAGACAACATAGGTTGTCTGTTAATATCTTTGTTAGCTAGAAGATCTCCTGAAACTTGGCTTTACATTACAATTAAGGGCTCAACCTTAGTGGTAATCCTTGCCCATACATCTAAGCCATGCCTGCATACTATCTCTCCACTGAGTGAGAAAATCCTTATTGGCCATTGATACTTGTTTGACAGGGGATGATGGATAGATGAGGCTTAGAGTGGTTGCAAACCCTTCCATATACCCAGTGAAGTGATTGGCCTCAGGTGATACACAGAGATGAAACAAATCCTTCTACATAAGTTGTATCTGTTTATCTGCAGCCTTCTCTTTTCTACATTCTTTGAAAATGCTGAATTATAAAGCTTGTCTGAGAGTTCAGAAAAAAGAGAGCTCAAGTCACACTCTGCAGAGCTCATTGAAGAGAGCTCTGACAGCTGATTGGAGGGAAGGGACACACCCCCCTCCATACAGCACACAGGAACAGAGCTGAGGCTGTCAATCAGCTGGAGGTCCCTCCCCTGTCACCATTTTTCTCTTGGTGTCAGGAAAAATTGTCAGAAGTGATTAATGCTAATAGCATAGGAACGAAGCAGCAGACAAAAGTGACACTTAGGGGGTTATTTACGAAAGGTAAATCTACTTTGCACTACAAGTGCAAAGTGCAATTGAAATTGCACTGAAAGTGCACTTGGAAGTGCAGTCGCTGTAAATCTGAGGGGAAGATCTGAAATAAGGGGGAGCTCTGCTGATTTTATCATCCAATCATGTGCAAGCTAAAATGCTGTTTTTTATTTATCTTGCATGTCCCCCTCGGATCTACAGCGACTGCACTTCCAACTGCACTTTCAGTGCAATTTCAAGTGCACTTTGCACTTGTAGTGCAAAGTGGATTTGCCTTTCGTAAATAACCCCCTTAGTGCTCTTCATTGAGTCACGATATAGAAGGATATGCTTTGTTCATATTTCATGTCTGAGATTTACAACCACTTTAAGCTGGCCATATACAGTGGGGACGGAAAGTATTCAGACTGCCTTACATTTTTCACTCTTTGTTATATTGCAGCCATTTGCTAAAATCATTTAAGTTCACTTTTTTCCTCATTAATGTACACACAGCACCCCATATTGACAGAAAAACACAGAATTGTTGACATTTTTGCACATTTATTAAAAAAGAAAAACTGAAATATCACATGGTCCTAAGTATTCAGACCCTTTGCTGTGACACTCATATATTTAACTCAGGTGCTGTCCATTTCTTCTGATCATCCTTGAGATGGTTCTACACCTTCATTTGAGTCCAGCTGTGTTTGATTATACTGATTGGACTTTATTAGGAAAGCCACACACCTGTCTATATAAGACCTTACAGCTCACAGTGCATGTCAGAGCAAATGAGAATCATGAGGTCAAAGGAACTGCCTGAAGGGCTCAGAGACAGAATTGTGGCAAGGCACAGATCTGGCCAAGGTTACAAAAAATTTCTGCTGCACTTAAGGGTCCTAAGAGCACAGTGGCCTCCATAATCCTTAAATGGAAGACGTTTGGGACGACCAGAACCCTTCCTAGAGCTGGCCGTCCGGCCAAACTGAGCTATCGGGGGAGAAGAGCCTTTTTGAGAGAGGTAAAGAAGAACCCAAAGATCACTGTGGCTGAGCTCCAGAGATGCAGTCAGGAGATGGGAGAAAGTTGTAGAAAGTCAACCATCACTGCAGCCCTCCACTAGGGGCTTTATGGCAGAGTGGCCCGATGGAAGCCTCTCCACATGAAAGCCCGCATGGAGTTTGCTAAAAAACACCTGAAGGACTCCAAGATGGTGAGAAATAAGATTCTCTGGTCTGATGAGACCAAGATAGAACTTTTCAGCCTTAATTCTAAGCGGTATGTGTGGAGAAAACCAGGCACTGCTCATCACCTGTCCAATACAGTCCCAACAGTCCCAACAGTGAAGCATGGTGGTGGCAGCATCATGCTGTGGGAGTGTTTTTCAGCTGCAGGGACAGGATGACTGGTTGCAATCGAAGGAAAGATGAATGCGGCTAAGTACAGGGATATCCTGGACGAAAACCTTCTCCAGAGTGCTCATGACCTCAGACTAGGCCAAAGGTTTAATTTCCAACAAGACAATGACCCTAAGCACACAGCTAAAATAACGAAAGAGTGGCTTCACAACAACTCCGTGACTGTTCTTGAATGGCCCATCCAGAGATCTGACTTAAACCCAATTGAGCATCTCTGGAGAGACCTAAAAATGGCTGTCCACCAATGTTTACCATCCAACCTGACAGAACTGGAGATGATCTACAAGGAGGAATGGCAGAGGATCCCCAAATCCAGGTGTGAAAAACTTGTTGCATCTTTCCCAAAAAGACTCATGGCTGTATTAGATCAAAAGGGTGCTTCTACTAAATACTGAGCAAAGGGTCTGAATACTTAGGACCATGTGATATTTCAGTTTTTCTTTTTTTAATAAATGTGCAAAAATGTCAACAATTCTGTGTTTTTCTGTCAATATGGGTTGCTGTGTGTACATTAATGAGGAAAAAAAATGAACTTAAATGATTTTAGCAAATGGCTGCAATATAACAAAGTGAAAAAATTTAAGGGGATCTGCATACTTTTTTGCTAGCAAAAATATGTTTGCAATTTTGTTTTAAGAACGTTCCTTTGATTTTCAAAATTGCAAATGGAGTCAAATTGACATTTATCTTCGACCATAGTGAGAAGAAAATTCAGTGGAATGAGACGTCATATGGAATTACCCACAAAATGACCCCATTTTGGAAAGCAAACACCCCAACGTTTATTCTGTGAGGCGTAATGAGTCTTTTGAACGGTGCATTTTTTTCCACAATTCTTCGGAAAACATGGAAAGAAGTTTAAAACATTTTTTTTTACACAAAGTGGTCAGTTTATAAAATATTTCTAACTCTAAGCATGTATATAACAAAAATGACACCCGAAAACAAATTCTGCTACTCCTCTTGAGTATGACGATACCACATGTGTGAGACTTTTACACAACCTGGCCACATACAGAGGCCCAACATGCAGGGAGCACCATCAGGTGTTCTAGGAGCATAAATTACACATATAATTTCCTAATGACCTTTTACACTTTTGAAGGCCCTGGAGCACCAGGACAATGGAATTACCCACAAAATGACCCCATGTTGAAAAGCAAACACCCCAACGTATATTCTGTGAGGCATGGGCTGCAGATAGGTATTCGGGTACTCTGATGGGCTGCAGATAGGTACTCAGGTACTCTGATGGGCTGGTGACAGGTCCTTGGGTACTCTGATGGGCTGGTGACAGGTACTCGGGTACTCTGATGAGCTGGAGATAGATGCTTGGGTACTCTGATGGCCCGGTGACAGGTACTCGGGTACTCTGATGGCCTGGTGACAGGTACTCGGGTACTCTGATGGCCTGATGACAGGTAATCGGGTACTCTGATGGCCTGGTGATAGGTACTCGGGTACTTTGATGGGCTGGTGACTGGTACTTGTGTACTCTTATGGGTGCTGACAGGTACTTAGATGGGCAGTGACAGGTACTCAGATGGGCTGTGACAGGTACTCAGGTACTCGGATGGGCTGTGACAGGTACTCAGATGGGCTGTCACAGGTACTCAGGTACTTGTGTACTCAGATGAACTGTGACAAGTACTCAGGTACTCAGATGGACTGTGACAGGTACTCAGGTACTTGGGTACTCAGATAAACTGTGACAGGTACTCGGGTACTCAGATGAACTGTGACAGGTACACAGGTACTCGGGTACTCAGATGGACTGTGACAGATACTTAGGTACTCAGATATACTGTGACAGGTACTCAGGTACTCAGATGGGCTGTGACAGGTACTCGGGTACTCAGATGAACTGTGACAGGTACACAGGTACTCGGGTACTCAGATGGACTGTGACAGATACTCAGGTACTCAGATATACTGTGACAAGTACTCAGGTACTCGGGTACTCAGATGGGCTGTGACAGGTACTCGGGTACTCAGATATACTGTGACAGGTACTCAGGTACTTGGGTACTCAGATGGGCTGTAACAGGTACTCAGGTACTCAGATGGGCTGTAACAGGTACTCAGGTACTCAGATGGGCTGTGACAGGTACTCAGGTACTCAGATATACTGTGACAGGTACTCGGGTACTGAGATGGGCTGTGACAGGTACTCAGGTACTCAGATATACTGTGACAGGTACTCAGGTACTCAGATGGGCTGTGACAGGTATTCAGGTACTCGGGTACTCAGATGGGCTGCGACAGGTACTCAGGTAATCAGGTACTCAGATATATTGTGACAGGTACTCGGGTACTCAGATGGGCTGTGACAGGTACTCGGGTACTCAGATATACTGTGACAGGTACTCATGTACTCAGATCGACTGTGACAGGTACTCAGGTACTCGGGTACTCAGATGGGCTGTGACAGGTACTCGGGTACTCAGATGGGCTGTGATAGGTACTTTGATGGGTGGTAACAGGTACTCTGATGGCTGGTGACAGGTACTCTGATGGCTGGTGACAGGTACTCTGATGGCTGGTGACAGGTCCTCTTTATTAGGGGGGCAGTCAGTGTGGTTGGTGTGTACTGTACGTGGTAACGACATGTTACCACAATCTCCTTCTCACACACGATCAGTGTGTAAGGAGGAGAACCCGGTAACATCTCGTTACCGCGGTTTGTTGGCATTCTGTGACCGGCTGTGATTGGTCACAGATGGTCACGTGGTAAAGGGCCAATTTCATTGGCTCTTTACTGCGATCAGGGTTGGGCTGTGTCAGGGTGACAAGCCTCATCCCTGATCGCCGCTCTGTGAGTGCCCTAGGGGCATGCACGAGGGCAATACATGAGACTGGCTGTGATTGGACACAGCCGGTCATGTGGTAAAGAGCCATTTTTTATTGGCTCTTTACATGGATCTGGGATGGGCTGTGTCCGAGGGACACAGCTCATCCCCGATTGCCACGCTGTGGGCCCCCGGGAGCCCGCAGGAGCGGTGAGAAACCGAGGATGTCATATGACGCCCACCCAGGATGGGAGATCCCATCTGCGGACGTCATATGACTATAGCCCGGTAATGAAGTGATTAATTATACAATTGGAAGTATTTTGTTAAATCTGTTTGATAAGTGCCAGAAAAACAATCTGGCCAGAATTACAGAGCTGACATGTGTCCTTTGCAAACTTCCTGAGTTGTCTCAAAGTTCTTATCTTGAACTACAGACTGATTAGCCTTTGTTGTGAGGGAAAGAGTACTTGAGTAGTTTAGCAAAAGACACTGAGCAGGGCGCGCAGGGCAGAAAAAGCTGTGTGTTGCCCACAACAGGACTTGGTGGTAAACTCTGCTTTGTCACATTTACCTACAGGTAAGCTTATAATAAAGCTTACCTGTAGATAAAATTTACATTTCCTAAATGTGCACATCACACTGCACTCAGTCCAGAGCTCTGTGCCGCGGCCATGACTCCCGTGCACATGCGCGGGAGTGATGTCATCGTGTCTCAGCCGAAGCCCGGGAACGCAGAGGGAAGACCGGGTTAAGATGGAAGCGCTGTCAGAGGTGACAGGAGGGTGTTGGAGGGCTTCATTTTACAGGCAAGCTTTTTATAATGTGCTAGTATGCGATGCATACTAGCACATTATAACATTAACCACTTGCTGCCCGCCATATAGCAGAATGACGGCAACAAAGTGGTTTCAATATCCTGACCGGACGTCATATGACGTCCTCAGGATATTAAGCCACTGCGCGCCCCCAGAGGCGCGCATCGTGGCGATCGCTGTTGCGGTGTGTCAGTCTGACAGCCCCCCCTCGGATCCTGCCCAGGACCACCATCATGCCGACCAGGACCACCAGGATGGCCATCCACACTGGACCACCAGGTATGACCCCCTAGACCCCCAGGGAAATACTAATTTGTGCCCAGGCAGCTGCCAATCAATGCGCAGGCAGCTGCCATCAGTGCCCACTCACAATGCCTACCACTGCCAGTGCCACCAGGGATGCCTATCAGTGCCTCATATCAGTGCCCATCAGTGCCACGTATCAATGCCCATCAGTGCCCATCAGTGCCCAGCAGTGTCACCTATCAGTGCCCATCAGTGGCCAGCAGTGCCGCCTATTAGTGCCCAGCAGTGCCACCTATCAGTGCCACCCATAAGAACCCGTCTTTGCAGCTTTTCAGTGCCCATCAGTGTCGCCTATCAGTGCCCATCAGTGTCCACCAGTGCCACCCATGAGTGCCCATCAGTGCTGCCTATCAATGCCCATCAGTGCTGCATATCAGTGCCACCCATCAGTGCCCATCGTCAGTGCACGCTCATTGGTGCCATCTCATCGGTGCCTCCTTATCAGTGCCTGTCAGTGCCGCCTTATCAGTGCCCATCAGTGAAAGAGAAAACTTACTTATTTACAAAATTTTATAACAGAAATAAAAGCAAAACTTTTATTTTTTTCAAAATTTTGTTTAGCAAAAAATAAAAACCGCAGAGGAGATCAAATACCACCAAAAGAAAGCTCTATTTGTGGGAACAAAATGATAAAAATTTATTTTGGGTACAATGTTGTATGACCGCGCAATTGTCATTCAAACTGCGACAGCACTGAAAGCTGAAAATTGGTCTGGGCAGGAAGGTGTATAAGTGCCCTGTATTGAAGTAGTTAAGTTACAGGGGGGCTGATTTTTTTTTATTTTTTTTTATTTAGTACAGCTTTAAAGAGCAGACTGCATATATAGCAGATTAACAAGTGGTTACGGAATGTGCAAAGTGCATGCATTGCAGAGTGTGGCATACATTTTTTAATTTTTTTTGCCTTGATATACAAGTACTGTATGCTTTAACTTGGACTTTTACTTCAAAAAGTTTAAAATGCCTGACAGATTAAAGTAATTTTGACTTGCTCTTGTGTTTAATTATTTCAGTTTACAATGACTTTAAGGTTATTTCAAACTGTGGAATTACTGCCATGCAAACTATCTGAAATATCCCTTTGTGTCATTAACATAGTTAACATAGTCTAAATTATACAGTGCATTACATTGTGTGAACTGGATAGCCTTTCATTGTCATTGAGACTCCAGAATGTCATGCAACTTCTGACTAATTGGTGGGAGACTACCGTTCTAAATTAATAATGTACCAAAAGGTACACGATTTAGGGCAACTCAGTTCGAAATTATGGATGTACTAAAGGGCTCATAATTTGAGCCAGCTAAGTAAACATCTGCTCATATAGTCACCCATTAAAAAAATAAAATTACAGATTTTGTCTGCTCCATAATAAATGTTGCTGTACACACATATTGCCAAATATGTAAGATCTAATGGGTCCGGACTTTGGAACTCAAGAGAAACATCCCCAGATTTGCTGGAGACAAAAAAAAAAATGGCTGCGCCACTGTAACATGTGCAGGCATACAATCATAATGCTTTTTTTTGGGCTTTTCTGGTTCCCCTACTCCTAAGTCAGTCCCTTGGCTTTGTTTTTGATGTTTTAATAGGGGTAATAACTTGGATGGGGTGAAGGGTTTTATGGGATGCCCAACTTGAAGCAAATAACAACAAAAAACTTCACTCTTCTGTACAAAAAGATCCGTAACGGCTTTCTTTCCTTTCCTCACACAGTCCTTCATAGATTAGTGGCAAAAGTCTATTACAGACTAGGAGCTCTCAGCCCCTCTTGGAAATAGCACAAAAAGATGAGGCAAGCTGCATGCAGGAGTGTACCCCCTCCTTGTGAAGAACTGCTCCCAGCTACACTGCTTGCAGTCACTACCAGCCCTCATGGCTGCTCTGAAGATCTCCCAGGGCACAGATAAAATGGTTAAGCACAACAGTGTCCTTTAGAGCAGGGGTCATCAACCCCCAGGCCGCGGCCCACTGCCGAGCCGTGGCCTGTTTGCAGCCAGGCCGCGAAAGCTGCACTGTTTGACGAGCTGCGGTGGAGCGAGCAGAGAGATTACATCATTTCTCACCACCCACCCGCATCACTGCTGTTCCGTGCTCACAGCGGGGCCACTATACTGAGGCAAGCGAACAGAGAGATGACATCATCTCTCACCGCCCACCCGCATCACTGCTGTTCCGTGCTCACAGCGGGGCCACTATACTGAAGCGAGCAAACAGAGAGATGAGATCATCTCTCACCGCCCGCCTGCATCGCCGCTCTTCCACGCTCACAGCGGGGCTGCTATAATGCTGGAGGTGAGGCGGGGGAGCAGAGAGCTGATATCATCTCTCACTGCCTGCCCACATCACTGCTCCTCCGCCAACACAGCACGGCAGAACACCGATACACTGCTGGAGGTGAGGCAGGGGAGCAGAGAGATGAGATCATCTCTCACTACCAGCGACATTTTCAAAGTCCACTTTAGGTCATCAGTTTAGTGTTACAGAAAAAAATATTGCTCTTACTCCGGCGTGCTGTAACTTGTGTATCGCAATCTAGTTTTAATGCATAGGAGCCCCAACTGACATGTGCATTTAAATTTGTACGTGCATATATGTAGGGGTGGGGGAGCCTCAAACATTTTTTGGAGAGGGATTTTATGTGCTTGGGTGTAACTTAATTTTTTTACAATTTAAAAAAAAATGACAACCTTTTTTTTCATCGCATAGGGGAGGCCTAGCCACTCTGCCAGGACAGTACACCTGGGGATTGGCAAAGTTCCCCTAAGTATGCGGATCAACCCTCCTGGCCTCTGCCCACTAACTAGTTTTTTCAAACTTACAGAACCAGGGGGAGGCACCAGAGACCTGCCTGGATGAGTCATCCAAACTGACCTGCAATAAACCCTGACCCAGATTCCAGAATCACACTTACCATGAGTCAAATAAATTTGCCTGCACTATTCTAGTAGCACACTAGAGGGTGCTACACTGCATTTTGGCTATTTGATATACAGTATATGTGATTATTGACAAAACAGAATTGCTATGCTTATGAACTGCCAGTAATCACTGGATTAGGTTTGATGTAATATTTTCTGTTAACATTCTTAGGATTCTACTATTTAGTATGTAGTTAAAATGGAACTAAACCCTCCTATCCTTTTCAGCCAAGGAAGTTGCTATCTTAGCCTCTGTTCAGAAAACTGCCATGGTGCTGCACATGTGATCAGTTATGACACCAGCCATTTGGTGGTTTGACAGTTTGGTTGAGAGCACAAGCAACAGTTAGCATCCCAGCATGCCGGGTGTTTTTTTAAATAGATAGGTTTAGTCCCACTTTAACTTTTAAGAAATCCAACAAGCATTAACTGTGGAAGCCAAGCACAAAAAATGCAAGTAGAGGACTATACATCAGTATTGCATGTGGCCTTTCTGAAGCTAATTTGTTTTCCATTATTGACATAGTGTGCCATATTCTACACTGGGGGTCAGCAATCTGTCACTCGTGATCTACCCATTGATTGCAGGTAGGTGATGGGTAGAGTGCACCACTTCCTTGCCAAACCCCGGAACAGGGACAGGAGGAGTGGTGGGAGTTGGATTTACTGTCACCGATCTTGTTTCCTCCTGCAGCCACTGAAAGCCACCTCTACTCTACTCCTCTCCCTCCTGCTGGAATTAAGTAGGTGCAGGAGGAAAGGGGATCAGTGACAGTAAACGACACCCCTGACACCCCTCCTATCACTGTTCCTCTTTTTTTGGCTGCCCGCCCCCCTGTGTGCTAACCTGGTCTAGTCTGCCCCCCCTCCCCCTCAGTGGTGCCAGCTTCCCTTCTCTCCTCTCCCGCTGGCTGTTGCAGGTGATGTTCCAGGATGGAGAGCGGGGGAAGGAACCTGTAAATAAGTCATTTACCAGCCACTTCCCTTTCTGAATGAACACAGTGAGTGATTGTCACCGATCACTCACTGTGTTCATAATTAAATCATAGTAAACTGTGCAATGAACAGGAAGCCTCTCAGCACAGAGCACTTTCCATTAATTTACTGTCCAGTGCAGCTGCGGCTGCAGAGAAAGGGACTGGGGAATATCTGTCCTCAGACCCTTTCTCTTTCTCAAAAGTGAGACATTAGAGGTCTGTTAAGATCCCTGGTATTTCACCAAAGCCCCCAAAAGGGCTCCTAAAACATTGTAAAAAATAATTTTAAAAATGTAGTAAAAAATTATTTAAAAATTGTAAAAAATAAAAACTAATGGCAAAATCCACTGCCCAACTGACACCATACACTGCTCTACTGACACCGTCCTTTGCCCTGATGACAAGTCTCAGCGAGACACCAGGTGAGATTGCTCCTGGGACGCTGTTCCTTGTGATCTATGCATATCCTCTTGAACTTGCCCATGTTGTATTGAAGTTAGTCCTCTTGTGTATACAAGCTTGCTGTGTTACATTTCCATCCCCTCCCCCCACCCTCCTGGTTATGTCCATCGCATGCTCGATTGCTATCAAACATCCATGCTGCATGAGCTTTCTGCATCTGTGCCTGTCTGTGCCTATTCTTCAGCCATCAGTCCACCATACACTATACTGTCAAACCTTGGCCCCTTCACTAAGGACTGTGTATAATTGTGGCCCTGGTCAGCTCTTATGGCAGGTGTCATTTGCCCTTATGACTGGCCATGGCTGAATTCCTAACCTGCTGCTTTGCCATCACGCTGCTTACTACAGTCTATTTTGTGCTGCGAGTGGGTGTATGAACGAGAGCCCGGGTTGTTTTAATTTGATTCTTGATAACATTGTCATGAATGGTTTTACTATGGCGCGGTGAAGGTTTGATACCTTTTTACTACTTGCTACTTTTTGAAACTTGTGTACTAATAAAATGGGTTTGATAGATACACTGCTGTGAGTTTCCATTGGAGCTGTCTTTTTTTCAAACTTTGGTCCGTTCTGGGACCTTTTAGTTGTATTTTTTCAATAGACAAAGTCCACTGCTCTACTGACACCGCTCTACTGACACCATCAACTGTCCTACTAAAACCAACCTCTGCCTTACTGACATGTCCACTGCTTTACTGACACCATACACTGTCCTACTGACACCAACCTCTACCCTATTGTCCACTGCCCTGCTGACACCGTCCAGTGCCCTACTGACACTGTCCACACACCACCCACTGCCCTACTTACACTGTCCATTTTTAAAGTAATGCAAGTTTATATTTTTATAGTGACATGTGTTTTATTATTTTTCTAAATTTCTTTACTATTTAGTTAGGCATTGCTAATTAATTTATTTAGGAAAAGGGCACTGAGCCCCTGTGTTCAGGTAGATCTCTGCCTCTCAAAGGTTGCCTACCCCTGTGTTTGTGTGGAGGTACTGACTGGTGATCTGATCACTGGTTGAGGTATAAACAGGAAGCACAGATCTAAAGAATGAATGAAGCTAAAGCAAGGAGATCCTTGCACTGCAACTTTCTATCCAGCAAGAAATACAGTGAGTGACATCACCAAATTTCACTGCAAATTCAAAACAACAGTCATAGGCACAGTACATTAGATTTAAACTGCAATTATACAGATATGAGGCTGTAGACTGTGCATGACTATTGCTCTGGAGGAATTCAAGACAAAGGGTACATCTTTTGGGGTACCGCATAGGCACAATTAACATTTCTAGATGTCCCATATAACATAGCAAATCCTTTTCTTTTACAGTTCAGCTCTACTTTAACCAATCCTAATATCCTTTCAAGAGAACTGCAAACATTTTCTGTTTATGACTTTTCTCGGCACACAAGAACATTTAGAGCAATTAAAAAATAATGAAACCTGTGTGTGGCCAAATTGATTCTGATTGCACAATTCCAGCTTCTCTTTGCCTTCTGTTCTTTTATGTACAGACACAAAATTTGCTGGGGGTTAAGTAAAGCATTGTAAAAGAGTACATATTAACTATTTTCTTTCAAGTAAAAAAGATGAACTGTCTATATTTTATGATTTTATCTGCTGTTTACTTCCTGCTATTCTTTAACTTGTTAAAATGTTTGGTAAGGTTTCAAATTATAGCCTAGTACCTTTCCTTCTTTTGAAGAAAAAATAGCATCATTTGCTTGTTTTGAAGAAGAAATGCATAATCTTTTAAATTTTTCATTAGTATATTTTATTTTTTTAAGTGATTTTAAATGCTTATTTTTAAAAAATACTTTTATACTTGCCTGCTCTGTGCAATGGTTGTGCACAGAGCATCCCTGATCCTCCTTTTCTCGGGTCCCCTGTTGGCGCTCCTGGCTCCTCCCCACCACCAAGTGCCCACCATAACTAAAGCCTGCTATCGGCTGATAGCATGGACCTGGTCCAGGCTCCAAAAAGACCCCGACCATATCCCAACCCAGATGCCTGAATCAGCAGCTAGCTCAGCCAGTTGGGGAGCCACTGAAAGCCTGAGCCAGCCCCTCCTGCCCCCTCCACGGGAGGGGCAGAGCACAGATCCAGTGACTGACCATCACCAGCTCTCTGCAGCCTGAAGACTGAGAGCTGAGCGATCAGCGGTGTTTGATCACTCAGTTCTTGGCCTGGAGCCAGCAGAGGACAGATGCTGCATCCGCCTAGGTGAATATTATTTTTTTTTTTACGTTACTTCCGTACTTCTCTTTTAATGTAAAAAAAACTTCTGCCTTTAGAACCACTTTAATTATTTTTGGTTATCAGACCTACTTAACCTGGGAGTTCCCAGAGGCATGTTTATCTTGTGTTGGTGTATGTCTGCCTGTCCTGATCTGTGTTACTCAATATTTACCACTTTATGTCAGTGCACCGCAGTATGTGTTCAACCAAGTCTGTGAGTTCTCATGATCCATGTCATCTTTTAATCTGTGTATGTCTGAAAGATTGTATCAAAAGGAACAACTGACCTTCTGCAAGAAATTAAGAATGTTCGTATTCCTCCTGGAATTCAGTGACCTTTTGATATGGCCTGCAGCCTTGTACATTTACATGGTCACGGAAATACTCGGTGAAACCTAATATCCCTATAACTTGCAGCAGGGGGTACAGTATCCCATATATGTTTCACTACAACTGGAACAAAAGGTGATTTTGCACTTCCATGCAAAAATATACTTTGTATATTTTTGTCACATATGTTTAAAGTCATTTCTGTGCATTCTAAAGAAAATCACGTGTTTTTTAACATGATACAATGTACCAGTCAGGGCAGACATATGATCCCCAGAGGAACTGAATAAATCAGATTTTTAGCATCGTATAAATGGAGTTGTTTTTGAACATCAGCTAAGCATTAAGTACACCATAAAACAGAATGTTATTTATAAACACATATTAGCTGTTCTTTTTAAAAAAAAACATCAAATACGAAGTGGAATGTAAAATTTAGTAAACTAAAATGAATAGGAAAGACAAGCTGGCATTTAATTACAGTAGGATTAAATACCTAAGTGGGTAATCCACAAATCTGTTATCGAAGTGCAAAGTCATTGTCACATCTTGCAGAGGAAAATTAATCATAGGGCTGTTTACATAATAAATTGTTTTTTTTTTTTCAGATCTCCCAAATGTTTAACTGTAGATGACCTACATTTTGTGTGGCACAGCTGGTATGCGTGCTTACTTAGTGTCTTACTAGAGCCAAATATATTCTTTAAGGAGAGCTTCTGGGTAAACATATAAACCAATGATACTAAATCATTTTTCTAAACAATGCTAAAATTGTCAGCAGATTTTACAAAGAGAGAGCTTTACTTAATACTGCACAAGCAATATATTTTAAGTACATGGGCAGAATCTGTTGCTTGGCAAAAGTGGAGAACAGCAGGGCCAATCTCCTAACCAGCCATGTAGGTGGTCACAAGTCAAATTATATAGAGCTGGCTGTTTTGGTTTAGGGCAAGGTCACAAGTGAACGCCTCATGTTAGTAATTGTTCAATTAACAATCATGCTGAGAAAGTCTTCATGGTAGACAGATATTCTCTGCAGCATTAGATTACAGATCATTGGCAAACAGTCTGTTTTGGTTTCAATGTATAGCATTATTTAGAAGAAGATCGTCGACACTGACAGAATCACAAACATGGAGTGTCATGTATTACACTGGCTTCAAAGTGAATCTGTATTATAAAAGTAATTAGCTCTTAGAAAAATCACTCTACAAGGTAAATACTATAACATTTACACAGAAGTTAGAAGTGCCCCAGAGACATTCAATTACTGCCTGTAAAGGCCAGCAGGGGATTGTTCAAAATTGGAGTGGCTGGTATACCTATTGAGGAAGAAAATGTTATACAAGGTCATGGGTGGAAACCGGCAACATTTCTTAGAGAATAGCCTAGAGACTCACTACCAGTGAAAGTAGTCAGGCAAAAAAGGAGTGAAGAGCGTGTGATCATTCAAAGGCAAATCAGCAAAACCTCACAAGTAAAGAGGACATGCCTGTGTAACAGTAAGTACATACACTGTACCTTTAAAGAGAGATGTTTAGCTTACCCGATGATGCAAGGTCACAGAATACAAATACTAGTGCCAGAATACCTATACTCAGGCAAAGGGATGGCTGAAAATCTTAGACTAAATAGTGAAGTCCACATCTTCTTTCTGCAGTCTAGTGTATACAATGTGCAGAGTCTCCAGCAGATAACACAGCAGAGAGGGCAAACAGGTTGCACTCAGATTGCACATCAGGTTTTGGGTTTAGATAATCAAGTTTGGTTCCAGGCTGTCACAAGCCTGGAATCTTGTTGACTAGGTGAGCTTTAATGTTTCCACTTTAAAATCCCAATTTAGGGAAGCTCTGTATGGCTTTTCTTTACTTGTTTGCCCTTCTCCCTTAGTGAACCCCTTCCTGTATGTGTGACAGTCACAGATACAAGAACCTGAGACATGCAGGAGTGAGAGTGCAGAGGGGTAGGATAAATTATACCTGGACACTGCAAAAGAAATACAGTGAATATGGAAGACGATACTGGGCCATCTCACTGCTTTGTCTCCTCTTCTCTTCTTTCTCTACTCCCATTCCACTGCCTCTTTGCTTCCAACTTCCCTATCTAGGCCCATCCAACTTCCTTTTTTCTTTTTTTTTTTTTTTGGCACCTTTTTTCTTTACCCTCCTTTATCTGGTCTCTTCCCACTGCCTCTTCTCTTCTCCCCTTCTCTATCAAGTCTCATCCAACTGCCTCTTCTCTCTTTCCTCTATCCCATCACATCCCACTGCCTCTTCTGTTCCCCTTTCTCTATTCATTCCCATCCTACTCCCTTTTCTCTTCCTCCTTTTTCTATTCAGTGCCATCCCACTCCTACAGTCCTTTCTCCCCTCCTCTATCAAATTCCATCCCACTTTATCTTCTCTCCCCCGCTGCTCCTCTATGTAATCTTATTCCATTATCCCCCATCTTTGTTTAATACTGCCCCACTGTTTCTCCTCTATTTTATCCCATCTTACTACTTCTTTTATTTCCCCCTCCTCTATCCTCTTTATTTCCACTCTTTTTTCTCTTCTCCCTCATCTGTACAGTTCTATTCCATTGCCTCTTCTCTTCCCACTGTCGCTTTTGTCCCTATTCATGTAGAGTTTAATCCTACTGACAATTATTTCCCCCTCCTCTATCTAGTCCTAACCCACTGCCTCTTTTTTCCCCCCTCCCCTCGCCAGTCTCATTTTACTCCCCCCTTCTCTATCCAGTTCCATTCCACTGCTTCTTTTCTTCCTCTACCTCTATTCAGTTTCACAACAATATTTCTTCTCTTATTTCTTCCTCCATCAAGTTTTATTTTAGTTTCTTTTCTTCCTCCCTTGCCTATCCAGTATCATCACATTGCCAATTTTTTCTTCCTCTCCTTCAAACAGTTCCATCTTACTCACTCTAAGCATCCTCCATCTATCCAGTCCTATCCCAATGTGTCTTCTCTAACCCCTTCTCTATCCAGTTCCATCCTCTGCCTATTCTTTCCTACTTTACTCTATCAAGTTATCTCACAACCTGGAATTAACATGGATTGTTTGAGGATTTGCATCATTTAATTTACAGAACATGCCCACAACTTTGAAGATGCTTTTTTTTTTATTGTGAAGCAAACAACAAATAGGACAAAATAACAGAAAAAGTCAATGTGCATAACTATTCACCCCCCTAAAGTTAATACTTTGTAGAGCCACCTTTTGCGGCTATCACAGCTCCAAGTTGCTTTGGACAAGTCTCTATGAGTTTGCCACATCTTACCACTGGGATTTTTGCCCATTCCTCCTAGCAAAACTGCTCCAGCTCCTTCTAGTTGGATGGTTTGCGCTTGTGAACAGCAATCTTTAATTCTGACCACAGATTTTCTATTGGATTGAGGTCTGGGCTTTGACTAGGCCATTCCAACACATTTACATGTCTCCCCTTAAACCACTCAGGGGCTTTAGCTTTGTGTTTGGGGTCATTGTCCTGCTGGAAGGTGAACCTCCGTCCAAGCCTCAAATCACACACAGAGTGGTACAGGTTTTGCTCAAGAATATACCTGTATTTAGCACCATCCATCTTTCCCTCAACTCTGACCAGTTTCCCAGTCCTGACTGCTGGAAAATATCCCCCACAACATGATCCTGCTACCACTTTTCACTGTGGGGATGGTGTTCTTTGGGTGATGTGATGTGTTGGGTTTGCCAGAGTATACCCCTAAGTGAAAATGACCAAATTGGGCCCAATTAGCCATTTTCCCTACCCGGTGTCATGTGACTCATTAGTGTTACAAAGGCTCAGGTGTGAATGGGGAGCAGGTATGTTAAATTTGGTGTTATCGCTCTCACTCTCTCATACTGGTCACTGGAAGTTCAACATGGCACCTTATGGCAAAGAACTCTCTGAGCATCTGAAAAAAAAAATTGTTGCTCTACATAAAGATGGCCTAGTCTATAAGAAGATTGCCAAGACCCTGAAACTGAGCTGCAGCACAGTGGCCAAGACTATACAGCGATTTAACAGGACAGGTTCCACTCAGAACAGGCCTCACCATGGTCAACAAAAGAAGTTGTGCGCACATGCTCAGCATCATCTTCAGAGGTTGTCTTTGGGAAATAGACGTATAAGTGCTGCCAGCATTGCTGCAGAGATTAAAGGGGTGGGGGTCAGCTTGTTAGTGCTCAGACCATTGCTCAGGCATACTGCATCAAATTGGTCTGCATGGCTGTCGTCCCAGAAGGAAGCCTCTTCTAAAGATGATGCACAAGAAAGCCTGCAAACAGTTTGCTGAAGACAAGCAGACTAAGGACATGGATTACTGGAACCATGTCCTGTGTTCTGATGAGACCAAGATAAACTTATAAGGTTCAGATGGTGTCAAGCGTGTGTGACAGCAACCAGGTGAGGAGTACAAAGACAAGTGTGTCTTGCCTACAGTCAAGCATGGTGGTGGGAGTGTCATGGTCTGGGGCTGCATTAATGCTGCCGGCACTGGGGAGCTACAGTTCATTGAGAGAACCATGAATGCCAGCATGTACTGTGAAATACTGAAGCAGAGCATGATCCCCTCCCTTCGGAGACTGGGTCGCAGGGCAGTATTCCAACATTGTAATGACCCCAAACACCCCTCCAAGATGACCACTGCCTTGCTAAAGAAGCTGAGAGTAAAGGTGATAGACTGGCCAGGCATGTCTCCAGACCTAAACCCTATTGAGCATCTTTGGTGTAACCTTAAACGTAAGGTGGAGGAGTGCAAGATCTCTAAGGCCCCTTTCACACTCGGGGGGTTTGCAGGCGTTATTGCTCTAAAAATACCGCCTGCAAACCGCCCCAAAACAGCCTCCACTGTTTGTTCAGTGTGAAAGCCCGAGGGCTTTCACACTGAAGAAGTGCGCTGGCAGGAGAAGAAAAAATCTCCTCTCAGCCGCATCTTTGGAGCGGTGAAGGAGCGGTGTATTCACTGCTCCTAAACCGCTCCTGCCCATTGAAATCAATGGGACAGCGCGGCTATACCGCGGCAATACGAGTGGTTTTAACCCTTTTTCGGCCGCCAGCGGGGGGTTAAAACCGCACCGCTAGCAGCCGAATACCGCGGTAAAACAGCGCTAAAAATAGCGCTGTTTTACCGCCGACGCCCCCTACCGCCCCAGTGTGAAAGGGGCCTAACATCCACCAGCTCCGTGATGTCAAGTGGCAACCTGTGAAGCTCTGATGAACTCCATGCCCAAGAGGGTTAAGGCAGTGCTGGAAAATAATGGTGGCCACACAAAATATTGACACTTTAGGCCCAATTTGGACATTTTCACTTAGGGGTGTACTCACTTTTGTTGCCAGCGGTTTAGACATTAATGGCTGTGTGTTCAGTTATTTTAAGGGGACATCAAAACTACATTGTTATACAAGCTGTACACTCACTACTTTACATTGTAGCAAAGTGTAATTTCTTCAGTGTTGTCACATGAAAAGATATAATTAAATATTTACAAAAATGTGAGGGGTGTACTCACTTTTGTCAGATACTGTATATAATATAAAACAAAATGTCTGTTTATTTGTTTTACACATTTTAAAAGTATGCAATTCCAGATGTATCATTGATTTACTTGATTCTCGGTACTTATTCTAACAAAATCCTTGCCTTTTTTTTGTTAATTCCTTTGTACTTTTGTTTTTATTTTATTTTTTTTAAGTTCAAAAGAGTGTGCAAAGTTAGTGAACAGGGGTATATATAAAAATCTTTATAGTCACCCCCACTTTTAATTACCAGAGACCTAACACAGCGCTGTGCCCATCTGTAGGATCTCTCCTCTCACTTCCTGGTCTCTCTTTGGCTATGGCTCCCACTGCTGTCAGTCAAATGTGGTTATGAGGGAGCAAGGTGCAGGTCGGATCAGAGCTGCCTGTGTCTAAAGAAGCAGGCAGTGTGGCTTGGGATTGAACCAGAAGGTGTGCACCAAAAGCAAGCGGGTATTTTGGGGATATAAAAAGTGACAGTGCAACGCTTGGAAATCCTACATACATATAATAGCGTGCATAAATGAAATGCTGCCATTTATAATCATCAAAATAAACCCAAAAAATTTAACATAAATAAACAATACATGTAATGAGTGATAATCACCACTAGGCGGCAACTATCCTTAAGCCCAGGTTCACACTGCTGCGGGATTGAAATCGTGCAAGTTCAGCTGAACTCGCACGATTTCATTCCTACATGTCAGACCGACGATTTCAGAGACTCTGCAGTTTCCTGCATAGGTGTCTATTGAAATCGTACCTGAAATCGCCAAAAGTAGTACAGAAACTATGACGTCGCACCGATTCGGATGGTTCCTTTGTGACACGTCAAACCGCATTCCAAATCACATCAATGTGAACAAGGGCTCAAAAGTGCAAACAAATGCAAAGATGAATAATTATCTTCCTTCCTGAAAAAAAGTGCAGTCACAAAATTAGGTGCAAGGTTGAATTGCAATCTTCCTCCTTAATAAATGCACATGCAGTGTCCCCAAGCTCAGAATGAATCCATGTTGTCACCAACAGTGCACTACACCACCACCTCTGCAATGCACTGACCAGATAGATGAAATGTACTGTATAAGCAAATACACATGCAATCTATATATCATCCAATATTCCTCAGACTCCAACAGCTCAGATGCCAGTGATCCTTTCTCTGCATGTAAAGCTCACACCATGGAGCCTACGCAGAAAAATATATAGTGTAGTATTGTATTAAAATAAGACCAATGGTACATAAAATAAGCAAACCACATGGACAGTATATAAAAATGTAACAAACTCACTCCAGAGGCCGGCGATCCGACTTGTGGACTCGGCAGCGTGATGTCACCACGTACAGGCCCCACCCTTTGGGGGCACACTCAGATGAGGAGGAGCCAGTGGTGCCAGCAGGGGACCTGAAAAGAAGAGTTTCAGGGCTGCTCTGCACAATTCCATTTCTCAAAGCAGGTAAGTATATCATGTTTCTTATGTTTAAAAGCTTATTTTACAATCACTATAACAAAGTTCATTAATGTGTATTGGTTAACTTACACAATTACACAGAGCCACAAAAAGAGATTTAAGATCAACATACCACATTGCCGTGTTTATGAAATTTGGGGCATGACTCGAGGCAAAGCTAAATTTTTATGATTACTAAAAGGAAGTGCAAACCAGCTATATATAATACTAGATATCATAATTAAATATGACCACGCACTTAAAAGCTGAATGTGAAATCAGTTAGGGCACTTTCACACTGATCAGCTGCAACGTTTTTACCGCGTTTATGGTGCTGTTTAAAAGACTCAAAAACTGCACCAAAAATGCATTGCAGTGCATTTTTGCAGTGGCTTTACCACATTTTTCATTGCTTTCAATAGGAAGGTGCGTTTTTTTCAGCTCTCCAAACATGCTCCAAGGATGCTGAAAGCAGGATTCTTAATTCACCGCAACAGAAGCACACTGCCCCAGCATGAACACATTCATTGATTTTAAAGGGAAGCATTTTTGTTGAGCTTTTCAGATCCTTTTTTTAAAAGGATGAAAAAAAACTCTTAAGCCTCGTACACGCAATTGGATTTTTCACAGACACGCCCTCTTACTTTTGTCCAAAGGCGTGTGCCTGGATTTTGTCTTGCATACAAACGGCAAGGAATTGTCAGCCAACAAACACGAACATAATGACGTGATACGTGGTTTTTTAGCTCTTTAGCGCCACCCTTTGGGCTCCTTCTGCTAATTTCATGTTAGTAGAAGTTTGATGAGTGTTGATTCACGCTTTTCATTTCGCGCTTTTCATTTAGCGTTTTTCAGTTCGCACTTTCCATCCCATGATTTTCAGTTCACGCTTTTCATTTCGTGCTTTTCAGTTCGTTTCTGAGCTGCTGTTCATCAACCAGCCATGTTGCGGAATCGGAGGAGATAACATGTTATTTATTATTGGCCTTGGAGTTATTGCTTTGACCCAAGTCCAGTCCAGGAACAGGAGGAAGAGGAGTTCTTGGACCAAAAATTGGTTGCTTTATTAATCATGACCAGTTATGTCATGTTCTTTTGCTGCGGGAGCTCTAGGAGAATAATCCAGATGTTTTTTGGAATTATCTCTGAATGACGCACCCCTGCTTTCACCAACTCTTGGCATTGTTGACCCCCTACATTAAGAACCAGGACACATGCATGAGGCTTTTATTTTATTTTTTGGTTGAATAATGATTTGATTTGGTATATTTTCTATATTTTTGGATGCATAGAATGCACTTTTTGGTTAAGTTCTATTGGCAGATAGCATGTCTAATTTTATTTATTTTCTTTTTTTTAATGCACAATAAAAAAATTGTGGAGAATAATACTTGGCTACGTGTTTTACTTCAAATGACAGTTTGGGAGTAGGCAGTTACATTTAAAAAAATATAATGTAACATTGACAAGGGACACCAAAATAGTTGTATCTTTGATCCTAAAAACTACGGAATAATGGTGTTGTGGTAACTTGACCAAAAAAAAAAAAAAAAGCATAATAATATTATTCTTGATATCACTAGGAAAAAAAAAGCCTTTGAAAATTTGTTTGCAATAACTCCATCAGTATCACCAGCAAAGCAGCTTCATTATTATCCCATTGAAGAAGAAGAGAATTGTGCGCTGCAATTCGAGATTTCATAATTTTGCCACATCACGAATGTTAATTCTTCATTATGAACGCTAGTTTACAAGAACGACCGCTTCTGGCTCATCCTTGCTTCCGAGCATGCGTGTTTGTACTTCAGACTTTTGTCCGATGGACTTGTGTACACACGCTCGGAAAATCCAACAACAGACATTTGTCCGCGTAAAATTTTAAAACCTGCCATCCAATTTTTGTCTGTGGAAAATCTGACAACAATTGTCCGATGGAGCGTACAAATGGTCGGATTTTCTGCCAACAGCCTGTCATCACACATTTCCCGATGGAAAATCCGATCATGTGTACGTGGCTTAAGTGTGAAATCAGCCTAAGAGAAAATTGTAGTTTATTTTAGCGTACTGAGACAATAAAGTGTCAAGGCGTTGTCCGAGTCTCTAAAGAAGCATGTTATTTTATACACAGCCAGTGTCTGATTTCCAACACTGGAGCCTGCAGCGACAACCTTTGGAGCTCAAAGTAGGACTTATCTGCTAGGATCACTTTCTTCTTTATTTTACATATTTTCTTGTGTTCTTGACCGTAATCTAGATTAGAATGTATGCTTGTATGCCATGTCCATTCCTAGTCATTATGGGAAAAAATGCGTGACCAATATTTATACAGGGCAAAGCCACCTATTTTTCTTTGCTGCCTATGTGCACAATGCCTGCGATGCCTAATGGTAACTCTGGCCCTGAATACCATACCCTAAAGAGTAAGTTTTCACACAATGCATAAGAACCTTTGTACAGTAAAACATGTCATTTAATACTGATTTGAAACTTTCAGTTTATTTTAATCAGCTAAATACATTCCAGGTGCATCAAATCAAAAGGTGTTCAAAGTCCTATGTTTCACTCCTACAGAAAGCAGCTTCAACAACTTAAGTAGAAAGATCTGTCCTCTGCCAGCATGCTTTAGAGAAGAAGCCTTGCTTTCTGTATGAAAGCAGTAGATCTCTGCAGAGATCAGACAAGTCTCCTGCTTAGTAAGGCCTATAGCTCTGCAATCAGCAAAGCTCATGTTCCCTACTGATTGGAACTCTCTAGCACCAACTTAGCAGAGGTGTGTGTTTGACCTCAAGAGAGAGATCACTGCTTCCACACAGAGCATAAGTTTGTTTCTAAAGCATGCTGGCAGGGTGCAGGCATTTCTATTCAAGCTGTAGATGCTTCCTAAAGAAAATAAACTGTGGGAACATCTTTTGTTTTAGTGCACCTGGAATGTATTTAGCTAATTTAAAGTGAAAGTTCAATTGGACTTTAAGGCTTCAAAATTCTCTGAAGATCTCTGTACTTGCAACTGTAATATAGAATGCAAGTCAGTGCAATGTTTAGAGCAGAAATAAAAATTCTAGCAGTGTTTTGAATCATGTGTCTGGGTTTCAGACAGACTGAAACCCGGACACATTTTTCAGACTGGGCTGTGGTTCCCCATGTAACCAAGATAGTCGCACACAAATCACACACAAATCTGTTGCCGTCCAGGAGCTGCAGGTGGCTGTTTGGGGGCAGGTTTGGCATCACTGGGGGCAGGGCAATGTTGTCAGAAAGTGCAATTTGGCCACACCCAACGTTAGCCGTGGCATGCTATGTGCACCGCATTACCCCTCTCCTTGGGGCACCCAAAGGTCTCCCAGGCCGCTAAAGCGTTAGGGTTTGGCTTGAAGAAAAGGTGGCAACCCTACAAACAAGGTCCTCTAACAATGTTAACCACAACATTACCAGGTGGTATTGTAAATTATAAGCGTGTTCTGAATGTGTATGTTCTGTGTACTGTGTGTGCTTTAACTCTGTTGTATGCCTACTTTCATCTGTATTCTGCACTCATGGGGTCTTCTATCAAAAATCATGAAGGCAAATGGTGGTAGGGTTTCCTTTTTGGGATTGGAAGAATGTTATCAAAACCCTTTTACACAAGCTAGTTTATGTAATGCATATCTGTTAAATATTTTTAGAAAGTTCAATGATGGGAATTATTACAAAATAGCTCATCCTTTTATTTATACAGGCTTTTGTAAGAAACCCAGTCTAATAAAGAATGTGATTTATACGTTAAAAAAGGCTGTTTGTGAAAAAGGTACATTTGGCGGTGAAAGCCAGCTGAGCTGAATTCACGTATCTGTACATCTACACAGATATGTCTTTGTTTGCACTCATTTACATGTTACCTCATTGTTCTTCTGTAACAGAGATGTGTTGCTGAGAGGGGCATTTCACCTTTAGTGTCAGCAAATTGTGTTTGGTTCACTTCACCTACTAAAATTCTAAGAATATCACATTTTAGCTTTTTCCAAGTAGCCGACCCAGGGCTGTATACAGTAGCTAATTGAAAAGAGTGCCATGAAGTATTCTGAAGTACCAAAAGTCATGTTTTCTGATTCCTAATGCATATTGTTTTAAATTAGTATGAATGTACTAATTATGGGGCTTTATCATGGCTCTTTGGTTTGAGTTTTCCTCACAAATACAATATTTTAAAGTGTAGGCAAGCCCTAACAATGAACCTCTTATTTGGTCCCTTTAGCCTGTAACATACCATTAAAAGCCTTTTGTTATACCTGTTTGATACATGCAAAAATACCTGTTTGTTCTGGCAAAAATCTAGTCAGCTGAGGCTGTAAGTCGCCTACTGTGTGCTGGAAGAGGGGCAGGCCATATTCCTTTTGAGGCCAATGTTTCGGTTTAGAGTCTTTTCAGTGACTGAGATGCAAATGTGTGACGTTTATAATTACTTTAAAGGATAATTTCACATTAAAAAAATAAATAAATTCCCCTTTTTTTTGCAGGTAAAAAATATGCATTTTTTTTTAGGAGCCTGTAAAGCATTGCACCCATGATCAGTAGATTAAGGGTGCAATGTCAGGATCCTGCAGACTGTCAGTACACTGTCTGCCCATACCTCCGATACGGGCAGGAAGTTACTGAAATCCAGAAAGATCAATGAACTATGAGGACGCTCACCAGCAGTTCATTTAGAACTACAAGCTGTCAGCGGCAAGGCTGACAGTAGTTGTACTCTATGAACGAATCACGTGGTCGTGTGGGTAGAGCCCCGTACGGCCATGCTGTTTTTGAATTGTGACAGCGGGTGCGGGGAGAGGATTTCCCGTCTGCTTTCACACTTTCACAATGGGGGATCAGATCCCAGTGATGGAAGGGAATTTAGTAACCTATTACATCCTACATATGGGTGTAAGGTAACATATTACTAAACATGAACTTATCCTATAAAGCTGAACTCCGGGATAAGCAACATTTTTCAAATGAGAATAGGCATGCATGTTCATATTTGAATCTTGGTGTGCTTTTTGTAATTCCAGATCAGTGCAATAATCCAATGTAAAGCATTGCCTCCATAATTGAGCTTCCTGTAATAAAGACTGGCAACTGCTGTTTATGTTCTTGAGCAGGGTATCTGGTCTTGTATTTACCCCCATCCCTGTAGCTTTTGCAGGAAACCTGTAGTTGGTGGTTCTGATGGGCTTCTCCCACAGCTCTGCTTTCTGTACAGGCTATGTGTAGTGCAGTGATGATGTCACAGGGTAATAACTGTTTTGCAATGACATTTGGCACATTTATATGAATGATGAATTTATATCCTTTGTGGCTATTAAGGAACATATTTAATGCATCCATGTAAGCTGTCCAAATCTTGACACCATAACATCTCCAAAATATGCCCCCTTCTTAACCAACAACATCACAAAACTACTATTTCACTCCATGGTTATTTCTCACGTTGACTATTGCAACTCCCTCCTCATTGGCCTAATATTTACATAGGCCATTCCCTTTCAGTCCATCATGAATGCTGCTCTATGACTCATCCACCTTACCAAACATTCAGTGTTTGCTACCCTTCTCTGCCATTCTCTCCATTGGCTTCTGCTCACACAACAAATACAATTTAAAATACTTACAGCAGCCTACAAAGCCATTCACAACTCTGCCCCCAGGTACATCACCAAAGTCATCTTAAATTACCAACCAAACTGTTATCTTCACTCCTCCTGAGACCTCCTGCTCTCTATCTCCTTCAATGCTCACCTCAAATACTTCTCCAGAGCCTCTCCTATCCTCTGGAACTCCTAATCCATTCAACTATATCCTACTCTATCCTCCTTTAGGCACTTCATAAAAACCCAACTATTCAGAGAGGCCTATTCCATCTCTAACTAATAAACTTTTACTGTTTCCATCTGCTCATCCCCCACAGTTACTACTTTTTGTATCACTTGCCACTTGCCTCTTCCTTTTAGATTGTAAGGTCTACCAAGCAGGGCTCTCCGATTCCTCTTGTATTGTATTGTACCTGTACCGTTCCAACCCCCCCCCCCCCATTTTGTAAAGTGCTGTGCAAACTGTTGGCACTATATAAATCCTGTATAATAATTATAAAAAGTGCAAGTTTGCCTTTACCAAAAAGCACACTGTGCTGTCCCATATAGGTATAGCATTGTGCTAAAAAAAAGTAGGTACCTTTCCGTAGGTACCTTCCAGCCGGCTTTAAGCTTCTTTTTTAATGCCAAAACTGTATTAAAAAGAAATCTTAATCTTCAACAGCCTGTGATGGCTCCATCCAAAGTTATTTTAGGGACTGAGCAGCCATTCAGACCAGTGTCCCTTAGTTCCAAGCACTGTCCTGTTGTTTTGTGCCAACACATGCAAAGTCTATACTTTGCAGCCCAAAAGAAATGGATGGTGCTTCCTTGCCATGACACTAGAAGGTGCTTTTCCCAGTGACTTCTCTGTCTCTACAATAACTCAAGACTGGGCCATCACAGGCTGTAGACGATTTTAGGAATGCTTCTTTTTTTTAAGAGAACCTGGCTAAAAGGCAAGTTTAGCACACTGCTGTCCCATATGGACAGCATAGTGGGCTTTTTGATAAATGTGAACTAACCCTTTAAATGAAGTGGTTGTGCCCAGAGTTTAGGTTTAAAACAGCAGAATATATATTTGTTTTTGTGCACAGTGATGTTCCACCATGCTATACTTAGTTTTCATTAAAAGCTTCGCCCCTTGTCAAAAACATACTTTTTGTGGGGATCATCATAACCTTGCTGGCTTCTGGCTGTTCCCTTCCTCTTCTTAAGCTTGTGGTGTTTGGGAGGGGCCAGAGGACAGTCCATTCACATCACCACAGCTTATTTTCAGCTTTGAGTGGACTATAAAGTAGAACTTCATCCGAAAACAACAAGGTGAAATTAGTAGCCAATTAACATGACAAAACCAACTTTTGCTCCAATATTCACCTTTGATCCAAAGATTTCCTGTGCAATACCTTTTTCTGCCTCCTAGATGTTTTAATCTAAAAGCCAGCTTATTCAACCTAATTCCCCTTAGCCCTGGTTATCTTAGATATGCCCAAATTTGTGATTGGGCAGTGAAAGAAGAAGCACAGTGATAAGCTAATTTCCACTTTCTCCTCCATCAGCATTTTTCTTGTCAACACAAAAGCTAATTGGCTCCTTGTACTGCTTCTATCACTCACTCTCTCCAGTCCTGCTGAACCGGAACAGCCATAGACTTTCTGGTACCTACACTTCTTGCAATTATCCTGCATGGTAAAACAGAGTGTTTAGAGCAGGGGTCTCAAACTGGTGGCCCTTCAGTTGTTGCGAAACTACAAGTCACATTATGCCTCTGCCTGTGGGAGTCATGCTTGTAACTGTCAGCCTTGAAATGCCTCATGGGACTTGTAGTTTTGCAACAGCTGGAGGGCCACCAGTGTGAGCCCCTGGTTTAGAGCTAGTTACATGTTTCAGTGCATCACACTGCTTACTTTTGTTTTCATAATTTCATTTGAAGTGTCACATCCATTCATTCGGATCGCTGCAAAGCAGCATCCAGTGCACTATGGTAAAATGCAGACATACTGCATTTTTCTGCAGCTTACCATACTGCACATCACACCCTAGTAGCCACCTGTGCAGATAAAAACTGTTCACCGCTAAACAAGCCCTTAATTCTGTATTCAAGTTTACAGACCTGTATTCATTTGTTTGTTAATATAATGTTAGACAGATATAAAATAAACTGCATGTTTTTTGCCACTTAAACCTTTGTGATTTCCTATAGTACAAAGCTGTCAACTTACTGTATATTATCAAATATACTGAATAATAATGCCTAAACACATATTTATTTGTTTCACTTAAAATGTCTTTGTTCTCTTTTAGTGTGACCATGCATGTTTCCCGACTTAGAGGACAACAGTATTGCTTGCACCCTAAACTACATAGTACTAAGAAGTTCCTTAAATGGTACACAATATGGAAAGAAAAGAGCAGGTATGAGTAATAAAATGAATATCAAACAATACCAAGATATTTAATGTATATGTATAGTTTGTTTTATCCATACACATTCTAAAGAACTTGTTTTGAATATGCTTTAAATATGTTATGACTGGTACATGAATGAAGATTAATGTATTTTCAACTTTAATAAAAATACCAGAAAAGCGCTCTCTGCCTTAGAGGTAGCAATGTTGATATACGTGTTTTATACTTCAAAACAAATGTTTTCAAGTTTAATGCTATTGTAAAATCTGATAATTATATCAGTTTTTTTGATAGGCCAAAAATAACAAGTAATTCTTGATAAACTTATGCTTTGCTTGAAGGATATTGATGTACAATGATGACATAGTCAATAGTCGTCATATTTGTACTGTCTGATAAAGGTTGGCAATGCGCAACCTAAATGTTAGTCACACAATAAACTGACTCACTTGCTTTTGTGTTCCTTGCAAGTCCTGTGAGTGCCATTCCACTCTGATTGCATATACAATTTGAAAATTTTGTTTAAGTTTTTTTTTTTTTTTTCCACCCAACTGTGTATGCACGGACTGATAGGCAGCACTGATATGCAGCACTGATGGGCACCAATAGGCGGCTCTGATATGCAGCATTGATGGGCACTGATAGGCGGCATTGATGGGCACTGACAGGTGGCACTGATGGGCACTTACAGGTGGCACTGATGGGCACTGATAGGCAGCACTGATGGGCAGCACTGATGATGAGGTACTGACAGGTGTTACTGATGGGCACTGATTGGCACTGTGATAGGCACTGATTGGCACTATAGTGGGCACTGATTGGCACTATAGTGGGCACTGACTGGCAACTGATGGGCACAGATTTGCAGATGTGGTGGGCACCTCTCATGGGGGATGCTCTGATAATCAATGTGCTGATTATCAGTGTAGACCCCCCTCTGACAGGGAGAGCCGCCGATCTGCTCTCCCTGTCAGCGCAAACTGAGGAAAGCCATTTACCAGCACTTCCTGGTTCACACGTTGATCAGCTGTGATTGGTCACAGCTGATCACGTGGTAAGGAGCCTCCATCAGAGGCTCCTTACCATGATCAGAGATGCGGGGTGTCAGACTGACACACCGCACAACTGATCGCCGCTCTGCACGACCCCGCGGGCATGCGCCGGCATGTTATTCTAAAAGACTTCATAGGATGTCTAGTCAGGATAACAGAACCACCACCCAGCCGTCATTCTACTATGGGCCAGGTGGGAAGTGGTTAAAGTGGTTGTAAACCCTCACATATACCCAGTGAACAGCCTCTGATGAACACAGAGATGAAACAAATCTCCCTGCATATGTTTTACATGTATATCTGCTGTCTTTCCCTTTCTACACACTTTGGAAAGTGCAGATCATGTTAGAAATCTTTCTTCCTCTTCCAGCAGTGGGTGTGGAGTCTGGAGTCTGTGGAGTCTGGGCTTACACTGTGTGAGAGCTGATGGTAGAAAAGGCACACCCTCCCCCTCTACACATAGGCAGAGAAATTAAGGAACATGCAGTGCTGTAGTCTGAATAGACAAGCTCTCTGCTAATCTCCCTCTAAGCTCCCTCCCCAGCTCAGATTTTCAGCTGCTGTTATCTCATGTGTCGGAGAACTTGTCAGTGGGGATGAGCCCGATGTTCAAGTCGAACGTAAATTCGACTCGAACATCAAGTGTTCGCCTGTTCACCGAATAGCAAACAATTTGGGGTGTTCGCGGCAAATTCGAAAGCTGCGGAACATCCTTTAACCCTTTCATGACTAAGCCAGGGTGGCTTTGGCCAATTATGGCTCAGGGGGTTTAGTACACGCCCCACACTATATAAGGCTGCCTGCACGTCGGTCCTGTGTAGTGTGTTCCGGCGTTGAGAGACAGAGACAGAGAGACAGTGTCACTTGATTTATCCCTTTCATGACTAAGCCTATTTTTGAAATTTGGTGTTTACAAGTTAAAATCCGTATTTTTTGCTAGAAAATTAATTAGAGCCCCCAAACATTATATATTTTTTTTTAGCAGAGAATCTAGAGAATAAAATGGCGATTGTTGCAATATTTTATGTCACACGGTATTTGTGCAGCGGTGTTTTAAATGCAGCTTTTTGGGAAAAGGGACACTTTCATGAATTTTAAATAAACCAAACAGTAAAGTTACCCCAATTTTTTTGTATAATGTGAAAGATGATGTTACACCGAGTAAATAGATACCAAACATGTCATGCTTTATAATTGCACGCACTCGTGGAATGGCGACAAACTACGGTACCTAAAAATTTCCATAGGCGACACTTTCATTTTTTTTTACGGTTACCAGGTTAGAGTTACAGAGGAGGTCTAGTCCTAGAATTATTGCTCTCACACTGACGATCGCGGAGATAGCTCACATGTGTGATTTGAACACCGTTTACATATGCGGGTGCGACTTCCATATGCGTTTTCTTTGCTGTGCGAGCTCGCTGGGACAGGGGGACTTTAATTTTTTTTTTTTTCTTATTTATTTTATTTCATTTTATATTTATTAATTGTGTTTTAAAAAAAAAAAATTTTGATCACTTTTATTACTGTCACAAGGAATGTAAACATCCCTTGTGACAGTAATAGGTGGTGACAAGTACTCTTTATGGAGGGATCGGGGGTCTAAAAGACCCCCGATCCCTCCTTTGCACTTCAAAGTATTCAGATTGCTGAAAACGGCGATTCTGAATACTGTGTATTTTTTTTAAACCGGCACCATTGGCAGCCAAGTAAACTGGAAGTGACGTAATGACGTTGCTTCTGTGTTTACTATTAGGAGGCTGGAACGAAGCCATTCACGACTTCGTTCCAGTCCGTCCCCAGCCGCCGGAGGCGGCCAATTGGCCATCGGGCCTCCCAATGGAACGGGACAAGGGGACCCCCAGATCCCGGCCTCCCCCTGTGTGAAATGGTAATGGGGTACAAATGTACCCCTACCATTTCACAAAAAAACTGTCAAAATGGTAAAACTGACAAGACATGGCTTAGGACAAGTCCTTTATTAAAAAATAAAAAAATAAAAATGTCCCACAAAGTCCATTCTTCTCATTCTTTCGCTCCGCAGATGGACCGAAAAAAAAAAAAAAAAAGCTGAGACTGACCCGCCTACATGGGAGGCTCCCGCCATATGACACATCTTTGCTTTGACAGTTCTTTTATAACTGAGGGTGGGGCCACACCGTGATGTTCCCGGGTGACCCTGCCCCCTCTGACGCACGGGGACTTCCCTATGGCTTTCTTGGGGCGTCAGAGGGGGGCAGGGCCACCCAGTTACGTAAATGTTAATATTCGAACCAGACCTAAAGGGACTGGTAATGGACTGGGGGGAGCTGATACCGTTTTTTCAATGACTTCTTTTATCCGTATTGCCGGGACTGACAATTCATTATAGCCATGAGTACTTTTAAATGACTTTTTTTCCTTTAGAAATGTCAATTTGTGCAGGGACTGTTCTAAACACGGGAAACATGCGCCACTTTACAGGCGTACTATAGACACCCCCCAGGTACGAAATTTGAAAGAAATATTTCACTTTTATTGTTTCACTTTAAGCATTATTAAAATCACTGCTCCTGAAAAAACAGACGTTTTTAAAACTTTTTTTGCATTGATCCATGTCCCCTGGGGCAGGACCCAGGTCCCCAAACACTTTTTATGACAATAACTTGCATATAAGCCTTTAAAATTAGCACATTTGATTACTCGTGTTCGTGTGCCATAGACTTTAACTGTGTTCGCGTGTTCGAATGAATTTTTTGCCTGTTCTGCTGGAACCAAACCGGGGGGTGTTCAGCTCATCCCTACTTGTCAGAAGTTATAATGCTGATAACAGAGGAGTGGAGCAGCAAAAAGACATGGCACTTAGAGTTTTGGAGAGATATAAGAAAACACTACAGCTATGCGCTTAGGTCAAATTTTCATGAATGAGGTCTACAACCGTGTTAAGTAAAACAACTCAAATGTCTTAGTTACAAGAAAAGGTGAAAAAATAGACAGCCGTACATGTTTTTACAAGCCAGATTGTCCACATCAACAAAGTAAAACTAAATCAGAGAATGGCACAGGGATATTAGCTAACAGAGGTGATCACATGCATACTGAGATGCCTTCTCTTTGAATTTTAAAGTCTATGTAAAACAAAAATCTTTTTTTCAGTATGTTTGGCAACATGCCTCACTGTATGCATTTTTCTTAATCAAATTATTCTGGGGGATAGTTTGCAAAGTTTTCACTTGGAGATCCTGCCAGTAAAAGCCCTTCCTGCTACAGGTTGACCATTCTGATCAGATGTCTCATAATTAACCACAGTGTTGTAAGCCTTCCTGTATGCTGCTTCAGTTTTCCAGTCAGTCTTATCAAACAGGAACCCCAACAGACAACTGAAGCATCTCTCACGGTATGCTGATAATACTGCTGTTAATAGTGAGGCAGTAGCTTAGCATTGCTAGCATGCAGCGGGAAGTGCTGTTACTGACTATATCTCCAGGTAAGAAACTTTGCAACAGATTCAATAAAAACATTTGCTTAAGATGATATTAAACCCTCTTTTAAAATTTTAGAAGAGGAGGTGCATACCCGCCTATTGTGTATTAAAGTCCATTACCTCTTTGTCCTGGCTGTCGCATGGCCACTGTTCCCTTCTCCTTGCTTGCTAGGTGTCTCCTTTATCTGGCTGGGTTCTAAGGAGACATTAATGTGGGTGTTCCTGTCAGGTTCCTGAGCTGAGCTGTGTGTGTCCACAGACACATCCAAGTGCCAGCAAGCCATGCCCCTGTGTCTCCTCCTCCCAGCAATTTGACTGATGGCCGCAGGAGCCTATCGCTCCACTGCACGCATGTCTCCACAGGAGCAAGGCAGTCTGGGGAACAGCAATGATCCTTCCCCAGCAGTGGTGGCAGTGACAAGGACAGCAGGTAAGTGTTTGGTGACAGGAGTAGCATATGGGGCTTTTTTTACCTTAATGTTGTAAATGCATTAAGGTAAAAAACATTCAGTCTTTAGAACTATTTTAAGATAATTATATACAGTGAAGCATGATGTTAACCGCTTGTTGACCAGCTGCTGTCATTATACTGCGGCAGGTTGGCTCGGCTGCGGTAATTGCCGTAGGTGTACGTCAGCTGCTTTAAGAGCAATAGCAGGCGCGCGCCCATGGTGTGTCTCTGGAGCTGATGTTCACTGGCCACCCACGATCGCTTCACAGAGAGCCAGAATGGGGATCTGTCAATGTAAACAAACAGATCCCTGTTCTGTCAGGGGAGTAGAGAGAGATCGCTGTTCCTCGTGATCAAGAACGGCAATCTCTCTCTACTCCCAGTCAGTATACTCCCCCCACAGTTAGAAGCACCTCCCTAGGGAACACTTAACCCCTTGATCGCCCCCTAGTGTTGACCCCTTCCCTGCCAATATAATTTATACAGTAATCAGTGGCTATTTTTAGCACTGATCCCTGTATAAATATCACTGGTCCCAAAAAAGTGTCAAAAGTGTCCGATCTGTCTGACGCAAGGTGCACAAAAATAAAAAAAAAACTGTGAGCTGGTCTCTAAAAAGCTGCTGCAGTCCTCATCAGCCACATGGCGACGTCCTCAGCGTCAGCAGCTCGTCCTCGCTAGAGGTCCCCCGGTCTCCCGTGTCTACCACGGATGGCCGCAGATGGCCTTGTCTCTGCCGCGTCCCTGAGGAGGCATTGACATGGCCGCTGCGCTGTGCGGGGGCAACTGTCAGATGAAGGGCCGGGTCACATGGCCAACCGGCAGGGTGCGCATCAGATGATGGGAGCACGCGCTCACAAGCCAGGGATGTGCAGGCTGGGCTGTGCTGTGATGATTCAAGCTGTGCAGGCTGAGCCGTGCTGTGATGATTCAAGCTGTGCAGGCTGAGCCATGCTGTAATGATTCAAGCTGTGCAGATGGCAGTCTGTGCAAAAGGTGAGTTGGTGGCAATCAAAAAAGTGAAAACATTATATTGCGGTAACATGATGTTACCGCAATAGTTTAATATTTGGTATGAACATTATTTAAAAGCCCATACAGGTCATCAGTTTAGCCCCCCCCCACACACTATTCTATATTTTCTGTAAGCAGAGCCCCTAGAGAATAAAATGGTAGTAGTTGAAATTTTGATGTCAAATGATGTTACCACAGTAGTTTAATATTTATCAGATCAGATTCTCTGAAAGTTCTCCATTCTTTCTGCCAACAACTGTCATAGAAATCCTGGGTGCCCAGATGGGGCAACAGAGTCCAGTGTGGATAGGGGGATTGCTGTCAACACCTTGCAACATGTGCGGAAGTGATCGGGTGGCTTAAAGCCACCTAGAGTAAATCACTTCCGCTAGAAAGCCAACAGTCAGCTGAAGAGATGTACTGTAAATTCCATGCTGCTATAGCAGCCAGGCGTCCATTTACAGGGTTTGTAGTACTTACTGTATGTTCATGGTAGCAGAAGAAAGGAGTTAAACTGTTGAAATCTAAGTCCGTTTCATTTTAAAACTTAAGGCAAAATATATTTTTTACATTTTTTGGTTAGAGTGAGGAAGGGTTATACATTTTTAAAGTTTTGTTGCTGTCTGCGTTTTGTTTGGGTAGATTTTGCCATACTTCCTATCCTATTGACCAAATAGAAATTGAGATCTTCCCTACAGCTTAACAGACAACAACTTGTCTCACTCTTCCCTACTCTAAAAGAAATGTTTAATTACTCCTTGATCCTTTGTTGGAAAGATGTTGCCTACTTCCTGTCTAAGTGTCCACACGCAAACCTCCCAAATACCTACACAGTGAGAAATAAAACATGAAAGAAGTTCTAATCTCATCACTTTGTCCAAAAAAAGGTTTGACTAGAGAAAAATTGTTGACACCTGCTGACTGCTCTATTATATGCTGAGCTGTATTCTAATATCTATAAATCACCAACAAACAGTGGCGTTTTTTTTTGTTTTGTGTTGCCCTAAGCAAGACTAAAAGCAGCCCCCCCCCAGTAAACCCCCTGACTCTTCACAGCTCCCACCGATTCACAGCTCTCACCTCTTCACAACCCACCCACCACTCTTCACAGCTCTTCACATTCCCCCACTCTTCACAAATTCCCCTCCTTCACAGCCCACCACTCTTCACAAATCCCCCCCTACCCCTCTTCACAGCTCTCACCTCTTCACAAACCCTCCCCCACTCTTCACAAATTCCCACTCCCCTCTTCACAGCTTTAACTTCTTCATAGCCCCCCCATTCGCAGTTCTCACCTATTCGCAGCCCCCCTCCCACTATTCACAGCTCTCACCGAGTCACAGCCCCCCCCCCCCCACTTTTCACAGCTCTCACCTATTCACAGCCCCCCTTTCCCCCACATACACACTGCTCTCACCTCTCTTCCTAGGACCTGCTAGTTGGCACGATCTTTTGCCTTGATAGCTGACTGTCTGACAGCAGGAACCAAGGTCAGAGCCCAAACTCTTTCCTCATCACCCTGGAGCAGCTGAGCAGCTCTGGCAGAGTTGGAATCGCTCCAACTTGCGGCTCATCTACTGGATTTTGAAGAGGCGGCAGGGGGGGCTGGGAGCCATGTGTCCCAGGAGAAAGCGCCGGAAGCCCATGCATAGCAGTCCTTCTGCCTGGGGGGTGGCGCCGCCCCCTTGAAAAATGCCGCCCAAGGAATGCCGCCCAACGCCTTGTTTGCCTTGTGGCAGATACATGCCCATAAACAAACCATAGTACATCAAAAGGACAAACATTTATTCTTGTCACAAACATAGAAATGCAACTTTTCAGGGCCTCAAGAAGATGCCTTCATCAGAGGGGCAGTGAATGTGCGCTAAACAAGACACAAACAATAACTAGCTAAGATATCACCAGGTTACGCCTCCTCACCATTGCCCAAAAATAATTTTAAACAAGCAATTAGCAACCAAAAAAGTGATCAATAATACTATGTAGAGCTGTAAAGTATGAAGTCAATCTGTGCAGATATTGGTGGGATTGGTTCACCTGGCTAATATATATACTGTGTGTATATATATATATAGTATTATAATATTGTATGTTACTATCACTTCTGCCCTGATGGAGGACTCATTTTGTGGCCTGAAAATAATGGGATAGATTTGCTAAAACTGGTGCACTCAGGCTCTGCAGCTGTGCATGGCAGCCAATCAGCTTCTAACTTCATCTTGTTCAATTAAGCTTTGGCAATAAAACCTGGAAGCTGAATGGTTTCTATGCAGAATTGCACCAGATTTTGCACTCTCCAGTTTTAGTAAATAAACTCGTACATCTCAGTGTCTGTAACAAGAATACATGTTTGTCCATTTATCTACTATGGTGTGCTTGTGATGTTTAAATACTATGGAATCTTGTGGAGTTGGAATCTATACACTGCCCTTTTGGGAAAATTTAGGAAACACTTGACACCAATGCTGCAGTGATTATATGAGACCCTTATATTGACAGTACTGACAGATTTTTATTAAATACCTAGCTTAGCTAGATCATGTTAATGTACCTGAATATATTGAGAAATATTTACTTTGCTGTTATATCTATTATATGTAGGGCTAGGGAGAGAAAAGGAATTTAACCGGATTTGTTACTGAAATCCTTTCACTCAGATGCTTTCTATTCTAACCTTGTCAGGAATGCGATAATGTGATGCATTTGACATCTATTAATAGAACCTTACAGCAGACTTCATACTTTCTGCTTGAGGGCAGCAAGTTCCAGTTAGACTAGAAAATTAATACTAATTATTTTATTTGGAAGCATATGCCAGTCCATCATTTAGCCCCAGCTGTGCGCATGTAAATTTCCCCCGAGAATCCACATTATTTGCTAGTCACAAAAACATTTGATCTTTTATATTAAACCAAAATAGAGAAACTTAAAATGGACAGCTTTCTATTAGTAGTAGATCTAATAGTTTTATAGAATGTCAAGCTGTGCTGGAACAACCACTAGGGTTTTTCATGTAGCTGTTGTAGAGCTTAGGGTAGGACTACTTGCCTATCCTTAACAGAGGATTCTACTCTACTTGGAACCCCCAGTAGTAATCACTGCAGTAATAGTACTGTCTGACATTGATCTTTGAACTGTTGAGTATCAATGCTTCAAGAATGGCTATATCATCATTGAGTAGCACCAATAGTACAGTGTTATTGACATACATAAAATATGGCGGACAAGTAGGGGATTTTGAGGTATGCAAAGAGCTAGATATTTTTATATATAAAAAGCTGTTTTTTAGATATATATAGTATATGCATGGTTTTTGACATCTAAAAGCAAGCTCTGTGCTTAAAAATTGTTTTTAGAGGGGGACAAATTGTGTGGCCTATAATCATAAGCTTTACAGTAAATAGGGATAGTTACACATACAAATATAGGGTCATGTTGCTGGTCCCTTAGAAATGAATTGTTAACAATCCTTTTTTTAAATTTACCATTGTCAGCTGACCACATACAAGCTAAATCTGCCGCTTTGCATAAGCACCAACTGGGAGAATAATTTTTTTTTTAATTATTATCATGTATGTGGCCACATTGGATAGGAACTTACCAATTTACCCCCTTGTTGATTAACAAAATCAGATGCTAGTTACAAGGTTGTGAATTGATCTTAGACTAAGACGAGTACTTGATGTTGGTGGACATCTTCTGACCATATCTTGGCAAATTTCTTATTATGTTCAGTCAGTTTTCATTAGGCATTGCCGAGAATGTTGGTCTCTTTAGACCAAAAAAGGCTCCTATTTATGTATAATCCCTATCATTTGTTTTTCATTCATATTTGGTCACAAAGAAGACCATCAGAACCAATTTCACAACACGTAATGCTTGTCTATTAAATGGAGTTGCATCTTGGATGTTTAATTGTTGAGTTCACAAACTGACAACGCTGAAAAAACAATCGGGAAGCATGATTTTTAAATGTAACCCTCTGAATGGAGTATATACTAGAACCTCTTCTATGTTTTGGAGCCTTGTCCATTTTTAAATTCTACAGAATTCTTGCCTTTTCATTCACACAGGATTCGATCTATGTTGCCTCGTGTTTTAAACCTTTTTGTAGTTGTAATTCATCCCAAAGATGGTGTCAAACTATTAGGCAGGATCTTGTTCTGGCAACAGTTTTGGACCTTTAGGTCTAATATATCCCTCAAAAGTTAATTTTTACTGTCAGAAACATTTAAATTTTGTTTTCTGTTTTGTTTATAACAACTCTGTTCTTGTGAAACACATTCTTTTATAATAAAGGACATGAGAAAAGGAAAGTGCTAAAATTTGCCAAGGTTCTAAGCCCATATTACTGGAAACTCTGATGAAGTGGTATACTAAATACTTTGATCAATTACTTGCATACAGTATTAAGGGGTTAATAGTTCATTTTCCCCTGTCAAAAATAATCTTCCTTGAACGGTCTGACTCAGGATTTACATGTTCTGGCTTTTATGTAAATTTGAAATTATGTTAATCTCATTATAGCTTTATTCAAATAAATATGCAACAAATTGGTATAATTTATAGATGAAAAACACTTTAGAAAGCCTACATAAATAGGGCATTTTAAATACTCTTGAAACCTAGTTTTAATAAGCTGCTATAATTATCCACTTACTAATTGTACAAATGATTATGTGTAAAGAGACACTGATATTGCTAACCTTATTTTTATAGCTGAACTCCAGGAAAGCAGGTATTGTCTAAATAAAAGAGACCTACATATTCATACTTGAATCTTGGTGTGCTATGTGTAATTCTTCCTGATCTGTGCAGGAGTCCAGTCTGAACTTTTGCCTCTGTGCAAGAGCTTCCTCTTTTAAGACCAGTCACTGATGCTCTCTCCTTGTACAGGCCTTGTATTGTCCCCTCCTGTAGTTTCCTTAAAGAGGAGCTCCAGTCGTTTTTGTGTTTATTAAAAAAACTGTAGCTGCTGACTTTTAATAAACACACACTAACCTGTCCCAGGATCCAGCATTGTGCTAACCTGAGCTGTCCCTTCCCACAGGCTTCTCTCCCTGGCATTTCAACTGTGGGCACCCAGCTGTGACAGCTTGCGACTTCACAGTCGGGTGCCCACTGCACATGCGCGAGTTGTGCTGCGCCTCAGGAATGGTTCTGCAGTCTTCTGGGAATGTGTGACGGGCTCTTCTGTACATAGCCTTTGCTTAGCCTTTTCTGTGAATCGAGTGAGACACGACAGCTCCTAGATCACAGCGGAGAGACATCGCAGGATCCAGGGGACAAGGTAAGTAACCTCTACATGAATCCTGCAATGCGATCCCGAGTCTGGCTCGGGGTTACCGCTTTTGGTACTGAAAATCCACCCCGAGCCAGTCTCTGGAATACCACCAGGAAGGTTAATGTCTAAACTGCTGGCAAAAAAAGTGAGTAACCCCTAAGTGAAAATGTCCAAATTGGGCCCAATTAGCTCATTTTCCTCCTTGGTGTCAGGTGACTCGTTAGTGTTACAAGGTCTTAGGTGTGAATGGGGAGCAGTGTTCTAAATTTGGTGTTATCTCTCTCACTCTCTCATACTGATCACTGGAAGTTCAACATGGCACCTCATGGCAAAGAACTCTCTGAGGATCTGAAAAAAGAATTGTTGCTCTACATAAAGATGGCCTAGGCTATAAGAAGATTGCCCAGACCCTGAAAGTGAGCTGCAGCACTGTGGCCAAGACCATACAGTGGTTTAACAGATCAGGTTCCACTCATAACAGTCCTGCACTGTATATATATTCTACAGTGATACACTGTATGTGTGTGTGTGTGTGTATATATATATATATATTAAACTGCCTGCATGCCACTAACTAACCTGCCTCTAGCTAACGTTCTCTCAATCATAACACTATATACGGCCGCCATGCAAGCAGCCTTATATAGTGGAGGGAGATGGGGGGAAAGGTCACTGCAGCTATGCCTCTAGTTGTTCTGAAATTATGGCATGGGGAACTGAGAACTGAACAACATGGCCGCCCTATACAGCTTTTCACATATAACTTTCCCCTTACCAAGGCACAAATCTCCCTCCCTCCAATTTCACCTTTGCACAAATCCTGCTTCCCCCAATCCCACGTCCTATTACAAATCCCTCCCAAAATGAGCTATGATTGCCTTTGGCCAATCATGTCTCTCACAGCAGATGTGCGCTGTGATTGGCCAATCATCAGACGTCAATGCACTGTGATCTTGCAGTGCATTATGGGGTTGTTCCGTGGTCCTCAAATTTGCCATAATGTTCGCTGTTCGGCAAACGGGTTAACACCCGATGTCGACTCGAACATCGGGCCCATTCCTAATGAAGAGCATCTGTGAACAGCAATTTTCAAGTGTTGCCACAGATTCTCAATTGGATTTAGATCTGCACTTTGACTGGGCCATTCTAACACATGAATATGCTTTGATCTAAACCATTACATTGTAGCTCTGGCTGTATGTTGAGGGCCGTTTTCCTCCTGGAAGGTGAACCTCCGCTTTAGTCTCAAGTCTTTTGCAGATTTTAACAGGTTTTCTTCTAAGATTGCCCTGTATTTGGCTTCATCCATCTTCCCATCAACTCTTACCAGCTTCCCTGTCCCTGCTGAAGAAAAGCATCCCCACAACATGATGCTGCCACCACCATGTTTCACAGTGGGCAAGGTGTGTTCAGGGTGATGTGCAGTGTTAGTTTTCCGCCACACATAGCGTTTTGCTTTTAGGCCAAAAGCGTCAATTTCGGTCTCATCTGACCAGAGCACCTTCTTCCACATGTTTGCAGTGTCCCCCACATGGCTTCTCGCAAACTGCAAACGGGGCTTCTTATGGCTTTCTTTCAACAATGGCTTTCTTCTTGCCCCTCTTCTATAAAGACCAGATTTGTGGAGTGCATGACTAATAGTTGTCCTGTGGACAGATTCTCCCACCTGAGCTGTGGATCTCTGCAGCTACTCCAAAGTTACCACAGGCCTCTTGGCTGCTTCTCTGATTAATGCTCTTTGCCTGTCAGTTTAGGTGGACGGCCATGTCTTGGTAGGTTTGCAGTTCTGCCATACTCTTTTCATTTTCAGATGATGGATTGAACAGTGTTCTGTGAGATGTTCAAAGCTTGGGATTTTTTTTTATAACCTAACCCTGCTTTAAACTTCTCCAACTATATCCCTGACCTGCCTGGTGTGTTTCTTGGCCTTCATTATGCTGTTTGTTCTCTAATGCCACGTAGATACTTCCGGACTTTTCGTCGGACTGAACTCCGAAGGACTTTTCGACGGAGTTCCAACTAAACGGACACGCCTACACACGATTACACCAAAGTCTGACCGTTTCAAACATGATTACGTATGACCGGACTAGAATAAGGAAGGTCGTAGCCAGTAGCCAATAGCTGCCCTTGCATCCTTTTTTGTCCGTCGGACTAGCATACAGACGAATGGATTTTTCGATCTGACTCGAGTCCGTCGGAAAGATTCGAAACATGTTCCATTTCTAAAGTCCGACAGATGTTTCTACAGAAAAGGTCCGATGAAGCCCACACATGATCGAATTGTCCGACAGATTCATTCCGTCGGACCAGTTTGGTCGAAAAGTCCGGTCATGTGTACACGGCATAAGGTTCTCTAACAAACCTCTGAGGGCTTCACAGAACAGCTGTGATACTTTAATACTGGAACAATGTATAAATAAATCCGTACAAAGGGTATAAGTACAGATAAATAAATGTAGAACTGCTGCCTCTACAGGTACATTTCCACCTAAGTGGAGTGTACTAAGATTAATATAAAAGTGAATGTAGATGTGGCGCTGTTCTGATGGAAGAGAGTGATTTATGATAGAGCTGCTATATTACACCCTCTGCAGTTCTGCCAAATTATAAGTAAAAAATTGGAGAGTTTAAAAAATGTAGATTATAAATTATCAGCAGATGCCTAAATCTGTATGTGTGCACATCCAACGGGGTGTGGTGCAATAAACCAATGTTATCATCTAATGGTTAAACCGAGTCAAAAGAGGAAATAATTGAATGGATATCAACATTAGTATACATATACTGTCCCCAGGGTGTAGTATACTTTCAAAACCAGGTGTGTGACCCCCTAATGTTCACGTAAATTTAAAAAAAGAGGAGTGAATGTGCATGTAGGAAATGCCAATAATGGCTTTCTAATAGTGATGTTAAATTTTCATAATAAAAAACCCGTGTGTGGGGTAATGACTTGTGTCCAATTATGATGCTATTGGAAATGAAGAAAATGTATCTAGGTTGTGTTACAACCTCTGGCAGCTAATTAGCAATGTGGTGTCGGCAGCCAGAAGGGGTACCCCAGCATACTCTCTTTTCAATTTTTAATCTTTAAAGCTGGTAGGATAATTAAAAAGATGTGTCCAAAGTGTGTTACACCCTCTGGTTGCAAATGATAAAAATTGTGATACAAACTAAATATGTACTATTCACCAATAATGTGATTGAGATATTATAAATTTGACCGAAATTATTAATATTACATTCTACAAAATTAATATAAGTGAAAAAACTTAGTAAAAGTGCATTTAATTAAAGTGCCTAGAGATGTGTGCAGTGCTAGCAGATGAGCTATTTAACAAAGTGACTTGTGCTCAATAAAAAATCCAGTGCTTGCTGAAAGACAATATTGTTTTTAAAGATCTTCTTATTCAGGTGCCGGCTAGTGATGGTGCTTCTTATTCATGCTCCTAATGTGCATGCACTCACCAAAACCTCACCCTTACAGGGGTACTGCGTGGTCACAGTATCTGCCACTGTATAGCAATCCTTGGCAGCCCTGGACTGTGCTTTAAATGTTGTTAGCAGCTTGTTATGTATTCAACATGTGGAAGAGAAGGGATGCCCATAGCGTAAAACCGTTTTTAAACTTTATTTATTAATTAGACAAAATAGTACTCACATTTTATATGAATTGTATAAGCATGAAAAACTGAGTGGATAAATGCCATCAGAAAACCTGTGTTCGTCTAACCGGAGGTGAGGGAAGACGTTCGTAACCCCGCCCTACGTGTTTCGTCATTGGACATCAACAGGAGCGTCCATCTTGCTACACCTCCCGTCCTTAAATAGCATGCTGTGTCCTCAATGCGATTGCGCACACTTTTGCTAACGGTGGCCATTTTGGTGAAAATACTGCAGACCGAAGCCCGTATTGTTCGGATATTGGAAATGATTCTTAGTAGTGACCCACCAGTCTGCTTTGCTACGATAAAGTTTAAACTGAAATCTGGGTCAGTGATATAAAAAATTCTTGTTATCATCAATATCCGAGAATATTTGTGCATATGCAATGATTATTCTATTATGGTTAATCAGAGGACAAGGTGACATGCACATTAGGTGAGGTCACCGCATACTGTCATTCAGGGTGCATTATTCTGATGGCATGTACACAACAATAATCACACATTTTCAATATTAAAACATAATTAAAATTAAATAAAAATGCAGATAAAATACATAAAATTAATAATATTGATAATGAAAAAGGGCAAAAAATTATAAAAGTATAGAAATAAATTGAATTAAGGAATTCTAAAAACTGAGGTCTGTCATCTACTAGGTGAAATGTAAGAGAAAAGAGTATATTGACTTGGTTTAACCATTATAGAACAACATTGGTTAATGGTACCACACCCCGTTGGATGTGCACACATACAGATTTAGGCATCTGCTGATAATTTGTAATCTACATTTTTTACATATAGTTTGGGAGAACTGCAGAGGGTGTAATATAGCAGCTCTATCATAAAACACTCTCTTCCATCAGAACAGCGCCACATCTACATTCACTTTTATATTCACTTTAATACTGGGATTAATTTACACACAAGTGGACTCTGTTTATTAATTAGGTGACTTCTGAAGGCAATTGGTTCCACTAGATTTTAGTTAGGGGTATTAGAGTAAAGGGGGCTGAATACAAATGCACACAACACTTTTTACATATTTATAAAAATGAAAACTATTTATCATTTTCCTTCCACTTCACAGTTATCTGCCAGTTTGTGTTGGTCTATCACATAAAATCCCAATAAAATACATTTACATTTTTTATTGTAACGTGACAAAATGTGGAAAATTTCAAGGGGTAGGAATACTTTTTCAAGGCACTGTATATTTAAATGAAAGTTTTTGTGCCTGGAGTTCAGCTTTAAGTTATGTATACCCATCTGACAAAGTAAATAATTATGATGTGCTCCGACCTTTTATTGCAAAGTAAAGCCAGTCATAGATGGTTCGATTCTTGGCTGGTTCAGCAGGGATGGGGCTAGATTCAAATTATGTATGGGCAGACTGAATGTACCCGATCTGATCAACTTGGGTACAGCCAACCTGTCAGATTTTACATGAGAATTTTGCTAGCAGTAATCATTGTGTTCCCCTCCTGGGAGAACACAATGGCTCTGTGTGAGGGATTCCCCCTTCAACTGTGTTGTTGGGGGAATTAAGCTATTTTTTGCTCAGTCTATGGCCAGCCTAATTGGGAAGCTGTGTAAGTATTAAAGATATTTTTATGCTGCTGTTCACAGCTTATGCTGTGATATAACAATTTTCACTATACAGCACATATGTTTCTTAACATTTTACAATCCTCTAATATAAAAGACCAGTTTTTAATGCTTGCTTTGAAGATCGGTTTTCTGTATTTTGCATACCAAAATGTTGCTTATGTTAATATATTATTTTTTTCATTTTGTCTGTACAGAGTCTATGAAGACTAAGTCAGTATTGCAATGACTACAGCAAATCAATATGAAGAATGTCAAAAAGAGACCAACAATTTTTTTCCCACTTTTTAAGATAGGGACTACATTTATGACTATTTAAGCACTTGTTATGAGGTGTGTATTTTTATGTTTTGTAGCATGAAAAGTCCCTTAAATCTCATAACTTTACATATTCTCATGAATATAACTGTCTACCTAATTCTGAAAATGGAAAGCCTTTGTGTCATTTTATATGAGAAGTTGTACGTGTATGAGTTCAAGATTAACAGTACCTATGAGCTTTATAAGTTCATCAAGTAAAAGATCATAGATAAGGGGCTTAATGACTTTTATTCTTCTGCCTCGACATTATAATTTTATTGTATATACCTGTTTCTTTTGTCCTTTTTAAAAAAAAAAAAAAAAAAAAAAAACATAAAATGAATTATTTTTTTAAGTGTCACAAAATAGGTGTTCAGTTATCATTTCAAACAGTAATAATCATATTTTGATTCATTTATTAGAAGACTTCTAGCCACCATCAGAAATCCCCATCAGACATAGTGTTAATGATGAGTGATTTATTTAAGCAATCCAACCAACTAGCAAACTGCCATTTTCCTAATGAATGTACATTTATAGCTTTGTCTTATCTGAATAGAATCCAACAATTCATGCATCACAATTGCCTTCCTGAACCATGACATTTTTACATATCAGGCAAATGTGCAGATATTTTAGGCCAATAAAAAATGATCTAATCTATGAATCCTCCTAATTCTGTCAATGCTATCCAGAATATAGAAATGTACATATGGTCTCATTTAATTCCGTTTAAAAAAATGAATTATTCATCAGGACACTTTTGCTGTATGCCTATAATACCATAACAATTTTTCTTTTGTGCTTTGTATGTGTGATGGCCCATTTGGGATAAAAGCACTTTGCCACTTGCACTACTCATATCAAAAAAATATTTTTATAAAAATAAATACATTAATAGAACTATTTTAAAACCATATTCTATATCAACTTTTAACATTGTAGGTAACATATCAACTATTTGATCCTGACAATGCAAATGATCAAAATTGTTAATCTAATTTATTTTTTCTATGTTTTTATAATTTACATTTTTCAATATTAGCACTGTTTAGAAAAGGTCAAAACTGCTTCCTTTTTAAGGAAAGAATGTATTCCCAACAGTGCTACTCATTTTTCAAACTGTTTTAGACAATTCCCCAACTCATGTTTGAACTTTTTACCAATGTTTGCAGTGAAAACATTACTGTTACTCTAAACCTGATTAAATCCATTAGATATAAACCTTAACCTTTGGTTTTCTTTACCTCTTCTTTCTGTTTTACCTTTTTTAACCAATCTACTTTTTTTTTTACACTGTGCTTCAACATGCACCTTTTACAAAATGTATAAACTTGAGAAAATATGGATAAAATATATTTCCCTAACAGGGCAACTTTTTATTATTAATGTGACTTCAATTTAAAAAGGTAATAACTTTTGATAGAATCCCAGAATATCAAATGATGTAATTATTGTTAAGAATATCCTATAACGTACATAATTATTATAACACTATGCATCCAGAAACCCATTTTTGGAGAAATAAGCTCTGCGTATGTAGTATACAGATTAGTACTCTTTATACACAGTTGCTACATGTAAATGATTTATAGACAGTATTTTACTGAAAATAAAACAGTATGTATGCCCTTTCTTAAAGCAAAATTTAACCTACAAATTGTGGAGTTTTGGGATGGATTGAGAAGTAAGGTTTCCCATTGGGTATTTGTTTTTGTCTTTGGCCTTGGCAGGGACATCGCTTCAAAAACCCAATCAAGTTGCAAGGGAAAATCTCCAGAAGTGAGTTCTGGAATAAGGATGAGCAAAGAGTAAACAAGTTAAAGGGGTTGTAAACCCTCGCGTTTTTTCACCTTAATGGATCCTATGCATTAAGGTGAAAAAACTTCTGACAGTGACTGGCCCTCCAGCCCCCCGTTTTACTCACCTGAGCCCGTTTGTTCCCTCGGCGGAGACACACTCACCTTCTCTGCCTGGGGTTCTTGGCTCTTGAGTGGATAGATTGATAGCAGCGCAGCCATTGGCTCCCGCTGCTGTCAATCAAATCCAATGACACAGGCACCGGGCCAAGTCCTGCATTCTGCATCTACGGATGCAAATGCTGAACTCGGGAGCGCGCCCACAAGGTAACCCCCCGGGAGAGTGCTTCTCCTAGGGGGTTATACGATGCAGGGAGGAGCTGATAGCGCCACCAGGGGACCCCAGAAGAGGATGCTCGGGGTCACTCTGTGCAAAACTAACTGCACAGTGGAGGTAAGTATAACATGTTTGTTATTTAAAAAAATAAAAACAAACATTTACAATCACTTTAACAACTTATTTCAGTTTGCATAAACGTATTAGTGCAGTCCTATTCAATCTGCAGAGAACCACAGAAAGTAATAATCCATTCTGGATTCAAATGTTTTATTTTAATTTTGGTACACCTGATCTTTTTATATGCAGATCTGTCTGATGTGCCGAGTACTCAACAATTCAAAAGCCACGTGATTGTGATTTATAATGATTCTCTGAAGATTAGGCAAGCTTGCATGAATATATTTAGGCAAATCAAAAAGTTTGCTAATCACCTTCCATGTGAATCAATTTGCTCATCTTCTTATCATTAACAGCAATAAAGATATGGTAGTGTATCAAATGTTGGGTATAGTTCTTCTTTAAAGAACTTAGTTGGTTAGATCAATGTTTTATAATATTTAAATAAACTATGATGAGAAAGGTTTGTATCAATATATGTATATTATCTATATATGTAATGTATTGTATTGTATGGATAAATTATCTGGTTATTTAAATACATTCAGTTTATAGAAAAATGCATGTTGGACTGGATTCTTATTCATTTTTAAAATAAAATGGGGAAAAAACGGTATTTGTTTCTTTATTTTAACTTAATGTTGGTCTAACAAATGTGTTACAATCTATTACTAGTTTCTGAGTGCTGTTTAGCATCTCAGCCCAATAGTTTATGCATGAGACCATGTTCCTTGTCATTGCCTGTGTCTTGCTACCTTCTGTCTTGAGCCTGCAAGGTCTGATCACTCTAAAGAGATTCCCATGTAATCAGCAGTGGACTGATCCAACACTCATTTTCCAACTGCAGACTTTGTAGACTCTAATCTCCTTTGGGACTCATGTGCAGTATGTTCATATGTCCACACTGGCTAAGAGCTACTATTTGACTACAAATATCTAAGTGTCCTCAAGGGGTTGCAATTGCAGGGCTCAGTCTGTTTTTTTTCATTAACTTTTAATTTATGCAGGCTACCTGGGTATGATATAATAAGGGACTGAGCCCATATTGTCATATAATTTGTGACAAGAACAAAACAGAGAGTTAGAAAATGCATTAACTCAAAAATGCATTGACTCACACACTATTTAGTGCTATTCACTGGGCTATAGCTCTTAATTGGCGGTCCCCATCAGTTCTGTGGTCCCAGGTGCTTTTTTGAATGAAGTCTATTAAACTAATAAACTAATGGAGAGGATATACCACACTCTTATGGACTCCATGCAAATTTTTGACAGCAAATGGGACTCATAGCCAGCCTATTAGGTAGCCAGTAAGTTCAAGATTCCTTCCTATCTAGCTCCACCAACCATGTTAGAACTGCCCATAGAAATTGAGGTTCCTGTATGTATTTTCACCCTCTAAACAAATATGATAGCACAGTTTTCTGTATGATGCCAAATCAACATATATATGCAGATGTTATGTTGTCGTGCTATATACACTCTTTATTATTTCTGATCTTCTTTCTGTTAAAGTTATAATTCTTTATTGCAATACTAAGTAGAGAGATGCGTACCAAATAATCTGATCCTTACCTTTTGTATGAGAAATATACAGTACTCTCTATGCTCATGTAAATTTTTGTCATTGCTCTTATACCACAATAAAAACACTTGTAAACAAAAAACAAAAACAAAAATAGCAATGAATGTGAAAAAGTGGTGAGCAATGGACTGAGTATTCTATACATGCTCTTAGTTGCTATAAATGTATATAATTAGTATAAAGCAACATGTGTCCAATGCACAGGGCTGGATTTATACATAGTCCACATAGATCATGATCTCTGGTGGCAGGGCTCCCACAAATCATGCTCACAAATGTGAAATACAGACCTTGACAGGTCTATTGATCTGGTAAGAGGATATATTTGCCCTGTTTTTCCTATGGGGAGCACTGAGTGTTGCACCTAATAAGAACTGGAGGACACTTGCATGTTTTATCATATCACTTTATGGACTGTGAAAATGAATGCACTGTAACATGTTTTTTATTTTTAATATTTAAAAACAAATTAGGCTGAATCGCTTAACACTCTAAATAGAAATAAAGTACTTTGCCTCTGCTACCTTAGTGTAAAACTAATACATGCCTGTCTAAGTGTGGCAGTGAGCAACACAGATAAGGTCAGAATTGCAACAGCAAAGGATATGAATGGTGCAGCATTAAAACATGTGGTGGCTACTGTGACAGAGATTAACAGCTCAGTTAACCTGCCCAAGTTACAATCGCTCTCGGTCTGCTGACATAGAGACTGTGGTCCTGTGAGCTGGAAAATCTACAGCAAGGAGTGTGTTTTGACAAAGCAAATCACATGTCTGAAGTTTAAAGCATTCCAGAAATTGGTATGTGAAATATTACAATGACATGAGGGCTATCTTCTGCAAAAATAATGAATGTCTAAATTCTGAAGAGGTGTGATTACATCAAATTCAAGTTAGTAATTTTACCAATGCCTCCTTAAGTAAAATTATGATGTTTGGGGATAGTATTCTTTTGATGTTATACATTTATACTGTTTTATATATTTTCTACTAATCATATAAAATCTTTATTTAACTGATTCTCCATACAGACCCCTAGTAGGAAGGTAGGGAGAGCAGGATAAGTCACTTCTCCAGCTAAGTGAAGTTTATTTACAAAAGAAATAGAAATGTTTGCTTTCCAAAGTACAGTAAATGTGCACTTAGCTTGGTGATTAAAGTGAAGTTGTGCTTACTTTAATTATCTAATCATGTGCAAACAAAACTATTCTTGTTTTTCAAAATTTCCTTTCACATAGCACATAGTTAAAGTGTTAAATGAACATTGACATTGAAGAGTGGGTTTTTTATAAGTAAACATTGCCCTCTCCTTTTGTAAATCAACCCCATTTAATTCCTTGTGTAAATTTTCACTACTGTGCTATTGAACTATTGAGCTCTATAGGCAGCATGTTTAAGCAAAACAGCTAAGGTCAGCTCAGTAAAAAAGAGCATAATACTCTAACTTCTTACTAGAAATTTACAAAACTGCATATGCAATATTTCATATTGATTAGCATTTTACTAAACAAAATACAATAAAAAATGTTATTTCAAATGAATATAGTTGTCAGACATCAGTATATTCCCCCTCAGTCAAAGCTATTTTATAGAGTATAAGCTGGACTTCACACTGTTTCCCATTCCTCTTCTGTATTGCTCCAGCTGCAGTTCCAGATACTCAGACCAGCATTAAAACATAAATAACGCCATAGTATAGCATGGATAAGATTGAAACTGTCAGATTTTCGTGACTTGTTATAAATAAGCGAGTCTGGAAAAGCTTTCCACCATTAAGACCAGGACTTCCAAGGTATTCCCTTTTCCACCACATATTTTTCTTCCTAAGTCAACTAGAAATTTTCCATAGGCTCCAGCCCCTCTCCTTCACTCCTTTAGTGCGGCTCAAATTCATCTCCTAAAAATCTCAGTTCAGGACTGGCATCAAAACACAAACACCACCATCGTGCAGTATTTTCTTACATTTTAAATAGTTTATCTATGAGGTAATATACTCATATAACAAAAAGGCCCCTCCCATTAAAAGATACGTATCTCTGTTACTTTAGATGATTAAAAGGCTCACCAAACTTTTATGGAAGTAAAAGCAGTCCACAAGACATCCAGGACACCCTCCTTTCAAGCAGATTGGAAAGGAACCATCATCAACGTTATGGCCCAGATACACCTCCTATTTGATCCCACAGTGCAGGACAGGTATTAAAAAATAAATATGTTCATATTGCAGCAAATTTGTAAAACCAAAAGTGCTTTTCTTTATCGTACATCATGGGACACAGAGCACCATAGCAATCACTATGTGGGTTATAGGCCACCTTCAGGTGATGGACACTGGCACACCCTAAACAGGAAGTTGCCTCCCTATATAACCCCTCCCATACCAGGAACACCTCAGTTTTTTTTGCTAGTGTCTAAGGTATTGGTCACGAGTGAAGATGTGCTCTGAGGAGCTCCAGGAGGCATCCTTGCTGGATCTAAATAGCCTCCACAGACCGGATCCATCCAAAGTGCCACTGAGGCCAAGGTGGATGGTACCCGGGCCTCGTATATGAAGCATGAGGTTTTGCCTGTAACGCCTCTCTTTGCAGGGCTGGACCCCAGGACCCAGAGCTTTGGTCATGCTACATTACCTAAAGTTTTTTTCTGGTGGGGTGCTATTACAGGTCCAAGGGAGTGGAACCCTGATAAAAAGGGACCTGGTCCTTGAAGGTTTGCTAAACGCAGCCCGCTGTGATGGGTGAAGTTTGGATCTGTCTGGTAATTCAGCAGAATCCTGCGGCGTGGATAAGGTAAGGAAGAAGCCTAGGAACTATAAAGTCCACCTATGGTCTTCTTCTTTAGGGAAAAATGTTGTCATGCCTTAATTCTCCACTAAAGGGACTATGTGCACATACCTTAATCTGTTGTCTTTACTTCAGCTCAGTGTCAGTCTCTGTGTGGCCACAGCAGCTTGCACAGGGGGATTCCGCTCAAGGTATGAGATCTGCCATGCTTTTCTCCCCCCTGAAGGGACCAGGAGGGTTAGGGAATCAGCAATTGTTGTACCACTCTTTTAATACCCAGCCCTTGTGGGGTGCGGAAGTCCCGAGTTTCACTCCACATGTGTTTTTCTCTTCCTGCTTGTGTCATTGGGCTCTGCCTCTCCCCCCCTTGTGTTGGGTCTGCGGACCCGAAGGCTGCCCGTGGCGTGTGCGGGAACGTTTTTTGAAAAACAAAAGGAGGGAGGGTGGGTTGACGGAGGGGGCGGGGCCTAGGTGCGGCGCCGTGTGTAGGACACAGCATCCATGAGGACTCACGGTGCAGGCTTAAGAGTTTTACTGAAGCAGTCTCTCCTCGGCTGAAGAGAGGAGAAGCAAGCCTGGCTACACTTAGAACACAGGAGCGGTGGGGCACGTAAGGGCACCAAAGGGCATTCCTAACACGGAAAGGACATTTTTCCCAGCGCTAGGCTGTACTTGTATAGCGGCATTACACTGTCAGACTATGTTCAGCAAATAGTGCATTTAAATAGTGCCTCTGCTTTTGTGCTTAGGACTATGCATACCAAAAAGACACTACAAAGACCAAAGATTTCACCCCCAGGCGCTAGGAACTCCAGTCATGCCTCCACACTGTCATTCTTGCCTGAAATAGCTGATATGGCAAGCCAGGGTGAGTCATTGGAACAATGCAGCTGCTTCTTACACCTCAGCCCCTGTATACGTGACTGAAGAGGGAAGATTAGTGGCTTTAATCGCCACAGGATTTGGGCGAGCTTCCAAGAGCATTATGTTTTGCTATAGACGCTCACCAGGCGTCCCGCCTTGCGCTTGTGCTAGTACACATGCGTAGAATCCTGTGGTTAAAAAATTGGTCAGCCGAAGCACCATGCAAAAAGCTCCTGACTGGTTTTCCTTTTCATCGGGATCGGCTATTTGGGGATGATTTGGACAAATACATCCAAACGATTTCCAGTGGGAAAAGTACTCTTTTGCCAGTCAAAAGAAAGAATAAACGTCCTTCATTTAAGCGGACTCTTTCTCCTGCACCAGGGGCATCTGCCTCTAGGCAGTGGTGATGGCCTCCACCGTCAGACTCTAGAGGAAGACCTCAGGGTCAGGCCCAGGCACAAAATAACTCCTGGGGCCAGAATCATGCAAAACAGAATTCTAAAGCCTCATTATGAAGGCACGCATGCCCCCCCCCCTCGCCAGGGTCTGGCAAGAGGAAATTCAGGACAAATGGGTCATCTCCACGGTAACTCTAGGGTACAAACTGGAATTTCGAGACTTTCCACCATCTCGTTTTCTGAGATCAAACGTTCCCAAAGATCCAGGGAAAAATCTGTTTCTGGCACTAGACCAGTTAATGACTCAGGGGGTGATCATACAAATCCCCACAGAAGAGCAAGGTTTGGGGTTTTATTCAAACCTCTTTATGGTACCAAAACCGAATGGAGATGTCAGACCCATTCTAGATCTAAAAAATCTAAATCAGTTCCTGCAGATCCGCTCCTTTTGCATGGAGTCGATCAGGTCAGTGGTTTCTATCCTACAAAGAGGAGAACTTCTGGCATCTATTGACATCAGGGATGCATATCTGCATGTTCCTATATTTCCCGCTCACCAAAGGTTTTTGCAGTTCGAGGTAGAAAAGCAGCATTTCCAGTTTGTAGCCTTGCCTTCGGGCTAGCTACAGCACCCCGGGTGTTTACAAAAGTCCTGGCCCCACCTCTAGCCAGGTTAAGGGCACAGGGCATAACAGTCTTGCCGTACCTAGACGATCTATTGCTAATAGACCAGTCAGTGGATTGTTTGGAGCAAAGCGTACGCATTAAAACCAGTTACCTATAAAAAGGCTGAAGTACTTGGGTCTGATCATAAACACAAGTGATAAAAATAAGTGTAACCTCTCGCCAAAAAAATTGGATATATGTGACTAAATAAATTGTGAGCTGCTAACCCCTGAACTAGATAGGAATTCTAGTGCAAGTGGAAGATCATATACTGATCATAAACACCTTTTTCTGGGCTGTGTTTATGATCAGTACATGTGGTGGGGAGCGCTGAAACTATATATACAGTGGGCTAAATGGCATCTAGATATTTATGCTCAAACAAACTGAATGTGAACACTGCAGTGTACGGCACACAAAAAAATATAAAATAAAAATATATGTATCAAACTTATTACATATTACAAGAGAATGACTACCATCCAATCTCTGCATAAATAGCACAATATTATCTTTGTGAAAAACAATAAGGAAATTCTAATGCTGAAAAAATACTAAAATAAAGTCCACAAGCAATTAAAAATGGTGCACATCAATATGCATTAATCTTCCACTGTATCAAAATAACACAAGATAAATATAATGAATATAGGTGAGTCTTTCTCTGTGTGAATAAACGACCTTCACCAGCTGCATAACACACCCTATGTGCTCTGTAAGCGGATGTCCGCTTACCAGAAGATGTTGACCTTTTTAATTAAAAAGAGGTCAATTATAGCTTTTAGCAAGAAATGGCTTGCTACCATGATGTGGATAAGCCTTGTGGGTAACCTCTTCCTCTCCCCCAGTAGAACGTCAGGCAATATATAGAAGGATACAAGAAAGTCCAAAATAGTGTAATCCCATTTATTAAAATGATTAAAAACAATAAAGCCAAATGGCTGCTTACATTAGGAAGTGCCCTCGCCCGGCACTGAGGCTATACCGCTCGTCTAATATGAAAGCTCCGCTCCGTGTGTGTGTGAAACTGGCGTGCACTTCACCATCAGCTGCTGACAACCACAGGGACCGGAAAGGGATGAAGATTGTGTAACCAGGCATGCCTCGACCTACGTTTCGATTCCCGTCCTCAGGAGGCGTGAGCTTTCACATTAGACGAGCGGTATAGCCTCAGTGCCGGGCCAGGGCACTTCCTAATGTAAGCAGCCATTTGGCTTTTTTGTTTTTAATCATTTTAATAAATGGGATTACACTATTTTGGACTTTCTTGTATCCTTCTATATATTGCCTGACATTCTACTGGGGGAGAGGAAGAGGTTGCCCACAAGGCTTATCCACATCATGGTAGCAAGCCATTTCTTGCTAAAAGCTATAATTGACCTCTTTTTAATTAAAAAGGTCAACATCTTCTGGTAAGCGGACATCCACTTACAGAGCACATAGGGTGTGTTATGCAGCTGGTGAAGGTCGTTTATTCATACAGAGGAAGACTCACCTATATTCATTATATTCATCTTGTGTTATTTTGATACAGCGGAAGATTAATGCATATTGATGTGCACCATTTTTAATTGCATGTGGACTTTATTTTAGTATTTTTTCAGCATTAGAATTTTCTTATTGTTTTTCACAAAGATAATATTGTGCTATTTATGCAGAGATTGGATGGTAGTCATTCTCTTGTAATATGCAAGTTTGATACATATATTTTAATTTTATATTTTTTTGTGTATGGTACACTGCAGCTATTCAGTTTGTTTGAGCATAAATATCTAGATGCTATTTAGCCCACTGTATATATAGTTTCAGCGCTCCCCACCACATATACTGATCATAAACACAGCCCAGAAACAGGTGTTCTTTCCTCAGGCAAAGATCAATTCCATAAGAGAGCTGGTGCGGATGGTCAGGTCGAAAGGAGATCCCTCCATTCGCCTTTGCATGAGGTTGTTAGGAAAGATGGTGGCTTCATTCGAAGCGGTTCCCTATGCCCAGTTCCATTTGAGACTGTTGCAAAACAGTATCCTGTCTGCTTGGAACAAAACGATTCAAGCTTTAGATTTGCCAATGCGACTGTCCCCAAAGGTGTTCCAGAGCCTCAGTTGGTGCTCGGTATCCAGGAATCTGCAGGAGGAAAAAACCTTCATACCAGTTACCTGGAAAGTGGTAACGACAGACACCAACCTTTCAGATTGGGGAGTAGTACTGAAAAAGACAACTGTCAAGGGACAGTGGTCCAGAACCGAAAAAACCTTGCCCATCAACATCCTAGAGAGTCGGGCAGTGCGTCTGGCTCTGAAGCCCTGCAAATTCAGGTTATTGGATTGTCCTGTCAGGATCCAATCTGACAATGCCACGGCTGTGGCCTATATCAATCGCCAAGGGCGCACTAAGGGTCATGCAGCTCAGAGAGTGGTGGATCATATTCTAGCTTGGCGGAAAAGGATGTTCCTTGCCTATCGGCAGTCTTTATTCCCGGCCTAGAGGATCGTCAGGCGGACTACGTGAGTCGCCAGCAGTTGTTCCCCGGGGAGTGGTCCCTTCACCCCGAAATCTTTCTGGCTATATGCCAAAGATAGGGGGTCCCGGACGTAGATTTTTTGGTGTCCAGGTTCAACATGTAGTTGGTCAACTTTATGTCAAGGACAACGGATCCACTCGCATGCAAGACAGATGCATGGTGACCCCATGGGGTCAGTTTTCACTGAGTTAGGCTTTATTCCCTATTCAGTTGCTGCCACGGCTTCTTTGCAGGATCAAGCTGGAAAGAAAGCCGGTAATTATTGTAGCCCCCAGCATGGCCCAGAAGGTCCTGGTATGCAGAAATCGTAAAGATGGCGGTGGAGGATCCATGGTCCCTTCCACTATGGCCAGACCTACTCTCACAGGGGCTGATATTCCATCTTACCTTACCAACTCAAAGTTTGATGGTTTGACTATTGAAGCCCACATTCTGAAGAGACGTAGTCTCTCCGGGTAAGTGATTTCTACCTTCATTAATGAAGCCAGCTTCCAGAGTTATATATTATAGACTCTGGAGGGATTATGTTTCCTGGTGTGAATCCAAGGGTTGCCACCCTCGGAAATATAACATAGGAAGAATTCTTGTTTTTTCTACAAGTACAAATTAAGCTGGCCTTGAGTACTATTAAGGGCCAAGTCTCGGCTTTATCGGTCTTACTTCAAAGACCGCTTGCTTTGCATTCTTTGGTCTGGGTTTTTTATACAAGGGTGTCATGAAGATCCTGCCAGTAACAGGCAGAGTAGACCCATCGGTGCACGATTGCGGGCGTCTATGCGCACGCGCACATGCACTCGTTAGTGTCTGGCGGGTTATTTAAACCTGTCTGGCACTTGCATCATTGCTGTTTGCTCTGCAGCTCTGTGTATGTGTTCCCTGAAAACCTGATATCTGCTTCTGTTTTGACCCGGCTTGCTTTGAGACTATTCCTGTTATCTGCCTGTACCTGATCCTTGGCTTGTTTGACGATCCCTCTGCCTGCTCCTTTTGTACCTCTGCTGCCAGCCTGCTTACCGACCCGGCCTGTCTGACGATCCTGGACTCCCATCCAATCTGCTGAGCTTGTCTGCTGAGCCATCCAGGCTGTTCACCTGTCTGCTGATCATCCAGTCTGCTGGGCCTGTCTGCTGAGCCATCCAGGCTGTTCACCTGTCTGCTGATCATCCAGTCTGCTGGGCCTGTCTGTTGAGCCATCCAGGCTGTTCACCTGTCTGCTGATCATCCAGTCTGCTGAGCCTGTCTGCTGAGCCATCCAGGCTGCTCCCCTGTCTGCCTGATCCATCCAGTCTGCTGTCCTGTCTGCTGAGTCGTCCAGTCTGCAGTTCCTGTCTACTGATCCATCCCGTCAGCTGTGCCGGCCATCTGATCCTTCTGCTGTTGATCCTGCCAGGCACTCATACCACTCCGCACTCCTGCACCCCTGTCACCACTATCAGGGGTTCTCGAGTCGGAGGCGTAGGAGAGGCCATCCTCTGCAATTCGGGCTCACCCTTTAGGTACGTAACAAAGGGGTAATGCAGCTTATTCAGCCAGTTAGACCACCCTTGAACCCTTGGGACTTGAACTTAGTTTTTTGTCGGTATTGCAAAACAGCCCTTTCAACCATTACAGCATACTCCCTTGGTCCTTCTGACAAGGGAAATAGTGTTTCAAGTTGCAATACCCTCTGCAAAAGGGTGTCGGAGTTGGCCACTTTTTCCTGTAAAGAAGCCATATTTAATTATTAAGGTGGTTTTAAGTTTCCACCTAAACCAAGATATTGTCCTACCATCAGGTTTTTTCCAAAACCAGGGTCTAGGGTAGAGAACTCACTACATTGTCTTGATGTAGTGAGAGCGGTCAAGGTCTATTTAAAGATGACTGCTCAGGTCTGAAAGACTGATGTTTTATTATGCTGCCAGAGGGTCCTAGGAAGGGACAGGCAGCGTCGAAATCCACTATTGCTAAGTAGATTTGGCAAGTTATAATTCAGGTCTAATGGTTAAAAGGTAAGATTTCACCTTTTCATGTCAAAGTGCACTCTACTAGAGTGGTTAGTGCTTCTGGGGCAGTGCATCACAAGCCTCCATGGCTCAAATCTGCAAGGCTGCACTTTGGTCTGCAGTCCATACATTCACCAGATTTTATCAAGTGGATGTAAAAAAAGGGTATGAGGATATCGCCTTTGGGCGCAGTGTGCTGCAGGCAGCAGTATAGGTTCTCTAGTCTGTTGGTGCCCTACGGGTTGTGTCTCCCTCCCCTCAAATAGCATTGCTATGGGACGTCCCACATAGTAATTACTATGCTGCTCTGTGTTCCATAATGTACAATAAAGAAAACAGGATTTTTATAACAGCTTACCTGTGAAATCCTTTTCTTGGAGTACATCACGTTACACAGAGGTCCCACCCCTCTTCTTCTGGGGTATATGTATATGTATATTGCTTTGCTACAAAAACTGAGGTGTTCCTGATGTGGGAGGGGTTATATAGAGAGACAACTTCCTTTTTAGGGTGTGCCAGTGTCCATCACCTGAAGGTGGCCTATAAACCACATAGTAATTACTATGGTGCTCTGTGTCCTGTGATGTACTCCAAGAAAAGGATTTTACAGGTAAGCTGTTATAAAAATCCAATTTTTTCATAAAATTCTACTCATTCTCTAAAATTCTACTCATACTCATGTGAGTTGAATGTTCTTTTTTAGCACAGAGATTAATCTTTTTTACACATTTAGAACTGTTCATTTGGACAATTAATGTTTTTAACTCTAGCTGGATTTGGCTCAGGTCTTTTAAATGCATAAATAAGATATCTACCATGGCATTAAGACAGAGTCATTAAAAAGATGGTGGTAAGAAATGTTTAATCCAAGGCTGCCACAATTTATTAAATTTAGGAACTTGGTTATGTTCAATAGCCACCATTTTAGCATGTATCATATTATTCATTCTTTGTTTTGTCTCAGCCAATGCCAAATAAGGAGTTTTCCAAGCTTTTGCCATAGTTTGTTTAGCTGCTGTGAGAAGATATATAAAATGTTTGGGCATGAGTCAGACAATCTGGTTTGAGGTTAAGTAATGTCGTGATGGGGTTAGGTTGTAGGGTTACTTCAAACATTTTGGAGGCATATGTAAAAATTTCTTTCCAAAATGTCTGTACTATTGGACAGGACCACCAAATATGCATATGCATACCCACTATTGCACAAACCTGGAAACATTGATCAGAATAATTAGGGATATATTTAGCTATTCTGGCTGGTACTGAGTACCATCGAGTTAGTACTTTATAGTTGGTTTCCGTAGCTATAATATTAGGGGAGGACGACTTAATTTTAGACCAGATTTTCAAACATTCTGCATCATTTAGGGTGTATTCCAGATCCTCCTCCCATTTCCGTGCATAAGTATGTTTATCTGTATCAGAATTCACTACTAATTGGGAATAAAGGGAAGAAATGAGTCCCTTAGCATGTGGGTCATTTTTGCAAGAGGATTCAAAACTAGTGAAGTGATTCAGAGGTACATCAGTATTAGTATTAGGTGTGAAGAAATTTTTAATTTGGAGATATCGGAACAGTTCAGATTGTGGTATGCCATGTGTTTCGCAGAGAGACGGAAAGGAGATAAAGGATGAAGCGGTGACAAATTTGTGCAATCTTAATACATCTAAGGATGTCCATACTTTAAAAGTTAAGGGATAGATCCATGCATGGTAAAAAGATTGGGTTTTTGAGGAAGGAGAGGGTTGTGTGGGGATTGTAAATGATGTTTAAGTTTGAGCATATCCCAAAGGCATAGATAATGTTTGGTTATAGGATTACATAAACTGGGGTTGTGTTTGTGATGGAGCAATAATAAATTGGAAATCGATAAAGGATCACAATCATAAGCCTCTATCGATACCCACAAAGGAATTTCCTGCGTGGCATGGTATTTAGATAAACTGGCCATGTGAGCTGCTCTATAATTTGTAGCAAAATTTGGTACTCCTAGACCTGCTAGGTTTTTAGGTAGGTTTAATGTATGTAAAGGTATGCAGTTGCACGGTTTTGATGATCCCCATATAAATATAAATGTTCTTTTCTGAACAAGACGTAAGTAATGGGAAGGAACTACAATCGGTAATACTCTAAATAAATATAATATTTTGGGTAGAATCGTCATTTTGACAACATTCCATTTTCCCATCCAGGAAATAGGGAGATAGGATAATTGCTCCATTAGCTTTGTGATGAGTTTTAGAATGGTAGGGTAATTAGCAGAATATAAGTCTGAGAGAGAGTCTGTAGGGTGAATCACTAAATACGGAATTGACCTTACTGCCCAATTAAAGGTAAGGTAAGGTAATGCTATTTTTGCTGAAGTAAATTCTATTGTTGAAAGAGATATGTTTAATGCTATACATTTCTTGGGGTTTATCTCTAATCCTGATATATTAGCGAATTTGTCAAGAATGGGAAAGAGATTAGGGCCTGAAACTTGGGGGGATGATAGAAACAATGAAATATCATTTACGAATAAGCAGAGTTTATGCTGATATCCGCCTAATTCAATTCCAGTGATAGCTGGATCTAGTCTGAGGTATTGAGCTAAAGGTTCTATTAAAAGGGCAAATAATAAGGGGGAAAGTGGGCAGCCCTGGCGTGTACCTCTTTCTATATTGTGATATATAACCCGCGTATTTCACATAAGCTTGAGGTTTATTATAGAGTGCTGCTATCCAATTAGTGAAGTAGGGGCCAAATCCCCATTTCTGGAGAGTTTGATGTAAATAAGGCCAGGTTACTGAATCAAAGGCTTTTCTAATGTCAAGAGAAAGGAAGCATGCAGGAATGTGTCGTGTTCTGGCTATATCCACCAAAAGAACAGCTCGGAGCACATTATCACTTGCTTGCCTAGTAGGCATAAAACCAACTTGATCATTATGTGTCAGTTTGCCAATTATCTTATTGAGACGTGTTGCTAAGATTTTTGCTAGAATTTTAATATCTTGATTTAAAAGAGAAATGGGACGAAAGTTCATGCAGGTTATCCGAATGAGGCTTAGGGATCATACATATAATTGATAATAATGATTCACGTTTAAAGGAATAACCTTTTAGTAGAGTATTAAATGCATCTGCTAGGATTGGAGAGAGAGCTTCAGAAAATTTTCGGTAATATAGGGCTGAATAGCCATCTGGGCCAGGCCTTTTGTTTAGTTTTAGTTCTTTTATGGTTTTCAAAACATCTGCTATTGTTATATGTTCTTCAAGTAAGTAAGTAAGTTTATCTGAGTGTGTGTTAGTACAGGATGGCTTAATTTAGAGAAGAAGCTATCAGCTTCAGTTTGATTGAATTCTCTTGATGTTGAGTATAACTAAGATAAATACGTACGGAATTTTTGAACAATTTTAAGAGGATTACTAGTGTAATTGTTATTTGATAGTTTAAGTCGGATAGGTTTGGATTGTTTGTCAATAGAACAGTGCACGTGCCAATAAGGTGTTAGGTTTGTTTGATTTCATATAGAAAGCGTGTTTTCTGCGTAAGGATTTGTCAGCAGATTCTGTTAGGAATATATCATATTCCAGTCTGTTTTTTTCTAATTGTATTTTTGCAGTTGATGCAGGATTATTTTGGAAAGTTGTAAAGGCTTTATTAAAATCAGTTTCTTGTTTACGTGCTAGAATTGTTTAATCAGTGCCATTTGTCGTTGAATTACTCCGCGCAACACAGGTTTGTGTGCTTCCTATAAGGTACTGTAAGCGGAGAAATGTCTGGATTAGTATTATATTCTAAATAAACTTTAATACCTTGTTCAATTTTTAGGCAATAGTATGGGTTCTTGAGTATAATGTCGGGGAGATACCACGTTGGGTTGTGGACTTTAGGGATAGTGGAGGATATAGTGGTATAAACTGCGTTATGATCTGACCAGGGAATGGGAATTATGCTAGATGCGAGTACTTCAGGTATCATAGCTGTAGTTAGGAATATGTGATCAATATGGGTGGAGATCTGGTGTGGGTGTAAGTAGTAAGTATAGCATCTTTTGGTCGAATTACATTCTCTCCGTGAATCTTCTAAATTGTATCGGAAGAGTAATTGAGAAAATGATTGATTACTCGAATTACGGGAAGGAATATAAGAAAACTTATCTAGAAATGGGAGGAGGACCTGGTTAGAGTCACCACATACTGTATGATGATGGTTCCCATTTTGTGGGTATTTACCACTTGTATTAGATGTGATAAGAAGGATATTGTCTGTTTATTAGGTGCGTATTATGATACTACCGTAACCGCATTGTCCATGATATGACCAGTGAGAATTAGATATCGTCCCTCAGGGTCTTTAATTTCTGACTGAATGATGAATGGGGTAGAGTGATGAAAGGCTATAAGGGTTCCGCTCTTTTTAGCGTTAGCTGAGGCTGTAAATACTTGTGGGTAAAAAGGGCTCATATACTTAGGAGTAGATTTCACTGTAAAGTGAGTTTCCTGTAAGCATATTATGTGAGCCTTCTTGGCTTGAAAGGAATGGAATGCTTTACCTTTTTTCTGTGGTATGTTGATTCCCTGAACATTCAGGAAAAGAATGTTTAAAGGTGCCATGGTATATGATCTAAAAGGTAGTACTCACCAATACCTGGAAATGTCTGAATGGATGAATCAACCCATGTGGATGGAAGGAGAAAGAGAAAAATGAACCAGTACTGTCAGAAGTATAGGAAAGACTGAAAAAACGGAGAATATGAGAGGTAAAGTTAATTGAGATACAAAATATCTTATTTTGAGATATAAAGTTTTCCCGTGATGGGGGAAATAATCCACCATCAGGGGAGGTGGAACCATCATCATTTACCCACATATTATGAGTGGGCAAACGAAGAAGGCAGATTGGGGCGCACTAAACGTCTGTGTGCGGAAGAAAAGCCTAATAACATTTCTGAAGAATGAATAATTATTAATATTAAAATTAGTACAAATATAACCCGCTAGGTATTAGATAAAGCTAATCAGAGAACTTTTGAAAAAAAAAATGAAAAGAAAAAATAAAATAAATTAATTTAAGGCTTAATTGGCCCATTTTCACTCTATGTCCAGTTGGACTAAAAAGGACTAAGATGGGGGCTATAGCCAACTATATGTTGAAAGGTGAAAAAAAAGGGGGGGTACCCTTTCTTTAGTATAATGAAGAATCAATAGGATATTATATATGATAACCAGTAAATATTTACAGGATAAGACCATACCAATGATCCCTTACTGACTCTATTAAGATCTTCATGTTATAAGAAAACAGGATATTAATCATAGATAATAATTTTGTGAATAAAGTAAGACCTTTGTACAGGCATACCCCACTTTTAAGTACGCAATGGGGTTTATTTACTTAAGCTAGAAAGTGCAAAATCAGGCTCACTTCTGCATAGAAACCAATAAGCCTGTAACCCCAGCTTGTTCAATTTAACTTTGGTAATAAAACCTGGAAGTTCATTGGTTTCTATACAGAAGTGAGCCTGATTTTGCACTTTCTAGCTTTAGTAAATAAACCCCATTGTGTACTTAAAAGTGGGGTATGCCTGTATATATCTTGAACAATGGAGGATTATGTGACTATGATTATAATAATTGAATATTTTTAGGGATCATAAATTATTAATCAAGCTATTATAAAGGTAAAGCCTTAGTTATGGCTATACATTTTGATACTGAGTAGATCTTAAAATAAATATATATATATATATATATATATATATATTTATTTAAAGATATATGCATATATACATACAAACATATATACAAATACACACGCTCATACACGTACATACATATAAACTCAGCTCACACACTACTACAGCAGCATGTATATATGCATACACATATACTCAAGAGTATTCACTCTAGCATACATATATTTAAACTTGGGTGAACTATTTCTATATATTACATACATTTAAAGAAACATATGGATTCTGCTTCTGAGTTTAAATAAACAAGGATGAAAGTGACTATGATCTATGTGTTAACAGATCATGGTATCTTCTTTTCTATTCAATCCATGGCGTCTTCTTTTTCTTGAGGGGGGTGTCAAAGCGGCTTCTTTTGTGAGAGTGGAGATGTTTTCCATTATTTTCTGAGGATTTGGTAGTGTTTTGTGAAGAGGATGATGCTGATCTTCTGCGTGAGGAACTGGTATTGGAAGTAGATTCCAATAGATGTAGATCTTGCAAGGTTTGCTGTAATTCATCTGCTGATCTACAGATGTATTAAGAGCCTTGGTATGCAAAGCGGATGGAGAATGGGAACCCCCATTGGTAGATTACGTAATGATTTTGTAATGCCAAAAGCTGGGGTTTCATTGCACAGCATTTGGTAATATTGAGTTGAGAAAGGTCAGCAAATAATTGGTACTTATGTCCCTAGAAAGATAAATAATTTCTTTCCCTAGCTGCTGCCAGTAATTGTTCCTTTGTGCGGTAAAAGTGGAATTTTGCGATTATATCGCGTGATGGGTCCTCTGCCTTTTTGGGTGCAAGAGTGCGGTGAATTCTATCCATTCCCAAACATTCTATTGTTAATGCAGGCTGAAGTTCCTGAATTAAGGCAGTAATGGTAGATTGTAATTCTATTACTGACTCTGGTATGCCTCTGATGCGAAGGTTGGAGCGCCTTGCTCTATTTTCATAATCTTCCAATTTAGATTGTAAGGTTAAATTTTCCTCTTTAAGATTTCCAGTTCAACCATGTAATCCTGTGCTGAATTCTCTATCTCATCTACTCTGATCTCTAGCGCTTCTGTGCAGTTACCCAGCTCCCTTATTTCTTTTGTGAGGCTATTTGTAATATGATCTGATGTTTGCCTCAGAGCTTTATGGAGCATTTTTTCAAATTGTCTTAATAAAGCTGGAGGAGCAGGAGAATGTTGTGAAATACTTTGTGTGTAGTTTATTTCTGAGTCTGACTCACCTGGGGAGTCTGTCTGTGAAGGCTGTTGTTTCTGTGAGCACGCTGAGGCTTTTGAGGAGGAAGGGACCGGCGCCATTTTAGCTGCGGCCCGCGCTTTAGATTCCTTAATGTACGGCTTTTGTTTTTGGTGTGGGTGCCTCCCATAATGTTTGCCCAAAGCGATACCTCTGTGTTCCGGGAGTTATCTGGTTTATACCTGTGTGCCTGGGACCAGCGGGTTCCGCTTGATTTTTAGCTTTTCGCCTCACACAGAGCCAAGCTCTAACAGTGCATGTCCATCCTGTCAGAGTCCACGCATGCGCTCCTTCTCCTTTATTCTCATGTGGCTAGCTGCTCTATCTGCAATAAACATGAACTTCCTTGTTTACAATTTTTCATCAATAAGAAAAACTATTCTTCTGCATAGTTATAGGAAAAAAACTATTAAAAAAGCACAATGTAAAGCCATGGGACATTTCGTGGATATCATATTTAGAAGTAACATTATACATGTTAACATTGGAATTAAAAAAAACACTACGTAAAGGCAGTTTACTTCAATCTTCCTATAGCATTACCACTGCTATCACAGCTAAATATCAGCAGATGTCTGCAGTTGGCCAAGAATCTGTCATTTTGCAGCATTAGCACTGTTGTTGTAAAATGGCAGATCTCTGGTCAGCTTCTGTCTGTCTGTTAACATATTAGCTACTAAATACTTAATTCAGAGATAGGAAATTTGACATAAACAACCCATCACTTCTCCCTAGCCTGTGCAACTACAGTATCTCACAAAAATGAGTACACCCCTAACATTTTTGTAAATATTTTACTATATCTTTTAAAGTGGTTGTAAACCCTTCCGGGTATCACGGGCTCCGGTGCTGTGATTGGCTGGAGCCGCGATGACATCACTCTCACGCATGCACGCGGTGCCGCCGTTAACGGCACAGTCTAACTGAAGCAACGGCAGGTAGGTGCCGTTTCTTCAGTTTGCTTCAGTGCGCATGTGCCGATGAAGTCGGCACATGCAAATACAGGGGATATCTCCTTAACCATTCAGGTTGAGGAGATATCCAGGGTAGATACAGGTAAGCCTTATTATAAGCTTACCTGTAGCAAAAAGTGTGTTGTAAGGGTTTACAACCACTTTAATGTGACAAAACTGAAGAAATTACACTTTACTACAATGAAAATTAGTGAGTGTACAGCTTGTATAAATTTGCTGTCCCCTTAAAATAACTCAACACACAGCCATTAATGTCTAAACCGCTAGCAACAAAAGTGAGTACACCCCTAAGTGAAAAATGTCCAAATTGGGCCCAAAGTGTCAATATGCCAACATTATTTTCCAGCACTGCCTTAACCCTCTTGGGAATGAAGTTCACCAGAGCTTCACAGGTTGCCACTGGAGTCCTCTTCCACTCCTCCATGACGACATCACGGAGCTGGTGGATGTTAGAGATCTTGTGCTCCTCCACCTTCTGTTTGAGGATGCCCCACAGATGCTCAATAGGGTTTAGGTCTGGAGACATGCTTGGCCAGTCCATCACCTTTACTCTCAGCTTCTTTAGCAAGGCCGTGGTTGTCTTGGAGATGTGTTTGGGGTGGTTATCATGTTGGAATACTGCCCTGCGGCCCAGTCTCTGAAGAGAGGGGATCATGCTCTGCTTCAGCATGTCACAGTACATGTTGGCATTCATGGTTCCCTCAATGAACTGTAGCTCCCCAGTGCTGGCAGCACTCATGCAGCCCCAGACCATGACACTCCCACCACCAACCATGCTTTACTATAGGCAAGACACACTTGTCTTTGTACTTTGTACCTGGCAGCCGCCACAAAAATGCTTGACACCATCTGAACCAAATAAGCTTATCTTGGTCTCATCAGACCACAGGACATGGTTCTAGTAATCCATGTCTTTAGTCTGCTTGTCTTCAGCAAACTGTGGGCTTTCTTGTGCATCACCTTTAGAAGAAGCTTCCTTTTGGGATGACAGCTATGCAGACCAATTTGATGCAGTGTGCGATGCATGGTTTGAGCACTGACAGGCTGACCCCCCACCCCTTCAACCTCTGCAGCAATGCTGGCAGCGCTCATACGTCTATTTCCCAAAGGCAACCTCTGGATATGACGCTGAGCACGTGCACTCAACTTCTTTGGTCGACCCTGATGAGCCATGTTTTGAGTGGAACCTGTCCTGTTAAAATGCTGTATGGTCTTGGCCACCATGCTGCAGCTCAGTTTCAGGGTCTTGGCAATCTTCTTATAGCCTAGGCCATCTTTATGTACAGCAACAGTTCTTTTTTCAGATCCTCAGAGAGTTCTTTGCAATGAGGTTCCATGTTGAACTTCCAGTGTTCCCCATTCACACCTGAGACCTTTTAACACGAGTCACATGACTCTGGGGAGGGGAAATGGCTAATTGGGCCCAATTTGGACATTTTCACTTAGGGGTGTGCTCACTTTTGTTGCCAGCGGTTTTGACATTAATGGCTGTGTGTTGAATTATTTTGAGGGGACAGTAAATTTACACTGTTATACAAACTGTACACTCACTACTTTACATTGTAGCAAAGTGTCATTTCTTCAGTGTTGTCACATGAAAAGATATAGTAAAATATTTACAAAAATGTGAGAGGTGTACTCACTATTGTGAGATACTGTACATGCTCCACTGTGACTGGCATGCAGGCTCTGCTTTTTGGCTTTGGCGCAAAGAGACCAGCAGAGGCAGAGCAAATAGCAGGATTGTCCCACAATGTCACTGCACACAGGTGCACAACAACAACCTGACTGATGCACTACTGATGTGTAGTGATTTTGAAAAGTGGATAGCTTCTGGGGGCAGGTATCTCCAATCTTGCACATAATGGGGGGGGGGGGGGGGCAGTTTGGCTGGATAACATGTCCCAGCACTGACAGGAGTACTATGCTTCCTCTGCCTTTTTTGGCTTGCGTGTGGGTTAACTGTGCTTTCTCATAGATTTTTATGATGTCCTGCAGTTTTGGTGCAGTTTCAGAAAGCACACCAAAGATGCAGCATGCAGGAGCTTCGGTGTGCTTCCTAAAACCACACCAAACTGCACTAAAACCACAGGAGCTCATAGAAGTCTATAGGAAAGTGCAACTAACCCACACAAAAATCACAGGTTAGCTACTCAAAAGTTTACAGCTAGTCTAAGTCTACTTTCACACTGAGACGCTGTACTATAACGCTAAAAATAGCACCTGCAAAGCGCCTGTAAAGCGCATCTCCTATCACTCCAGTGTGAAAGCCAGAGTTGATGCACTTTAGGAGCAGTATGTACACGCCCCTGCACATTAAAATCAATAAGCAGCAACGTCAAAGCGCCGCTGCTTTGCAAGCGCTTTTAACCCTTTTTTGGACATTAGTGGGGGTTAAAAGTGCCCCGCTATCGGCCGAAAAGCGCCGCAAAAATGGCAGTAAAACGCCACTAAAAATAGCGCTAGTTGTAAAGACAGTCTGCAAATTTCATTTAAAAGACAAATTGATTAGCTCAGAGATTTCCACATAGGGAGGACATTTACTATAGCGCTGCAGCGCTAATTGGCACTAATTACCGCTAAAATGGTATTCACTATAGCACTGGTAAAAAAAATACTCACAAAATCGAATTTACTATAGTTCCCTGAAAACAAATAGCGCCCAAACCCGTACACACGATCGGACATTGATCGGACATTCCGACAACAAAATCCATGGATTTTTTCCGACGGATGTTGGCTCAAACTTGTTTTGCATACACACGGGCGCACAAAGTTGTCGGAATTTCCGATCGCCAAGAACGCGGTCACGTACACCACATACGACGAGACTATAAAAGGGCAGTTCAGAACCAAGCCCTTTGGGCTCCTTTTGCTAATCTCGTGTTAGTAAAAGTTTGGTAAGAGACGATTCGCGCTTTTTCAGACTCATAGTTTTCAGATCGTTTTCTGCTGTTCAGTTTGTGCTTGTGGGTTTGTATCTGGTCTTCAGTGCGTGCAGTGAGTTCGTATTTGACTATTCAGTGCATTCTTGTCCGCTCGTTGCTGTTTTTCAGGTCGCTCTTCACAGGCCTTGCTGTTCTTCAGTGAGTTCTGTTACTTCGTTCTGAGCAGCCGACCGTTTTCTAGCCATGTTGCGTATATGTACTCTTCGTAGAGTTCGTGCTGTGCGGGGGCTTGGTGTTGGGGTCCTTACCTTGACACAAGTCCAGTCCATGAACAGGGTGGGGAGGAGTTAATGGACCAAGAATTGGTTGCTCCAGCGTGACCAGTTCTGTCACATGCCTTTGCTCCGTGAGATCCGTGAGAATAATCCTGCTGATTTCACGAACTTTCTCCGGATGATGTACCCCTTATTTCACCGTTTGTTGGCTTTGCTGACCTCCTATATCAGCAGGCAGGATACCTGCATGAGGCAAGCCATCGCTCTGGAGCAGAGGCTGGTGGCCACCCTGCGGTACTTGGCGACGGGGTGAAGCCTGCAGGACCTTAAGTTCTCGACAGGCATCTCCCCCCAGGCTCTGGGGATCATTATCCTGGAGACCTGTTCTGCCATCATCCAGGTCCTGCAGAAGGATTATATTAAGGTAAGATTTTTATCCTTTAATCTCAAATTTTATTGTATTTAATGTTTGTTAATATATTGTATTTCTTTCCTCATTCCTTAATTAACATGATTGTAATATGCTGTGAATGTCCCCTTTGTCCTCATGCATGCTGCAATTTTAGGTTTTATTTTTTGGCCTTCATGCATATTTGCCTTCACTTACCAGCATGCTCTCCTGGCTCTCCTGGCTCTCCTGGCTCTCCTGGCTCTCTTGGCCCTATATCCACCTCGTGTAGTCACTTAACAATGTATTTTTTCAGCTCCATAGTAGTGCTTTACCCTAAAAACCCTCTAAAATTTCGAAAATTGTGATGTGTTTGAAATTCTGGCAGAGTGCCAGAGGCTTTTTTTTGGTGTCCCAAAATCATTTGGAACCCTCCCTCCCCCCAACTGCTAACTCAGCTGATACCAATCCTCTATCTGCTGACAATGCCAAACCCATACACACTATACCCACCTCTTTAGTGGTCAGATTTATGGATGAATTCCCCAAAGCATGTAGTGCAAGGGCCTGCCTGAATACTTTCAAATGGTACTGTTTAAAGTTTTGGTATCCTATTATTACCTTGATAGGTAATAGCTGAATGTAAAAGTGTGCTAAAATGTGTACAGTGTGTATTTATCTCTTTGTATTATGAAACTTCTTACCTGTCCAGTGGGCTGCCAATAGTGTAAAGTAAGGAGTGGCTGGCCAAAGTAATACACATTATTTAGGCATTAATCTCTCAATGAAGTGGAGATGGTTACCTGTCCAAAACATCTCCCCCCCCATAAAATTTTACAAATGGCCCATGGGGGGGGAGGAATCTGATAGGTAGACCTTATACCTTTGTCTTTAAATACTCCCTAAAATAAATGTTATACTGATGTTGGCCAAGAATGTTTGTGTCTAATCTGCTTGCAATGTTTCTGTGCAAAATGATTAATTTCTTTTTCTTGTTTGACTCCATAGTTTCCTTCCACGCCACAGGAATGGCAGACTGTGGCGTCCCAATTTGCCCAGCGGTGGGACTTTCCTAACTGTGGAGGGGCAATTGATGGGAAACACGTCCACAACGTCCCACCACCCAACTCAGGGTCATACTATTACAACTACAAGGGGTTCAATATTACTGTGATGTTGGCGGTGGTGTCGGCTACTTATGAGTTCCTGTATTTGGACGTGGGGAAGAATGGCCGGATGTCTGATGGTGGAGTCATCACCCAGATGGAGTTCTACAGGCATCTCCAGAATGGCAGCTTGGACTTGCCACCTGCAGAAGACAATGCGGAAGGACTCCCATTCGTCTTCGTGCGGATGAAGCGTTTGCGCTGGGGGACCATCTTATGCGGCCATTCCCTATGAGGACCCTCACCCTGGACCACAGGGTTTTTGATTACCGGCTGGCCAGAGCCAGAAGAGTGGTGGAGAACACGTTTGGAATCATGGCCAGCCACTTCCGCCTATTTCTTACACCCATACACATGGCGGAGTATAAACTGAATCATATCATCCTGGCGTGCTGTGTTCTCCACAACTTTTTAAGGCGAAATTCTGCCAACTATGCTGCCTCAGTTGGGCCTGAGGCCGGAATTCAAGGAAATGAACCAACCCTGACGGCGCTTGAAAGTGGCCATCCTGGCTTGTTCCCCCTGAGGTCCATCTTAGATACCTTGATTACTTTGTGGGTAGGGGGGCCATCAATATGCCAGACAATGTCTGATACATTTTTCAAATAAACAAAACATTTTAACTACTAAAATCTTTGGTGACATTTACTGCTTGTGTTTCTTTTATCTGACCCTGACAGAAATGTGGGGAGTCCTAAAAATGGCGTGATTGTGTAACCCTAAAACGCACTGTTGGGTGTTATTTACTAAAGGAAAATACACTTTGCTCTACAAGTGCACTTGAGACTGCACTGAAACTGCACTTGTAGTGCAAAGTGGATTTGCCCTTAGGAAATAACCCCCATTGTCACTGAAAACACCAATTTTACCACAACTAAATTTGAGGAGCATTGAAACAATAATCCACACATTCTTGAGTATCAATCTTTTTAATACCAGCACAATCACATGTGCATTTATAAAAGGTTTTTAAAACAAACCAACATGTTTGTTGTATAACAATTTTTTGGGTCACATTAATAAAAGTAGAAATGTCCATTTAAGGTAAAACAGGCATGTTTCAAACAAACAAGCAAGACAGGAATCTGGAACTTACAAAGCTCAACTTTTGTAGAAATTGAAGGCAATATCAGACATGAGTATTTATAAACTGTGTTTGATAGTGCGTTCAGATGGGGTGAAGTCACCCCTGGAAAAGCCAAATTTTGAAGATGCACACAAATTGCCGAATGTCAACATGTGCTAGTTGCCATCACGGGGGATCAAGGGACGTGTTTTGGGGGTGCAACCCCTTCCTCACAGCTACTTTATTATTGAGGAAGGGGTTGCACCCCCAAAACACATACATTGATCTCCCGTGATGGCAGATAGCACATGTTGACACACTGTGTGCATCTTCAAAATTTGGCTTTTCTCGAATATGTCCAAAAAGCATACTTAGCACACAGATATTTGATGACAGAAATAGGAATCTGAAACATTGCTTGGAAGTGGGGTACAATTGTCTGTTATGGCAGAGTTCCAAGATGAAGAAATATTTGGGTCACTTTGCCAAGCTTGAATACTTACCTGTTTTGTAGAAGCTTCACAGATGGGGACATCCCTATAGTATACACTGGAGCACCTGTGTGGGGCCCCCTAATAAAAAGGGTGTTTTGGTGTCCCACACTAGTGCTCCTGTGTCCAGATGTGTAAACTGCTGCTGAGTGTCCTCTCCTTACACAGAATCTTGTTTGCATTTCATTCTAGTTACCAACCCATCTAGACACCAAAATTATTTGACGAGAAGTAGGCTAGCAAAAATGTATTCAAATGCATATGTCCAAAACATGGTGTTTTCTATGCCGAACGAACAATGTTTCATACGAACAAATAATGTGCCTATGAACATGAAAGTTGCCATTTTAAACTGTACAACAGTAAAGAAAAGCACATGGAGCAGCACGAACGTTAGTACAATAAAGAATAGGAACACAGGACAACTACTTACTTTTTGCAGCACTCTCCGGATCCTTCTGTAATGCTCATGCTCCCTTAATTTGAGGTCTGACCACCGCTTCCTGAGCTGATCCTTGGATCGTCGTACCCCGAAATTCTTCTGCATACTTTTGACCACTTTCGCCATTATCTTGGCCTTTCTGACATTGGGGTTGGGGTAAGGTCCATACTTCCCGTTATAGTCGGTCCTCTTCAGGATGTCCACCATCTCCAACATCTCCCCAAAGAACATATTTGAGGCCTTAAATTGTCTCTTTCGGGATCGGACATTTCAGGCTCCGGGCTTTCCTCCTCCTCGTTGCTGTAATTATCAGACACCTGCTGTGACTCCGCCATATGCTCTTCCCCACTGGGCCGAACAAGAAGGGGCGGGGAATAGACTAGAAAGAACGCCAGGGGCGGAAGGAGTTTCACGCATGCGCAGTGTATATAAAGCGTAACACGCGTGAGTAGTATGTACGATCTGTGAGCGGAGGAAGGAGTATCGGAGGCGCCGATCATGATAACGAAGGTAAGATTTAAATTTGGGCCTATACTGCTTCTAGATTGAGGCCTGTATTTAGACAAGTTTATAAGACTTTAGGCTGACATTTGGGTTTGTCTGGTGTTGTGTCTTGCAGTGAAAATGGATCTAGTCAATGATCAGGGCTTTATGCCAATCTTCATTGATATGTTCAGGGAGCTGTGCTGTCTGTGGCAGATAAACCACCCCAAATATAAGAACCAAACAAAGAGGAAGGCAGCGCTGGATAATTTGCTGCAATTTGTGAAGCCGGTGATCCCCACGGCAGACATCACCTATTTAAAGATCCTAATTGGTGGCATGAGGAGTACATATCTACGGGAGCACAACCCAGGTCAGCACTCTCCACTCTTCCTTCCATGCTTCCTTCCCCCCCAGCTGATCCCAACCTGGTCCTTCCAGGCAGCAACATGTGGAGGAGCCCAGCTTGAGCCAGGTATAGCATTCTTCTAAATATTTATGGTTGTCCAATCAATGATGTTAAATAGATGTTAGTTTGGAGTACTAATTTATGATTGTGATTTAGGAACCACAAACTAAAACCATGTCCCTTTTTCATACACAGGGAAGTCTCAGCCAGGAGGTGGCCGGGCCAAGCAGGCTGCCTGATACCCAGGTTCCTACCCTTCACCTTCAAAGAAAAAGTGGCAGGAAGAGGAGTAACCTGGAGGAGGCTGCAATTGGCCTATTTTGGAAGGCTACTGAGGCCTTCAGAACACCCCACAGTGTGGAAGATGATTTTGGAGAGCTAACTGCATGCAAAATGATGCAGATGGAGGAGGGCCAATGACTCTTATGTGAGCTTTTAATTTTGGAAGCTCTAAATAAGGGGTTGAGGGGCCAACTCACATGTGAAACCCACATTTGTTAGCTCACTCATGGTCCTCCTCCTCCAGGTCCTCCTCCTCCTCCTCCAGGTCCTACTCCTTCTCCTGCCACCCCTCCAACACCAGAGCCAAAGCCGGAAAGGAAGCGTGGAAGGAAGACCAGAGAGTGATGACCTGGGTTCAGTCTGTTCTGGCAAAAGATGCAGCCTCTTGTATGACCACAGTCTGGGGACATGTATGTCATCTGCTGCTGTTCATGATCTCTTGGACTTCTGGACCAGACTGCACTCCCTTATATATGGACTCCTCAGGCCACCAATTTTGCAGTAAAATAATTGATGTGTGCCCTGGGGGCCAAAGGCTTCGTCAATTTATAATGTTTATCCAGCGTTGCCTCCCTCTTTGTTTGGTTCTGATCCCTTAATAAAGGAAATTTGGTTTCAATTATACTCGCCTATGTGTGTTTTCATTCAAAAAGGACAGTTTGTTTGTGAGGAGGCAGGTACATTTCAAAACTACAATGTTAAATTAACAAAGGGACACCAACACCAAGCAATATCCTTATAATTAAATAATACAAGATAATAATGGTGTTGTAGTAACTTGACACACAAAACACACCCAAAAATATTCAGGATGTGAAAAAAAAAAAAAAAAAAAACACGATCAGGCTTGAAAAAAATACAAACCCAAAAAAAAACATATATCTTTTGTGACAGATGTGACAAAGCAAAATATATTGATGAAATCATGATAAATTATAAAGAAAGAAGTTTGTGAGAACTATGTGTGAATATCAGCAGCAAAACTACTTCATTCTTCTAGCATTATAAAGAAGAACAGAGTGCGCTGCATTAAACAATTTTAAACATTGCAGCCTGACGAAAGTGCTCTATCCATTCCGAACGCTAATTTTACCAGACCGAGCTGTTCCATCTCGGAATTTCTTCTGAGCATGCGTGGCACTGTGCGTCAGAATTGTCCACACACGGTTGGAATTGACGCAATCGGATTTTGTTGTCGAAAAATTTTATAGCCTGCTCTCAAACTTTGTGTGTTGGAAAATCCGATGGAAAATGTCCGATGGAGCTCACACACGGTCGGAATTTCCGACAACGCGCTCCGATCGCACATTTTCCGTTGGAGAATCCAACCGTGTGTACAGGGCATTACTCTGCTAAAACCTGGAGTAGTGCACATGGAAATAATGTTTAGAGCATGATATAATTGCCCAAATGGTACTGAAATATGCGGTATATTATTTAAAGATAATCTGCTTTTAAACTGTGTGAAAAAGTGATTTCTACACTGAAATATCTTTAAAAGTCTGAGAAGAGATAAATTCCCTGTTTTTGTACAACTAGGTACCAACCAGGGGCGTAACTAGAAATCACAGGGCCCCATAGCAAAATGTTGTATGGGCCCCCCCTGCAAACAGCCCCCCCACAAAAAAATTAACTAATGCCATTGATCAACAGATTACCACACCCATGTGGCACAGTACCCAAGCAATATCTTATATTAATTTTAAACAACAAAGTATGCAGTATACTGTATGCAGCCCCTGAAGGACACACGTTGCTGACCTCTATGCCTTCTAACCAATTTCTGTTCTGTTATATAAAATGAAATAGTTCAACTCACCATAATGCAGAATCAGTAGAAGCCCTGAGCATGTCACTTACCACTGTCACCTGACACCAGATGTAACTTGTCACGGAAAGTCACTTGCCACATCACCTGCCACACATTGCGGATTTTCCACTTGCCACGTCGCCTGCCACCAGATGCAGATTGTCACTTTTCACATGTTGCGGAATGTCACCTGCCACATGTTGCTGATTGTCCACTTGCAGCGTCCCGGATTGTCACTTGCCACGTCACCTGCCACACATTACGGATTGCCACTTGCCACGTCCTGAATTGTCACTTGCCATGTCACCTGCCACACAGTACGGATTGTCACGGCCACGTCCCGGATTGTCACTTGCCATGTCACATGCCACACATTATGGATCGTCACTTGCCACGTCATAGATTGTCACTTGCCACGCTGCCTGCCACACCTTACGGATTGTCACTTGCTGCGTCACTTTCCTGCTGTGTCCGAGTCAGGCAGCAGATTTTCAGTCAGGCAGCAGAGAGATAATGTCATCTCTCTGCTTCCCAAGGCTGCCTGCACAGTGAGGGGGGTAAGTGCACTGCAGGGATGCAGGGCGGGCCCCGGGGGGTGAGAGATGATGTCATCTCTATGCGCCCCTGCCTGCCAGCTCCCTGATTGGCCAGCCCACTCGCCCACAAGCCGCCCAGCTGTCTCACCAACTGAGCCAACTGATAGCCCTCGGAGCCGCCCACGCTCTCACCCGCGGACCCACGAAGCCACTCGCTCTCACCCGTGGAGCCGCCCACTCTCACCCGTGGACCTGCGGAGCCATCTGTCCTCACCGGGCTCCACTCAGCTGCGGGCCCCATAGCGCCCGCATGTGTTGCTATGGCGGTAGTTTCGTCACTGGTGCCATCAAAACTGATCATCCTCAGGTCTGCAAATAGCTCTCATTTTAGCTCCAGTGTCTTTTTACAGGGCGCTATAGTAAATAGGAGAATGAGCACTCTGTTAAAGAGCATTTTTTGGGAGTGAAAATTGGCGCTATTATAGTCCAATGCAAGTTTTAGCCATTGATTCTAATGGTACAATTTGTAACTTCCCCAAATAAATCCTTTTAATGTTGACATGAAATGTATCTTTCTCTGAAATACATTTTACTTTGTAACTTTGTTGCTTCTACTTCGGCTATTTTGTTTTTAAGAATGCTAGAATGTGGAATGTTTTGATGTTTTGATAAAATATATTTTTCTCTGTCAATTTCACTTGTTACTTTCATTTTTTTACAACAATCTTTACCCAAACTCACACTGGTGTCTTTACAAACCACAAACAATACCATTGCTGATGCAAATTTAAAATGAGTCACAATTTATTGTGCTTTTTATTATTTCCAAATAATTATAATTTGAGCCCAAAAAATGTGATGTGTGTACCAACTAGGAATGGGCCGAACACTCCTTGGTTCAGTTCACACCAGAACATACCGAACAGGCAAAAAATTTGGCAGAACACATGAACACCGTTAAAGTCTATGGGACATGAACATGTATAATCAAAAGGCTCATTTTAACCACTTCAGCCCCGGAAGGTTTTACCCCCTTCCTGACCAGAGCACTTTTTACAATTCGGCACTGCATTGCTTTAACTGCTAATTGCGCGGTCATGCAATGATGTACCCAAACGAAATTTGCGTCCTTTTCTTCCCACAAATAGAGCTTTCTTTTGATGGTATTTGATCACCTCTGCCGTTTTTATTTTTTGCGCTATACACGGAAAAAGACTGAAAATTTTGAAAAAAAATGATATTTTCTACTTTTTGTTCTAAAAAAAATCCAATAAACTCAATTTTAGTCATACATTTAGGCCAAAATGTATTCGGCCACATGTCTTTGGTAGAAAAAATGTCAATAAGTGTATATTTATTGGTTTGCGCAAAAGTTATAGCGCCTACAAACTAGGGTACATTTTCTGGAATTTACACAGCCTTTAATTTATGACTGCCTATGTCGTTTCTTGAGGTGCTAAAATGGCAGGGCAGTACAAAACCCCCACAAATGACCCCATTTTGGAAAGTAGACACCCCAAGGAATTTGCTGAGAGGCATGTTGAGCCCATTGAATATTCATTTTTTTTGTCCCAAGTGATTGAATAATGACAAAAAAAAAAAAAAAAAAATTACAAAAAGTTGTCACTAAATGATATATTGCTCACACAGGCCATGGGCATATGTGGAATTGCACCCCAAAATACATTTAGCTGCTTCTCCTGAGTATGGGGATACCACATGTGTGGGACTTTTTGGGAGCCTAGCCGCGTACGGGGCCCCGAAAACCAATCACTGCCTTCAGGATTTCTAAGGGCGTACATTTTTGATTTTACTCCTCACTACCTATCACAGTTTTGAAGGCCATAAAATGCCCAGGTGGCATAAAACCCCCCCAAATGACCCCATTTTGGAAAGTAGACACCCCAAGCTATTTGCTTTGAGGCATGTTGAGTCCATGGAATGTTTTATATTTTGACACAAGTTGCGGGAAAGTGACAATTTTTTTTTTTTTTTTTTTTTTTTTTTGCACAAAGTTGTCACTAAATGATATATTGCTCACACAGGCCATGGGCATATGTGGAATTGCACCCCAAAATACATTTAGCTGCTTCTCCTGAGTATGGGGATACCACATGTGTGGGACTTTTTGAGAGCCTAGCCGCGTACGGGGCCCCGAAAACCAATCACTGCCTTCAGGATTTCTAAGGGCGTACATTTTTGATTTTACTCCTCACTACCTATCACAGTTTTGAAGGCCATAAAATGCCCAGGTGGCATAAAACCCCCCCAAATGACCCCATTTTGGAAAGTAGACACCCCAAGCTATTTGCTGAGAGGCATGGTGAGTATTTTGCAGCTCTCATTTGTTTTTGAAAATAAAGAAAGACGAGAAAAAAAATATTTTTTTTTCTTTTTTCAATTTTCAAAACTTTGTGACAAAAAGTGAGGTCTGCAAAATACTCACTATACCCCTCATCAAATAGCTTGGGGTGTCTACTTTCCAAAATGGGGTCATTTGGGGGGGTTTTTTGCCACCTGGGCATTCCATGGCCTCCGAAACTGTGATAGGCAGTGAAGAGTGAAATCAAAAATTTACGGCCTTAGAAAGCCTGAAGGCGGTGCTTGGTTTTCGGGGTCCCGTGCGCGGCTAGGCTCCCAAAAAGTCTCACACATGTGGTATCCCCGTACTCAGGAGAAGCAACAGAATGTATTTTGGGGTGTAATTTCACATATTCCCATGGCATGTTTGAGCAATATATCATTTAGTGACAACTTTGCGCAAAAAAAAATAAAAAAAATAAAAAATTGTCTCTTTCCCGCAACTTGTGTCACAATGTAAAATATTCCATGGACTCGACATGCCCCTCAGCAAATAGCTTGGGGTGTCTACTTTCCAAAATGGGGTCATTTGGGGGGGTTTTGAACTGTCCTGGCATTTTATGCACAACATCTAGAAGCTTATGTCACACATCACCCACTCTTCTAACCACTTGAAGACAAAGCCCTCTCTGACACTTTTTGATTACATAAAAAAATAATTTTTTTTTGCAAGAAAATTACTTTGAACCCCCAAACATTATATATTTTTTTAAAGCAAATGCCCTACAGATTAAAATGGTGGGTGTTTCATTTTTTTTTTTCACACAGTATTTGCGCAGCGATTTTTCAAACGCATTTTTTGGGGAAAAAACACACTTTTTTAAATTTTAATGCACTAAAACACACTATATTGCCCAAATGTTTGATGAAATAAAAAAGATGATCTTAGGCCGAGTACATGGATACCAAACATGACATGCTTTAAAATTGCGCACAAACGTGCAGTGGCGACAAACTAAATACATTTTTAAAAGCCTTTAAAAGCCTTTACAGGTTACCACTTTAGATTTACAGAGGAGGTCTACTGCTAAAATTACTGCCCTCGATCTGACATTCGCGGTGATACCTCACATGCATGGTGCAATTGCTGTTTACATTTGACGCCAGACCGACGCTTGTGTTCACCTTAGCGTGAGAGCAGGGGGGACAGGGGTGCTTTTTTTTTTTTTTTTTTTTTTTCTTTATTATTATTATTTTTTTATCTTATTTTTAAACTGTTCCTTTCATTTTTTTTTTTAAATCATTTTTATTGTTATCTCAGGGAATGTAAATATCCCCTATCATAGCAATAGGTAGTGACAGGTACTCTTTTTTGCAAAAATTGGGGTCTATTAGACCCTAGATTTCTCCTCTGCCCTCAAAGCATCTGACCACACCAAGATCGGTGTGATAAAATGCTTTCCCAATTTCCCAATGGCGCTGTTTACATCCGGCGAAATCTAAGTCATAAAATGCTCGTAGCTTCCGGTTTCTTAGGCCATAGAGATGTTTGGAGCCACTCTGGTCTCTGATCAGCTCTATGGTCAGCTGGCTGAATCACCGGCTGCATTCTCAGGTTCCCTGTTGAGACAGGAGAGCCAGAGAAAAACACGGAAGACGTTGGGGGGGGGCATTCCCTCCCACTGATTGTAAAAGCAGTCTAGAGGCTAATTAGCTGCTAGGATTGCTTTTACATGAAAGCCGATCGCTGGCTGAAAAGAATGATACCAAGATGATACCTAAACCTGCAGGCATAATTCTGGTATAACCATTCAAAGTCGTGAATGGCGTACCTGAAGACAAAAAAATGGTTAACAATAAAGCACAGTAAACGGTAAGGTATAAAAAATTGCATACCTGAAAAACAAACATGATAAAACATAATAACAATAAAACATTGCAGAATAGAATACAGTAAAAAAGAGCAGAACAAGAGAGAGAGAATAGAGAGAGAGAGAACAATAAAACGACAACTATTTTTTTTTTATTTTATATTTTTGTATGTGTTTTTTTTTTTTTTTTACACTTTTTTTTGTAACTAACTTTTATAACTGTAACCGGTTCCAGGTTCGGGTCTCTCAAAATGCGATGGCATCTTGGGAGACCCTGTGAAAGTGTGCCTAGTCTGTGCAATGCTGTACAATACACTAATACTCAACTAATGAATGGTAGCTTTCAAAACATTCACCAATGCAAAGACCAGGATTGTCAGGACAGGAGGGACAATAATAGCGGGTGTCACGCCTATATCCACGCTTGCTGCAGACACAACATCTTTTTTGGGGGGGTTCGTTGGGTAGGGGTACTCGGGAGGACATAAAGAAAATGCCTCTCATGCAGCCGACTGCATTTGGTTGGGGATGTGAATGGGGGAAGTACGGGCGCTGCAGAAGCGGTGGGTTCCCAATTAGGATTGGCGAATGCAGCAGGAAGGGCACTATGGGCACGACGGGCCTGTGTTTGTCTTTTTGGTGGCAGCGGGACACTACTTGTGCTTGCCACCTCACCAGCTTGAACTGCACTTATGGGACTCGCCACGTCACCAAGTGTTACTGCAGTGCTGGTTTGACTACGACTGGGGTGTACTAGGCCGCTGGTGCTTGCCAGTTCACCAAAACGCTACAAAAAAAACTGTTAGCGATCGCAGGGATCAGGCCTGACTCTGCGAACGCTGCAGTTATGCGTTTAGTGTTTTGTAAGTGACAGTGATCGATCGATACTGCACTTGGGTGGGCTGGGCTGGGCCGGGCGGAGGGGCAAAACGCAGGTGCTAGCAGGTATCTGGGCTGATCCCGCTAACACTGCGTTTGTGGGAACCCTAAACTGCTGGGGACGCTAGTATAGATCTGATCAGATCAGATATTGATCCGATCAGATACTATACCACTAAGGGAGGTGTACGGTGCGTGCGTGGGTGTTAGCGGTACTGGCGCTAACCTGACGCTGCCTGGGGCTGGTGCTTGCCAGTTCACCAAAACGCTACCAAAAAAACTGTTAGCGATCGCAGGGATCAGGCCTGACTCTGCGAATGCTGCAGTTATGCGTTTAGTGTTTTGTAAGTGACAGTGATCGATCGATACTGCACTTGGGTGGGCTGGGCCGGGCGGAGGGGCAAAACGCAGGTGCTAGCAGGTATCTGGGCTGATCCCGCTAACACTGCGTGTTTGGGAACCCTAAACTGCTGGGGACGCTAGTATAGATCTGATCGGATCAGATATTGATCCGTTCAGATACTATACCACTAAGGTAGGTGTACGATGCGTGCGTGGGTGTTAGCGGTACTGGCGCTAACCTGACGCTGCCTGGGGCTGGTGCTTGCCAGTTCACCAAAACGCTACTAAGAAAACTGTTAGCGATCGCAGGGATCAGGCCTGACTCTGTGAACGCTGCAGTTATGCGTTTAGTGTTTTGTAAGTGACAGTGATCGATCGATACTGCACTTGGGTGGGCTGGGCAGAGGGGAAAAACGCAGGTGCTAGCGGGTATCTGGGCTGATCCCGCTAACACTGCGTTTTTGGGAACCCTAAACTGCTGGGGACACTAGTATAGATCTGATCGGATCAGATATTGATCCGTTCAGATACTATACCACTAAGGGAGGCATATGCTGCGTGCGTGGGTGTTAGCGGTACTGGCGCTAATCTGACGCTGCCTGGGGTGACGCATATCACCGCCGGGCGATCAGGGGGCTAAACCTTTATTCGGTAATAAACGGCGGGTGCCCTGACACTATAAAAAATAAACGAACTAACCAGCGTCACCCGTAACGGTTATACGGTGATCAGTGGTGAAAGGGTTAACTAGGGGGAAATCAAGGGGTTAAAACATTTATTAGGTAGTATATGGGGGTCCCTGTCGCTATAAAACGCTGACGGCGAACCTAAATATTTACCTCCCTAACTAGCATCACCAGCGACACTAATACAGCGATTAGAAAAATGATCGCTTAGTGACACTGGTGACAGGGGGTGATCAAGGGGTTAAAACTTTATTAGGGGGGGTTAGGGGGGTATCCTAGACCTAAAGGGGGGTAATACTCACTGCCCTAACACTGTAACTGTCACAAACTGACACCAATGCAGTAATCAGAAAAAAAAAAAAAAAAATACTGCTGGTGTCAGTTTGTGACAGGGGGGGGTGATTGGGGGGGGATCGGGGGGCGATCGGGGGGGGGATCGGGGGTGTAAAGTATGCCTGGCATGTTCTACTGTATGTGTGTAGTGTTTTGTGCACTTACATGTCTTCTCTCCTCGGCGCTGGAACGGAAACTGCCGAGCCGAGGAGAGATGACATCACATCCTCTGCCTGTGTGAAACTACACACAGGCAGGGGAGGATTCCGATTGGCTGGGAGCGATCGCGAGGGGGGGGCCACGATCGGATGGTCTCCTCCTCGCCTCCCGACGCTCCCAGTCAAATGCCGACCACTGCTGGCACCGGGGGGGGGTCCGATAGGACCCCCCGCCCACGGGAGGCAGATCACGTACGGGTACGTGATTCTGCCTGCCCGTGCCATTCTGCCGCCGTATATGTGCGTTAGGCGGTCGGCAAGTGGTTAAAGGCTTATATGCAAGTTATTGTCATAAAAAGTGTTTGGGGACCCGGGTCCTGCCCCAGGGGACATGTATCAATGCAAATTTTTTTTTCTAAATTGGCCATTTTTTTCTGGAGCGGTGATTTTAATAATGCTTAAAGTGAAACAATAAAAGTGAAATATTCCTTTAAATTTCGTTCCTGGGGGGTGTCTATAGTATGCCTGTAAAGTGGCGCATTTTTCCCGTCTTTAGATTTCTAAAGAAAAAAAGTCATTTAAAAGTACTAGTGGCTATAATGAATAGTTGGGTCCCAGCAATACAGATAAAAGTCATTGAAAAAAACGGCATGGGATCCCCCACAGTCCAATACCAGGCCCTTTGGGTCTGGTATGAATATTAAGGGGAACCTCGAACCAAAATTTTAAAAAAATTGCTTGGGGGTCTCCCCAAATTCCATACCAGGCACTTCAAGTCTGGTGTGGATATTAAGGGGAACCCTGAGCCAATTTTTTTTTAAAAATGGCGTAGGGGTCCCCCTCAAAATCCATACCAGACCCTTCAGGTCTGGTATGGATTTTAAGGGGAACCCTGTGCCAAAATTAAAGAAAAAATGGCGTGGGGGTCCCCCCAAAAATCCATACCAGACCCTTTTCCAAGCATGCAACCTGGCAGGCCGCAGGAAAAGAGGGGGGATGAGAGAGCACCCCCCCTCTTGAACCGTGCCAGGCCACATGCCCTCAACATGGGGAGGGTGCTTTGGGGTACTTTACAGGCATACTATAGACACCCCCCCAGGTACAAAATTTAAAGGAATATTTCACTTTTATTGTTTCACTTTAAGCAGTATTAAAATCACTGCTCCAAAAAAAATGGCTGTTTTTAAAACTTTTTTTGCATTGATACATGTCCCCTGGGGCAGGACCCAGGTCCCCAAACACTTTTTATGACAATACCGTGCATATAAGCCTTTAAAATTAGCACTTTAGATTTCTCCCATAGACAATTCATTATAGCCACTAGTTATAGTCCTTTAGAAATGCCATTTTGTGCAGGGACTGTTCTAAACACGGGAAAAATGTGCCACTTTATAGGCATAATATAGACACCCCCAGGTACGAAATTTAAAGGAATATTTAACTTTTACTGTTTCACTTTAAGTATTATTAAAATCACTGCTCCTGAAAAAAATGGCCGTTTTTAAAGAAAACATTTTCATTGATACATGTCACCTGGGGCAGGACCTGGGTCCCAAACACTTTTTATGACAATAACTTGCATATAAGCCTTTAAAATGAACACTTTTGATTTTTCATGTTAATGTCCCATGGACTTTAACGGTGTTCCGAATTTTCCCCGAACACCGCATACTGTTCGGTGTTCTCAGAACATCCGAACAACCAAAGTGCGTCCCGAACTTACGCCGAACCGTTCGCCCATCCCTAGTACCAACATCAGAAATCAAAATGTAATTCTCAAAAATTTGAGGGTAACATCACTATTCTACACTGACCCACAAAGAAGCACCAAATATCACAGAATAAATCAAGAAGAATAACTCTTGAGTAATGTAATTCCATCACCTGTATGTCCAAAGAAATGCTGTATTTATGTGTAGGAGGTTTTCACATGTTGACGCTCTGTGGCTTAGAGGTTAGAACTTCTTCTTAGCATCTCTGAGCATCTGGGTTCAAATCCCAAACATGGTGCTTCATGTAGAGAAGTTGTCTCATCTCCCAGGTCCTAAAACTAAGTCTAAATGTAGTATTTATGTGTTGGACCATTGTAAATCTTGCCATATACACTATCTAGCCAAAAAGTATTAGGACGCCTGCCTTTACACACACATGAACTTTAATGGCAGCCCAGTCTTAAGCCTCGTACACATGACCTGATTGTTGGCCAAAGGGCGTGTGCCAGGAATTTGTCTTGCATACTAACGGTACACAATTTACGGCCAGCAAACATGAACATAGTGACATACTACGAGGAATTTCAGCTCTTGAGCGCCACCCTTTGGGCCCCCTCTGCTAATTTCGTGTTTAGTGAGCATTGATTCCGAGCATGCGTGTTTGTACTTTTGCCTTTTGTGCGATGGACTTGTGTACTGACGATACGAAAATCAGACAACAGACCATTGTCCACTGAAAATTGACTAGCCTGCCATCCAATATTTGTTGGCCGAAAGTTGGACAACAATTCTCAGAAGGAGCGTACTAAGGGTCAGATTTTAGGACAACAGTCTGTCAACAGACAATCCTCTGCCAACAATCTGATTGCGTGTACGAGGCTTAACTCCGTAGGGTTAAAAATTGATTTGGCCCACCCTTTGCAGCTAAAACAGCTTCTGGGAAGGCTATTAAGGCTGTCCATAAGGTTTAGTGTGTCTATGGGAATGTTTGACTATTCTTCCAGAAGTACATTTGTGAGGCCAGGCACTGATGTTGGATGAGAAGGCCTGGTTTGCAGTCTCTTCTCTAATTCAGCCAAAAGGTGTTCTATCGGGTTGGGTCAGGACTCTGTGCAGGCCAGTCAAGTTCCTCCACCCCAAACTCGCTCATCCATGTCTTTATGGATTCTGCTTTGTGCACTGGTGTGCAGTCATGTTAGAAAAGGAAGGGGCCATCCCCAAACTGTTCCCACAACATTGGGAGCATGAAATTGTCCAAAATGTCTTGGCATGCTGATGCCTTAAGAGTTCCCTTCACTGGAACTAAGAGGCCAAGCCAAACCCCTGAAAAACAACCCCACATCATAATCCCCCCTTCACCAAATGATTTGGACCAGTGCACAAAGCAAGGTCCATAAAGACATGGATGAGTGAGTTAGGGGTGGGGGAACTTGACTGGCCTGCACAGAGTCCTGACCTCAACACAACAGAACACCTTGGGGATGAATTAGAGCAGAGACTGTAAGCCAGGCCTTCTCGTCCAACATCAGTGCCTGACCACACATATGCACTTATGGAAGAATGGTCAAACATTCCTATAGACACACTCCTAAACCTTGTGGACAGCATTCCCAGAAGAGTTGAAGCTGTTATAGCTGCAAGAGGTGGGCCAAATTAATTTTGAACCCTACAGACTAAGACTGGGATGCCATTACAGTTCATTTGCGTATAAAGGCAGGTGTCCCAATACTTCAGACAACATGTTCGGAATGTTTATGTTCTTAAAGCACTCCCATTTTTCCTCAGTGTTCATCGTTCCTAGGATTTTATCCCGTTTAGTATCTAGTAGTACTTAGTAGTATGGAGAGCACTTTAGAGAAGTTTGCTCTTTTTAACCACTTGAGCCTCAGAAGATTTGGCTGCTCAATGACCAGGCCATTTTTTGCGATACGGCACAGCGTCGCTTTAACTGACAATTGCGCGGTCCTGCGACGTTGTACCCAAACAAAATTGATATACTTTTTTTCCCACAAAAAGAGCTTTCTTTTGGTCGTATTTGATCATCTCTGCGGATTTTATTTTTTGCCCTATAAACAAAAAAAGAGTGACAGTTTTTGAAAAAATTACAATATTTTGTACTTTTTGCTATAACAAATATCCTCAATTTTTTTTTTTTAAAAAAAGCTAATTTTTTTCCTCAGTTTAGGCCAATATGTATTCTTTTACATATTTGTGGTAATATAAATCGCAATAAGCGTATGTTGTTTGATTTGCGCAAAAGTAATAGCATCTACAAAATAGGGGACTGCGACATTATGGTGGACAGATCGGACACTTTTGACATATTTTTGAGACCATATGCATTTATACAGCAATCAGTGCTATAAAAATGCACTGATTACTGTGTAAATGTCACTGGCAGGGAAGAGGTTAACACTATTGCGCGATCAAGGGGTTAACTGTAACCTAGGGAGGGATTCTAACTGTGGGGGGAGGGAACTGACTGGGTGAGAAGAGCGATAGTTATTCATACTTAGTATGAACAACAGATCGCTCTCCTCACCCCTGACAGCACGGAAATCTGTCTGTTTACATTGACAGATCTCAGTTCTGTCTCTGTGTGGAGCGATTGCGGGTACAACTGTGGTGGCTGGTCGGGAAAGGGTTAAATTCAGAGTTCTTTCACTAACCTTGTGCTTCCTTTTCCTGTGATTTATACTGAATGTAACTACCTTGTGATTTCTTTTTCTTAAGTTGCCCCATATTTCCTCATCTGTCATCAGGTATGTGTTATTTGTAATCAGTAGATCTAGTAATGTGTTATCTCTTGTTGGTGCATCCACCAACTGACCCATGAAACTGTCCTGCAAGACCGTTAAAGATTTGTTACCCCAACACTTCACATTCCTGATATGTGCCTGCTGAACCATGTACTTGTATGATAAAGTATTCTGTTCTCTTTGTATAGCTTCCTTTATATGATATGCCTGGTGTTCCTGCCAGTCCCCTTGCTTTCATATTAAAAAGTGACCGCACTAAGTAGGAGAGCACACCGTGATCAGTTCTCTAACTATGCTGGGAACTCAGTGTACTCTCCTCCAATGATCAGACTTGTATGGACATGCCCTGGCTGCACAGCCATTCACTGGCAAGCTCAGTGTGATGCTGCTTCTCCTCCCCCTATCTCTTATGCTGAGAACTAGGGATGAGCTTTGTGTTTGAGTCGACTCGAACATCGTCGACTCGAACATCGTCGACTCGAACATCGTCGACTCGAACATCGTCGACTCGAACATCGTCTGTTCGACCGTTCGCCGAATTGCGAACGATATGGGCCGTTCGCTCCAAATTCGAGTGGCGCGTCATGGCCCAAAATTCACTGTGGTATCGCAGTGCATTGCTGGCTGATGATTGGCCAAGCATGCACTATGACCCGCATGCTTGGCCAATCACAGCACCGTCTGTACAGAGAGCTGTAATTAGCGAAAGCCAGGGTGGCTTTGGCCAATTATGGCTCAGGGGGTTTAGTACACGCCCCACACTATATAAGGCTGCCTGCACGTCGGTCCTGTGTAGTGTGTTCCGGCGTTGAGAGACAGAGACAGAGAGACAGTGTCACTTGATTTATCCCTTTCATGACTAAGCCTATTTTTGAAATTTGGTGTTTACAAGTTAAAATCCGTATTTTTTGCTAGAAAATTACTTAGAACCCCCAAACATTATATATATTTTTTTAGAAGAGAGTCTAAAGAATAAAATGGCGATTGTTGCAATATTTTTTATCACACGGTATTTGTGCAGCGGTGTTTTAAACGCAAATTTTTGGAAAAGTGACACTTTCATGAATTTTAAAAAATCCAAACAGTAAAGTTACCCCAATTTTTTTGTATAATGTGAAAGATGATGTTACGCCGAGTAAATAGATACCAAACATGTCACCCTTTATAATTGCACGCACTCGTGGAATGGCGACGAACTACGGTACCTATGAATTTCCATAGGCGACGCTTTAAAAAATTTTTACGGTTACCAGGTTTGAGCTACAGAGGAGGTCTAGGGCTAGAATTATTGCTCTCGCTCTGACGATCGCGGCGATACCTCACATGTGTGGTTTGAACACCGTTTACATATGCGGGCTCGACTTCCGTATGCGTTTTCTTCGCTGCGCGAGCTCGCGGGGACGGGGGCGCTTTAAAAAATTTTTTTTTTTTTTATTTATTTATTTTATTTATTTTTGTACTTTTATAAATTGTGTTTAAAAATTTTTTTTTTTTTTTACTTTTATTGCTGTCACAAGCAATGTAAACATCCCTTGTGACAGTAATATGTGGTGACAGGTACTCTTTATGGAGGGATGGGGGGTCTAAAAGACCCCCCATCCCTCCTTTACACTTCAAAGTATTCAGATCGCTGAAAACTGCGATTCTGAATACTGTGTACTTTTTTAAATTCGGCGCCATTGGCAGCCGAGTAAACGGGAAGTGACGTCATGACGTCGCTTCCGCGTTTACAATTAGAAGGCTGGAACGAAGCCACTCACAGCTTCGTTCCAGCCCGCCCCCAGCCGCCGGAGATTCCCGAATGGACACCGGGCCTCCCGATCGCACGGGAGGCCCGGTAACAGCGGCGGGGGGGGATGTCCCCTCCCGCTCCTCCGGTATAACAGCCGAGCGGCTTTTAGCCGCATCGGTTGTTATATTCGGGTAGCCGATCGCCCACTGAAAACAACGGTACTGGGATGATGCCTGCAGCTGCGGGCATCATCCCGGTATAACCCCGGAAAGCCGAGGACGCATATGTGCGTTCGGTCGGCGGGAAGGGGTTAAGTTAGATAGATTAGGCAGGACAGTCAGTCAGTTAGCCGCACTTACAGTTTATTGTGTATATATATGCATCCCAGGTGTTGTATATATATATATATATATATATATATATATATATATATATATATATATATATATATATATACACTGTTTAGCTAGATCCGTTCCTGTTATTATCTTCCTACTGACAGGCAGGCAGGTGTTGTTACAGTATTTGAAGAAAATTGCTGGTGTTCTTCTGATCCTATTAGTCCTATTAGCTACAGTATTTACAGTTAGTGTAGTGCGACCTCTGCACAGTGTTCAGCTAAAGCTACCTGTAGAAGATTGGTGGTGTTTTTCTGATCCTATCACTACCGCAGGCAGCTACATTATTTTTTAGTGTAGTATGACCTCTGCACAGTGTTCAGCTAAAGCTACAAGTTAGTGTAGTGAGACCTCTGCACAGTGTTCAGCTAAAGCTACAAGTTAGTGTAGTGCGACCTCTGCACAGTGTTCAGCTAAAGCTACAAGTTAGTGTAGTGCGACTTCTGCACAGTGTTCAGCTAAAGCTACAAGTTAGTGTAGTGCGACCTCTGAACAGTGTTCAGCTAAAGCTACAAGTTAGTGTAATGCGACCTCTGCACAGTGTTCAGCTAAAGCTACAAGTTAGTGTAGTGCGACCTCTGCACAGTGTTCAGCTAAAGCTACAAGTTAGTGTAGTGCGACCTCTGCACAGTGTTCAGCTAAAGCTACAAGTTAGTGTAGTGCGACCTCTGCACAGTGTTCAGCTAAAGCTACAAGTTAGTGTAGTGCGACCTCTGCACAGTGTTCAGCTAAAGCTACAAGTAAGTGTAGTGCGACCTCTGCACAGTGTTCAGCTAAAGCTACAAGTTAGTGTAGTGCGACCTCTGCACAGTGTTCAGCTAAAGCTACAAGTTGGTGTAGTGCGACCTCTGCACAGTGTTCATCTAAAGCTACAAGTTAGTGTAATGCTACCTCTGCACAGTGTTCAGCTAAGGCTACAAGTTAGTGTAGTGCGACTTCTGCACAGTGTTCAGCTAAAGCTACAAGTTAGTGTAGTGCGACCTCTGCACAGTGTTCAGCTAAAGTTACAAGTTAGTGTAGTGCGACATCTGCCCAGTGTTCAGCTAAAGCTACAAGTTAGTGTAGTGCGACCTCTGCACAGTGTTCAGCTAAAGCTACCTGTAGAAAGTTGGTGGTGTTTTCCTGATCCTATCACTACCGCAGGCAGCTACATTATTTACACGTTAGTGTAGTGCGACCTCTGCCCAGTGTTCAGCTAAAGCTACAAGTTAGTGTAGTGCGACCTCTGCACAATGTTCAGCTAAAGCTACAAGTTAGTGTAGTGTGACCTCTGCACAGTGTTCAGCTAAAGCTACAAGTTAGTGTAGTGCGACCTCTGCACAGTGTTCAGCTAAAGCTACCTGTAGAAGGTTGGTGGTGTTTTCCTGATCCTATCACTACCATAGGCAGCTACATTATTTACACATTAGTGTAGTGCGACTCTGCACAGTGTTCAGCTAAAGCTACTAGTTAGTGTAGTGCGACCTCTGCACAGTGTTCAGCTAAAGCTACAAGTTAGTGTAGTGCGACCTCTGCACAGTGTTCAGCTAAAGCTACAAGGTAGTGTAGTGCGACCTCTGCCCAGTGTTCAGCTAAAGCTACACGTTAGTGTAGTGCGACCTCTGCCCAGTGTTCAGCTAAAGCTACCTGTAGAAGGTTGGTGGTGTTTTCCTGATCCTATCACTACCGCAGGCAGCTACATTATTTACACGTTAGTGTAGTGCGACCTCTGCACAGTGTTCAGCTAAAGCTACAAGTTAGTGTAGTGCGACCTCTGCACAGTGTTTAGCTAAAACTACAAGTTAGTGTAGTGCGACCTCTGCACAGTGTTCAGCTAAAGCTACAAGTTAGTGTAGTGCGACCTCTGCACAGTGTTCAGCTAAAGCTACCTGTAGAAGGTTAGTGTTGTTTTCCTGATCCTATCACTACCACAGGCAGCTACATTATTTACATGTTAGTGTAGTGCGACCTCTGCACTGTGTTCAGCTAAAGCTACAAGTTAGTGTAGTGCGACCTCTAGCCAGTGTTCAGCTAAAACTACAAGTTAGTGTAGTGCGACATCTGCCCAGTGTTCAGCTAAAGCTACAAGTTAGTGTAGTGCGACCTCTGCACAGTGTTCAGCTAAAGCTACCTGTAGAAAGTTGGTGGTGTTTTTTCCTGATCCTCTCACTACCGCAGGCAGCTACATTATTTACACGTTGGTGTAGTGCGACCTCTGCACAGTGTTCAGCTAAAGCTACCTGTAGAAGGTTGGTGGTGTTTTCCTGATCCTATCACTACCGCAGGCAGCTACATTATTTACACATTAGTGTAGTGCGACTCTGCACAGTGTTCAGCTAAAGCTACTAGTTAGTGTAGTGCGACCTCTGCACAGTGTTCAGCTAAAGCTACAAGTTAGTGTAGTGCGACCTCTGCACAGTGTTCAGCTAAAGCTACCTGTAGAAGGTTGGTGGTGTTTTCCTGATCCTATCACTACCGTAGGCAGCTACATTATTTACACATTAGTGTAGTGCGACTCTGCACAGTGTTCAGCTAAAGCTACTAGTTAGTGTAGTGCGACCTCTGCACAGTGTTCAGCTAAAGCTACAAGTTAGTGTAGTGCGACCTCTGCACAGTGTTCAGCTAAAGCTACAAAGTAGTGTAGTGCGACCTCTGCCCAGTGTTCAGCTAAAGCTACACGTTAGTGTAGTGCGACCTCTGCCCAGTGTTCAGCTAAAGCTACCTGTAGAAGGTTGGTGGTGTTTTCCTGATCCTATCACTACCGCAGGCAGCTACATTATTTACACGTTAGTGTAGTGCGACCTCTGCACAGTGTTCAGCTAAAGCTACAAGTTAGTGTAGTGCGACCTCTGCACAGTGTTTAGCTAAAACTACAAGTTAGTGTAGTGCGACCTCTGCACAGTGTTCAGCTAAAGCTACAAGTTAGTGTAGTGCGACCTCTGCACAGTGTTCAGCTAAAGCTACCTGTAGAAGGTTAGTGTTGTTTTCCTGATCCTATCACTACCGCAGGCAGCTACATTATTTACATGTTAGTGTAGTGCGACCTCTGCACTGTGTTCAGCTAAAGCTACAAGTTAGTGTAGTGCGACCTCTGCCCAGTGTTCAGCTAAAGCTACAAGTTAGTGTAGTGCGACATCTGCCCAGTGTTCAGCGAAAGCTACAAGTTAGTGTAGTGTGACCTCTGCACAGTGTTCAGCTAAAGCTACAACGTAGTGTAGTGCGACCTCTGCCCAGTGTTCAGCTAAAGCTACACGTTAGTGTAGTGCGACCTCTGCCCAGTGTTCAGCTAAAGCTACCTGTAGAAGGTTGGTGGTGTTTTCCTGATCCTATCACTACCGCAGGCAGCTACATTATTTACACGTTAGTGTAGTGCGACCTCTGCACAGTGTTCAGCTAAAGCTACAAGTTAGTGTAGTGCGACCTCTGCACAGTGTTTAGCTAAAACTACAAGTTAGTGTAGTGCGACCTCTGCACAGTGTTCAGCTAAAGCTACAAGTTAGTGTAGTGCGACCTCTGCACAGTGTTCAGCTAAAGCTACCTGTAGAAGGTTAGTGTTGTTTTCCTGATCCTATCACTACCGCAGGCAGCTACATTATTTACATGTTAGTGTAGTGCGACCTCTGCACTGTGTTCAGCTAAAGCTACAAGTTAGTGTAGTGCGACCTCTGCCCAGTGTTCAGCTAAAGCTACAAGTTAGTGTAGTGTGACATCTGCCCAGTGTTCAGCTAAAGCTACAAGTTAGTGTAGTGCGACCTCTGCACAGTGTTCAGCTAAAGCTACCTGTAGAAAGTTGGTGGTGTTTTCCTGATCCTCTCACTACCGCAGGCAGCTACATTATTTACACGTTGGTGTAGTGCGACCTCTGCACAGTGTTCAGCTAAAGCTACCTGTAGAAGGTTGGTGGTGTTTTCCTGATCCTATCACTACCGCAGTAAGCTACATTATTTACACGTTAGTGTAGTGCGACCTCTGCACAGTGTTCAGCTAAAGCTACAAGTTAGTGTAGTGCGACCTCTGCACAGTGTTCAGCTAAAACTACAAGTTAGTGTAGTGCGACCTCTGCACAGTGTTCAGCTAAAGCTACAAGTTAGTGTAGTGCGACCTCTGCACAGTGTTCAGCTAAAGCTACCTGTAGAAGGTTAGTGTTGTTTTCCTGATCCTATCACTTCCGCAGGCAGCTACATTATTTACATGTTAGTGTAGTGCGACCTCTGCACAGTGTTCAGCTAAAGCTACCTGTAGAAGGTTGGTAGTGTTTTCCTGATCCTATCACTACCGCAGGCAGCTACATTATTTACACATTAGTGTAGTGCAACTCTGCACAGTGTTCAGCTAAAGCTACAAGTTAGTGTAGTGTGACCTCTGCACAGTGTTCAGCTAAAGCTACCTGTAGAAGGTTGATGTTGTTTTCCTGATCCTATCACTACCGCAGGCAGCTACATTATTTACACGTTAGTGTAGTGTGACCTCTGCACAGTGTTCAGCTAAAGCTACCTGTAGAAGGTTGGTGTTGTTTTCCTGATCCTATCACTACCGCAGGCAGGTACATTATTTACATGTTAGTGTAGTGCGACCTCTGCACAGTGTTCAGCTAAAGCTACCTGTAGAAGGTTGGTGTTGTTTTCCTGATCCTATCACTACCGCAGGCAGCTACATTATTTACACATTCGTGTAGTGCGACCTTTGCACAGTGTTCAGCTAAAGCAACCTGTAGAAGGTTGGTGGTGTTTTCCTGATCCTATCACTACCGCAGGCAGCTACATTATTTACACGTTTGTGTAGTGCGACCTCTGCACAGTGTTCAGCTAAAGCTACAAGTTAGTGTAGTGCGACCTCTGCACAGTGTTCAGCTAAAACTACAAGTTAGTGTAGTGCGACCTCTGCACAGTGTTCAGCTAAAGCTACAAGTTAGTGTAGTGCAACCTCTGCACAGTGTTCAGCTAAAGCTACCTGTAGAAGGTTAGTGTTGTTTTCCTGATCCTATCACTACCGCAGGCAGCTACATTATTTACATGTTAGTGTAGTGCGACCTCTGCACAGTGTTCAGCTAAAGCTACCTGTAGAAGGTTGGTAGTGTTTTCCTGATCCTATCACTACCGCAGGCAGCTACATTATTTACACATTAGTGTAGTGCGACTCTGCACAGTGTTCAGCTAAAGCTACAAGTTAGTGTAGTGTGACCTCTGCACAGTGTTCAGCTAAAGCTACCTGTAGAAGGTTGGTGTTGTTTTCCTGATCCTATCACTACCGCAGGCAGCTACATTATTTACACGTTAGTGTAGTGTGACCTCTGCACAGTGTTCAGCTAAAGCTACCTGTAGAAGGTTGGTGTTGTTTTCCTGATCCTATCACTACCGCAGGCAGCTACATTATTTACATGTTAGTGTAGTGCGACCTCTGCACAGTGTTCAGCTAAAGCTACCTGTAGAAGGTTGGTGTTGTTTTCCTGATCCTATCACTACCGCAGGCAGCTACATTATTTACATGTTAGTGTAGTGCGACCTCTGCACAGTGTTCAGCTAAAGCTACCTGTAGAAGGTTGGTGTTGTTTTCCTGATCCTATCACTACCGCAGGCAGCTACATTATTTACACATTCGTGTAGTGCGACCTTTGCACAGTGTTCAGCTAAAGCAACCTGTAGAAGGTTGGTGGTGTTTTCCTGATCCTATCACTAGCGCAGGAAGCTACATTATTTACACGTTAGTGTAGTGCGACCTCTGCACAGTGTTCAGCTAAAGCTACAATTTAGTGTAGTGCGACCTCTGCACAGTGTTCAGCTAAAGCTACCTGTAGAAGATTTTTGTTCTCATACTAATAATACTACAGGCAGGCAGTTGATTTTGCTAGCTGCAGTATCAGGATATATATATATATATATATATATATATATATATATATATATATCCCAGCTTAGTGCAGCTACATCTCACTGCAGGCCATTAGTATGTCTGGAAGGCCAACAAGGAGAGGCAGACAGTCACAGACAGTCACAAGCCAATAAAAGAGGGCAAGCAGGCTCTGTGTCTAGGGGCAACAGTGCTGGTCGTGGACTCGGTGCATTCTCATTAGCACGTGGCCGTGGGACACGCTTGGCCTTTTTTTTGGCAGCTGGCCGTGTTGAGCCGCAACATGCGGAAGACTTGGTCGAGTGGATAACCAAGCCGTCCTCATCCTCCTCATCCTCTCTCACCCATGCTCAGGGTACTTTGTCTGGCAAAGCAGCTGCCAACACGGCCTCTTCCCTCGGCTCAATCGAATCAGTGACTCCTTCACTAGCAGCACCATGTCCTCCTGAGGATTCCCTCGAACTGTTTGACCACAGTGTTGGGTACATGCTCCAGGAGGATGCCCAGCGTTTAGAAGGCTCTGATGATGATACTGAGCTAGATGAAGCCAGTAACGTGAGCACGGACAGAGGGGGTGCCCAAGAAGGACAGCAATCTGGCAGTCATGTTCCCCCTGCTGCAGCATACTGCTAGGTTTGCTCCAGTGATGAGGAGGGAGGGGATGATAAGGTCACTGACTCAACGCGGGTGCCTGATAGGAGAGAGGAGGAAGAGGAGGAGGAGGCACATCACCAACGAGGCAGGATGCCCTCCAGGGGCCAGCCTAAGGGCAGCACACTGACTGCATCACACCTCAGAGCTCCACATGTGCAGGGCGCTGCTGTCTCTGTATGTTATTCCAAAAGTTCTTTGGTGTGGGCCTTTTTTGAGACAAGTGCATCAGATTGCACCGCTGCTATTTGCAATATTTGTCTCAAGCGTATCTCGCATAGCCAAAACATCTCCCGCTTGAGCACCACATGCTTGACTAGACATATGTTGACCTGCCATTCAGTTCATTGGCAAGCGTACCTAAAAGACCCACACCAAAAAACAAAAAGGATCTCTCCTTACTCCTCATCAGCTGGGATCTCCAACCCCACTATACCTTCAGTCCTCTCTGAGACCTGCACTGAGAGGAATGAAGATGTAGAATTAGGTGTGTCACAGCCAAGTACTTGCGGGCAATCTGCTATTGGTACACATACAACGTCAGATTGTACCAGGCAAATTTCCCTGCCCCAGCTGCTGCACCGCAAAAAGAAAGAAGCTCCCAGCCATCCACATGCCCAGCGGTTGAATGCTAGCTTGGCAAAATTGCTAGCACTTCAACTGCTACCTTTTCAGTTGGTAGACTCTGCCCCCTTCCGTGAGTTTGTGGAATGTGCGGTTCCCCAGGTTCCCAAATGCTACGCAAGTACGCAGTCCAAAAGATGCCATGCGGTGCTTGAGCTGGTGTGCTTGGGGGACAGGAGCCACACTGAAGCAGAGGTTCTGTCAGCTCTGCAGGGGCAGGTTCAGAGGTGGTTGACGCCACGCCAACTTAAGGCAGGAATGGTGGTTTGCGACAATGGCACCAACCTCCTCTCCGCCCTCTGACAGGGACAAATGACCCATGAGCCCTGTTTGGCTCATGTCCTTAACTTGGTGGTGCAGCGGTTCTTGGGCTGGTACCCGGGCTTACAGGATGTCCTGAGGCAGGCCAGGAAAGTGTGTGTGCATTTCCGCCAGTCATATAATGCCAGTGCTTGGCTGGCAGACCTCCAAAAGGAATTTAACCTGCCCAAGAACTGCCTAATCTGTGACATACCCACCAGGTGGAACTCAATGTTGGCCATGCTGCAGCGGCTGCACACACAGCAGAGGGCCATCAATGAGTACCTGTGCGGCTATAGCACCAGGACAGGGTCACCATTTGAGGAATCCATGAGGATGGTGAGCAGTGACAGTGCATGCATCAGTGACACTGTCCCCCTTGTCCGCCTGTTGGAGCACACGCTGCGTGGAATAATGGACAGGGCACTTGAGGCAGAATAGAGGCAGGAAGAGGAGGACTTCCTTAGCTCTCAAGGCCCCCTTTATCCAGACAGTGTTCCTGCGAGCCCGCCGATCACACAGGAAGAGGAGGAGGAGGAGGGTTGCGTCAGTATGGAGGTGGAGCCTGGCACTGAGCATCAGCAGCAGTCTTTAAGGGATCATTTACAGTCCCAAGAAACACATGGACTTGTACGTGGCTGGGAGGAGGTGGCTGCGGATCATGTCGTCCTTAGTGACCCAGAGGACTCCGGACCGAATGCCTCAGCAAACCTACGCTGCATGCCCTCCCTGATCCTGCAAAGCCTGTGGAAGGATCCTCGTATTCGTGGTATCAAGGAGAAGGAACAATACTGGCTGGCAACCCTCCTTGATCCAAGGGTAAGGTTGCGGACCTTATCTTGCTGTCGCAGAGGGAGCAGAGGATGAAACATCTTCAGGAGGCCTTGCAGAAAGGTCTGTGCAATGCGTTCCCAGAGACTGGGAGGTTACAAACTTCTGTTTCTGGACAACGTGTTGCTGAGGCTTCAGTCAGTCAAAGAAGGAGCGGTGGAGAAGGTGGCCATCTGACCGATGCGTTCAGACAATTTTTTAGTCCGCAGCCCAAAGGTATGATCGGTTCCAGCAACCATCGCCAGCGTCTGTTTTACATGGTGCAGGAATACCTAGGGGCAAGATCTGACTTGGACACCTTTCCCACCGAAAATCCTCTAGGTTACTGGGTCTTGAGGATGGATCACTGGCCAGAGCTTGCACAGTATGCAATTGAGCTACTGGCCTGTCCTGCATCCAGCGTTCTTTCGTAATGCACATTCAGTGCTGCTGGAGGCTTTGTAACCGATCACAGGGTGCGTCTGTCCACTGACTCGGTCGATCGACTGACCTTTTTTTGAAATGTCAGATCCCTTCAAAGACTGCCTATGCTGATGCTGAGTGACTATCCTGTTATGCTGAGTAATTATCCTCTTCCTCCTCAATGATCATGCTGATAGCTTGTAAGAACATTTTTGGTTCTGGGCGCCGCCACCAGTGCCTAAGGCCCAATTTTTCAGCCCCTGTTTAACAGGGGCGTGTAATTACAATTTTTGATGCAATTCTTTGCAGCAGGGCTAGTTCCTGCGCTCCAACTAGATTATCTGTGAGGGGTTGCAGTGTTGTGGTACCAGCACCAGTGCCTAAGGCCCAATTTTTCAGCCCCTGTTCAACAGGGACATGTAATTACAGTTTTTGATGCAATTCTTTGCAGCAGGGCTAGTTCCTGCGCTCCAACTAGATTATCTGTGAGGGGTTGCAGTGTTGTGGTACCAGCACCAGTACCTAAGGCCCAATTTTTCAGCCCCTGTTCAACAGGGACATGTAATTAGAATTCTTGATCTAATATTTCACAGCAGGGCCCGTTTCTGCACCCACCAAGAGTAACTGTGAAGACTTACGGTGTTGTGGCACCAGCACCACCACCACCACCACCAAAGGCCCAATTTTTCTGCCCCTGTTTAACAGGGGCATGTAATTACAATTCTTGATCTAATATTTCACAGCAGGGCCCTGTGAGGGCTTACAGTGTTGTGGCCACAACAACACCTAAGGCCCAAATTTCTGCTGAGTACATAGGGCAGGCCCCTACTTTCAAACATCCAGCTTACAAACGACTCCTACTTGCAAACGGAAGGAGACAACAGGAAGTGAGATGAAATCTACCCCTAGGAAGGGAAATTCTCTCCTGTAATGCCCTGTACACACGGCCGGATTTTCTGACGGAAAATGTGCGATCGGAGCGTGTTGTTGGAAATTCTGACCGTGTGTGGGCTCCATCGGACATTTCCATCGACATTTTCCGACACACAAAGTTTGAGAGCAGGCTATAAAATCTTCCGACAACAAAATCCAATCGCGTCAATTCCGACCGTGTGTGGACAATTCCGACGCACATAGTGCCAGCAATGCTCAGAAGAAATTCTGAGACGGAACAGCTCGGTCTGGTAAAATTAGCACTCGGAATGGATATAGCACTTTCGTCAGGCTGCAATGTTTAAAATTGTTTAATGTAGTGCACTCTGTTCTTCTTTATAATGCTAGAAGAATGAAGTTGTTTTGTTGCTGATATTCACACAGACTTCTCACAAACTTCTTTCTTTATTATTTATCGTGATTTCATCAATATAATTTGATTTGTCACATCTGACAAAAAAGATATTTTTTTTTTTTTTGGTTTGTATTGTTTTCAAGCCTGATCGTGTTTTTATTTTTTTTTAGTTTTTGATTTTACATCCAGAATATTTTTGGGTGTGTTTTGTGTGTCAAGTTACCACAACACAATTATTATCTTGTATTATTTAATCTCAAGGAGGTGGCTTGGTGTTGGTGTCTCTTGTTAATTTCACATTGTATTTTTGAAATGTACCTGCCTCCTCACAAACAAACTGTCCTTTTTGAAGGAAAACACACACTGCGCATGCGTGAAACTCTGCCCGCCCCTGACGTTCTTTCTAGTCTATTCCCCGCCCCTTCTCGTTCGGCGCAGTGGGGGAAGAGCACATGGCGGAGACACAGCAGGTGTGTGCTAATTACAGCAACGAGGAGGAGGAGGAGGAAAGCCCGGAGCCAGAAACGTCCCAATCCCGGAAGAGACGATTTAAGGCCTCAAATATGTCCTTTGGGGAGATGTTGGAGATGGTCGACATACTGAAGAGGGCCGACTATGATGGGAAGTATGGACCTTACCCCAACCCCAATGTCAGAAAGGCCAAGATCTTGTCGAAAGTGGTCAATAGTCTGCAGAAGAATTTCGGGGTACGTCGATCCAAGGATCAACTCAGGAAGCGGTGGTCGGACCTCAAATTAAGGGAGCATGAGCAGTACAGAAGGATCAGGAGAGTGCTGCAAAAAAGTAAGTAGTTGTCCTGTGTTCCTATTCTTTATTTTTCTAACGTTCGCGCTGCTCCATGTGCTTTTCTTTACTGTTGTACAGTTTAAAATGGCAACTTTCATGTTCATGGGCACATTATTCGTTCGTATGAAAAATTGTTCGTTCGGCATAGAAAACACCATGTTTTGGACATATGCATTTGAATACATTTTTGCTAGCCTACTTGTCGTCAAATAATTTTGGTGTCTAGATGGATTGGTAATTAGAATGAAATGCAAACTAGATTCTGTGTAAGGAGAGGACACTCAGCAGCAGTTTACACATCTGGACGCTGGAGCACTAGTGTGGGACACCAGAACACCCTTTTTATTAGGGGGCCTCACACAGGTGCTCCAGTGTATACTATAGGGGTGTCCCCATCTGTGAAGCTTGTACAAAACAGGTAAGTATTCAAGCTTGACAAAGTGACCAAAATATTTCTTCATCTTGGAACTCTGCCAAAACAGACAATTGTACCCCACTTCCAAGCAATGTTTCAGATTCCTATTTCTGTCATCAAATATCTGTGTGCTAAATATACCTATTTTTTTTTACATAGGGGAGAAAAGACTCAGAGGACACCCCTCATCTGAGGAGACCACAGACCCCCCACCTCATGAAGAAGTGGAAATCCAACAAAGTCAACAGGAGGAGGAGGAGGGAGACGTGGTGGAAATAGTCACCACAACAGGTGAGTGTCTGCAACCACAGGCTCAGGTAAGAGGTGGATGCCAGCATATTTATAATACATGGTGTTTTTGTTTTTATATTTTTAGGTGATCGTGATGTTGTGGATAAAGGACATTTCACCAGTGAGAGTGCACAGATCCTGATCGGGGAGATCATGGGGTGTAATAGGGACTTGGAAAACATCCAGAAAAACATCAATGATGTTAAAAACAAAATGAAGAACATCATTGATGTTTTTGGGAGAGTTTAAAACACCTCCAAATCCCTTACTATTTTGTGTTTTTTTTAATTGAAATTTTTTTCAGATTTTTGGACATATTCGAGAAAAGCCATATTTTGAAGATGCACACAGTGTGTCAACATGTGCTATCTGCCATCACGAGAGATCAGTGTAGGCGTTTTGGGGGTGCAACCCCTTCCTCAATAATAAAGTAGCTGTGAGGAAGGGGTTGCACCCCAAAACACGTCCCTTGATCCCCTGTGATGGCAGCTAGCACATGTTAACATTCGGCAATTTGTGTGCATCTTCAAAATTTGGCTTTTCCAATGGGTGACTTCACCCCATCTGAATGCAATATCAAACACAGTTTATAAATACTCATGTCTGATATTGCCTTCAATTTCTACAAAAGTTGAACTTTGTAAGTTACAGATTTGTGTCTTTCTTGTTTGTTTGAAACATGCCTGTTTTACCTTAAATGGACATTTCTACTTTTATTAATGTGACCAAAAAAATTGTTATACAACAAACATGTTGGTTTGTTTTAAAAACCTTTTATAAATGCACATGTGATTGTACTGGTATTAAAAAGATTGAGACTCAAGAATGTGTGGATTATTGTTTCAATGCTCCTAAAATTTTAGTTGTGGTAAAATTGGTGTTTTCAGTGACAATGGGGGGCAAATCCACTTTGCACTACAAGTGCAGTTTCAGTGCAGTCTCAAGTGCACTTGTAGAGCAAAGTGTATTTTCCTTTAGTAAATAACACCCAACAATGCTTTTTAAGGTTACACAATCACAACATTTTCAGGACTCCCCACATTTCTGTCAGGGTCAGCTAAAAGAAACACAAGCAGTAAATGTCACCAAAGATTTTAGTAGTTAAAATCTTTTGTTTATTTGAAAAATGTATCAGACATTGTCTGGCATATTGATGGCCCCCCTTCCCGCAAAGTAATCAAGGTATCTAAAACAGACCTCGCGGGCACTCAGGGGGGGCAAGCCAGGATGGCTAGCCTCAAGCGCCATCAGGGTTGGTTCATTTCCTTGAATTCTGGCCTCAGGCCCAACTGAGGCAGCATAGTTGGCAGAATTTCGCCTTAAAAGATTGTGGAGAACACAGCATGCCAGAATGATATGATTTAGTTTATACTCCGCCATGCGTATGGGTGTAAGAAATAGGTGGAACCGGCTGGCCATGATTCCAAACGTGTTCTCCAACACTCTTCTGGCTTTGGCCAGCTGGTAATTAAAAACCCTCTGGTCCGGGGTGAGGGTCCTCATAGGGAATGGCCGCATAAGATGGTCCCCCAGCGCAAGCGCTTCATCCGCAATGAAGACGAATGGGAGTCCTTCCACATTGTCTTCTGGAGATGGCAAGTCCAAGCTGCCATTCTGGAGATGCCTGTAGAACTCCGTCTGGGTGATGACTCCACCATCGGACACCCGGCCATTCTTCCCCACGTCCACATACTGGAACTCATAAGTAGCCAACACCACCGCCAACATCACAATACTATTGAACCCCTTGTAGTTGTAATAGTATGACCCCGAGTTGGGTGGTGGGACGATGTGGACGTGTTTCCCATGATGCCCCTGTTGGAGTCCATATGGACGAAACACGTCGGGTGAGCCTTACTCTTTCCTACACTTGATTTTATTGCTTTACACGTGATCACTTTTTTTATATCGTTTGTTGATTATTGGTTATATCCAATAAAATACGTCATTTGATCTGCACTATTGGCATCCTATCTATCTTTTTGGGAACCATCCATGCTCTGGAGACTTGTTTGTGGCGGAGAATTCCCCCTCAGGCTTCTGAACGGACAGTCGTGATGTGGACCATAGAGGATAGATCCCCCTTGAGATCCGGGATTTCCAGGACCAACCATCGTCCAACCATCGTCCATTAAAGATCTCAGAGCCTGTTTGATTCGGTGTCACCGGCATCCGAATCCACTCCTGCTGGTAAGCGTATTCCATCCATTCACTTCCCTTGATCGTACAACTCATGATATACAAGAGAAGATTTCTACATCAGTCCAACATTCGTATTTAGCCTATGTTTGGGACTCTCTTGTATCAGATTCATAGCCATACATTGGGACTTTACTATATCCCGTTTAATATTCAATTTTTTGGTATTATGCTTCATGTGTTTCAGCTATGTATATATTGGTAATGGTCACCATGTCTGATGTGCCTTTTACCATTGGTTATCATTTTTAGCGCTGCATTTCACTTTTACTTCTGTTTACAATATTGGTCATATTTTATGTAGCTGCTTTTCACATTGGGTTATCGCAGTGTTATTTATATTTTCTTTGAGGTGTTTCCCATCAATTGCCCCTCCGCAGTTAGGAAAGTCCCACCGCTGGGCAAAGTGGGAGGCCACAGTCTGCCATTTCTGTGGGTTGGAAGGAAACTGTGGAGTCAAGCAAGAAAAAGAAATTAATCATTTTGCACATAAACATGGAAAGCAGATTAGACACAAACATTCTTGGCCAACATCAGTATAACATTTATTTTAGGGTGTATTTAAAGACAAAGGTATAAGGTCCACCTATCAGATTCCCCCCCCCCATGGGCCATTTGTAAAATTTTATGGTGGGGAGATGTTTTGGACAGGTAACTATCTCCACTTCATTGAGAGATGAATGCCTAAATAATGTGTATTACTTTGGCCAGCCCCTCCTTACTTTATACTATTGACAGCACACTGGACAGGTAAGAAGTTTCATAATACAGAGATAAATACACACTGTACACATTTTAGCACATTTTTACATTCTGCTATTACCTATCAAGATAATAATAGGATACCAAAACTTTAAACAGTACCATTTGAAAGTATTCAGGAAGGCCCTTGCACTACATGCTTTGGGGAATTCATCCATAATTCTGACCACTAAGGAGGTGGGTATAGTGTGTATGGGTTTGGCAAAGTCAGCAGATAGAGGATTGGTATCAGCTGAGTTAGCAGTTGGGGGGAGGAAGGGTTCCAAATGATTTTGGGACACCAAAAAAAAGCCTCTGGCACTCTGCTAGAATTTCAAACACACATCACAATTTTTGAAATTTCAGGGGGTTTTTAGGGTAAAGCACTACTATGGAGCTGACAAAATACATTGTTAAGTGACTACACGAGGTGGATATAGGGCCAGGAGAGCATGCTGGGGAGGTAAGTGAAGGCAAATATGCATGAAGGACAAAAAATAAAACCTAAAATTCCAGCATGCATGATGCCAAAGGGACATTCACAGCAGCATATTACAACCATGTTAATTAGGGAATGAGGAAAGAAATACAATATATTAACAAACATTAAATACAATAAAATTTGAGATTAAAGGATAAAAATCTTACCTTCATATACTCCTTCTGCAGGACCTGGATGATGGCAGAACAGGTCTCCGGGATGATGATCCCCAGAGCCTGGGGGGAGATGCCTGTCGAGAACTTCAAGTCCTGCAGGCTTCTCCCCGTCGCCAAGTACCGCAGGGTGGCGACTAGCCTCTGCTCCGGAGTGATGGCTTGCCTCATGCAGGTATCCTGCCTGCTGATATAGGGGGTCAGCAAAGCCAACAAACGGTGAAATATGTCTGTCTAAGTCTGTCATCCCGAGAAAGTTCCTGAAATCATCAGGATTATTCTCACGGATCTCACGGTGCAAAGGCATGTGACAGAACTGTTCACGCTGGAGCAACCAATTCTTGGTCTCTTAACTCCTCCCCACCCTGTTCATGGACTGTACTTGTGTCAAGGTAAGGACCCCAACACCAAGCCCCTGCACAGCACAAACTCTATGAGGAGTACGTATACGCAACATGGCTAGAAAACGGTCGGCTGCTCAGAACGAAGTAACAGAACGCACTGAAGAACAGCAAGGCCTGTGAAGAGTGACCTGAAAAACAGCAACGAGCGGGCAAGAATGCACTGAATAGTCAAATACGAACTCACTGCACGCACTGAAGACCAGATACAAACCCACAAGCACAAACTGAACAGCAGAAAACGATCTGAAAACCACGAGTCTGAAAAAGCGCGAATCATCTCTCACCAAACTTTTACTAACACGAGATTAGCAAAAGGAGCCCAAAGGGTGCCACGCTTGGTTCTGAACTGCCCTTTTATAGTCTCATCGTACGTGGTGTACGTGACCGCGTTCTTGGCGATCGGAAATTCTGACAACTTTGTGCGACCGTGTGTATGCAAAACAAGTTTGAGCCAACATCCGTTGGAAAAAATCCATGGATTTTGTTGTAGGAATGTCCGATCAATGTCCAATCGTGTGTACAGGGCATAAGAGTTAATATGGGGAAAACTTTTCTCCTTTACACTGATGCTTTATCACCAATCCTTGTTTCACTAAAACCCCCAAATTTTCAAAAAACATTTGCCATTGGGACAAAAAGTGAGGTGAAATCTCCTGAAGAGGAGCACAGACAGCAAAACAAATGTCACAGGGGTGATAACCCTTCCCTATGTTTTCCAAAAAGCTTAAAATAGATTTTTTCGCTGGAGCTAAACACGTTATAAATGTACCAGTTCAAAATTACAAACAGATTCTACTTAACAACAAACATACAGTCCCTGTCTTGTTGCACCGCCTGTGTACTGCTCTTCAGAGTATATAGGGCCTGGGGGCCCCACACCTTTCCTTTTTTAATTTGGGTGCGGGGTTCCCCTTAATATCCATACAAGACCCAAAGGGTCTGGTAATGGACTGGGGGGTACCCATGCCATTTCTCTCACTGATTTTCATCCATATTGCCAGGACCCGACATTACATTAAAGCCGCAAGCAGTTTTAAATTAAAGTACGGGAAACACGCGCCACTTTACAGGCATACTATAGACACCCCCCAGGTACGATATTTAAAGGAATATTTCACTTTTTTTTTTTTTACTTTAACCATCATTAAAATTACTGCTCCCGAAAAAACGTCCGTTTTTAAAACTTTTTTTGCATTGATACGTGTCCCCTGGGGCAGAACCCTGGTCCCCAAACACTTTTTAGGACAATACCATGCAAATTAGCCTTTAAAATAAACACTTTTGATTTCAAACGTTCGAGTCCTATAGACGTCAATGGGGTTCTAGCGTTTGTGCGAATTTTCGGTCCATTCGCAGGTTCTGGTGCGAACCGAACCGGGGGGTGTTCGGCTCAATCCCTACTGAGAACAGAGGGAATATGATCATTTATAAAAATGTTTTGCCTTTTATTTCTATTTTAAACTGAATGAGTTGCCACAAAGTTTAAATTCTCCTCGTATATCAGGAGCTCCAGTTCTCCCATTTTATTAGGTAGACTTTTAGCATTTATTAACATGCCTGTTAATTTTGTTCAGTCACATATTATTTCCTCGTTAGTCATTATGAGGTTGCAATTGGGTTTTGCCAATCTACTTACCTTGTGTTTAGGTATTTAAGTCACCCTACCACTAATGCCCCCAATAGCGCACGCTGACCCTTGCTCATTGCTAGCTATCGCTTCCTCTGACCCTCCCCATTCCACCACCTAGTTTAAAAGTAACTCTAACTTTTTCTTTTCTTCTCTCCCAACAGAGCTGCACCCTCCCCATTTAGGGGCAGTCCATCCCTGCTAAAGTGCCAGTAACCGACTAAAAAATTGGCCCAGTTCTCCAGGAACCCAAAACCCCTCCTTCCTACACCAGTTCCTCAACCACTTGTCAATTTCTCTAATCTCCTGCTGTCTCTGGTGTGGCTCGAGGTACAGGCAGTATTTCTTAGAATACCACCTTGAAGGTTCTTTTCTTCAATATAGCCCCTAAGTCCCTAAAATTATTTTTTAGAATGTTCCACCTTCCTGTAACTTTGTAATTGGTACCAATGTGTATCATGACAGCTGAGTCTTCCCCAGCCCCACCCAACAATCTATCCATCCAATCCGCAATGTGTCGAACTTGAGCGCCAAGTAAACAGTATACTGTTCGACGATCACTGTCTTTGTGACATATTGCTCTATCTGTACTTATAATAATTAAATCCCCTACCGCCAGAATCTGTTTATCCTTCCCCTTAGCCTTATCCCCCTGTCCTACCTGGAGGAGTTGTTCCCCTGGAAGCTAGGGGAATGCCACTCCTTGACGGGTCTCCCCAACATTACACAACAGAGCGTATTTATTGGGATGTGCCAGGACTGGCCCCTCTAATGCTTTTCCCTCTACCCTGTCTAACTGTCACCCAACTTCTCTGCTCTTGTGCCTGCACCTCTGTATCTCTAGCGGTGCTGACACCTGGCGGGTACAGTCCAAACTTGCTTTCAGGTTGGCGATGCTTTACAGTGATACCAGCTGCTTCCTTAAATTCAGGACATGAGTTTGCAAGGAAACAACCTGATCACATTTTGTGCAACAGTATTAGCCCTTGAACATAGGCTCAATGAACGCATACATATCACATGATGTGCACCGGGTCGCATTACCATACCCGTTGGACATCGTACCCACTAGGGATGAGTTTCGAGTCAAACGTAAGTTCAACTCGAACATCGGCCGTTCGACCGATCGTCAAATTACGAACATTATGGGCCGTTCGCGCCAAATTTGAGTGGCGCTTCACGGCCCATAATTCACTGCGGCATTGCAGTGCATTGCTGGCTGATGATTGGCCAAAGGCAGGGTGGCTTTGGCCAGTTATGCCTCAGGGGATTTAGTACACGCCCCACACTATATAAGGCCGCCTGCACGTCGGCCCTGTGTAATGTGTTCCGGCGTTGAGAGAGAGAGAGACAGTGTCATTTCATTTGAGTTACAGCAGGCAAGCGAGTCAGTTAGCTGCAGTCAGTGTATTGTGTATATATATATATATATGCATCCCAGGTGTTATATATATATATATATATATATATATATATATATATATATATATTTATATACACTGTATTCAGTTTAGCTAGATCCGTTCCTGTTATTCTCTTCCTTACAGGCAGGCAGCTTCAGTATTTTCAGTCAGTGTACTGTATCCTGCACAGTGTGCAACTAAAGCTAACTGCAGACAATTGCTGGTGTTTTTCTTTCTAATAATACCTCAGGCAGGCAGCTGCAGTATTTTCAGTCTGCTTCTGTATCCTGTGCGCAGTGTGAAACTAAAGCTAACTGCAGACAATTGCTGGTGTTCTCTTTCTAATAATACCTCAGGCAGGCAGCTGCAGTATTTTCAGTCAGTGTACTGTATCCTGTACAGTGTGCAACTAAAGCTAACTGCAGACAATTGCTGGTGTTCTCTTTCTATTAATACCTCAGGCAGGCAGCTGCAGTATTTTCAGTCAGTGTACTGTATCCTGTGCGCAGTGTGCAACTAAAGCTAACTGCAGACAATTGCTGGTGTTCTCTTCCTAATAATACCTCAGGCAGTCAGCTGCAGTATTTTCTTTTTTTTAATCAGAAAGGTTTTTATTTTGCATAAGAAACACATACATATAGCATACAGGTAAAAGTACATAACGTATACATATCTCGGAGTTCTCTCATAGCATTTTATGGAAACATTTATCAGCTACCTAAGGTTATTATAAGACGGTTCTGATTACATTCTATCAGGAATATAACCTATCATACCATTATCTTTTAATAATAATAGATCTAACATGTAATGTAGTTCGCAAGGAGTGTATATCCAAATAAAATACAATTTAAGCAAGTACCAGCTATAATAATGTTACCCTTATATGCTGAAAGCACTAGTGATTTCTGATAACCTTAGAGTATAAAAATAGAAAACACGTCGCTCATTTAACAGTAGCATTGAAATCAACTCTACTACATTATAATTCCGTCAACCTTGTTTAAATTCGTTATGTTTGATTCAATATAATATTCATCGGTGGAAGAGAGAGTAAAATAGAAGAGAAAGAAGAGAAGAAAGAGAAGAAAGGAGAGAAAGAAAAGGAGATATAGGAGCAGAACAGAGCAAAACCTTGCCATACAGTACCATATCACATATACTGCCATATATCCCACAGGGAATGTCCCTTCTTATACCTCCCGCTTCTTTGCATGTGTACAGTTTCCATACAGTAATCGAGTCTACATCAACCCAAGAGTAACCTATCTTTAATTAGTTGTTGTGGGGCCAAACCGGGAACGTCTAACCATGCCTGCCATATTGAAAGGAACTTTTGTGGGGCCTTCCTATGTTGGTAAGTAACTTTTTCTCTTATTAGGAGCCTGTTCACGCTGTCTATCCATTGCCTCTTGGTGGGTGATCCACTACTGGGCAATTAGTCTCCTCGCTGTGTATAATAAACGGATAAGCGCTATACGTGTAGGTGGGGGTGCTAACTCTTCGTCTATTCCCCCCAGTAAACAGACCATTGGAGTTCTCTCAAGAGGTATCATATATACTTCCGAAATCGTGTCCAGTACTTCCTTCCAATATCTGAATAACTTGGGGCATTTCCATGTCATGTGGAGCAAGTCTCCATGATCGCGTTCACATTTTGGGCACAGGAGTGAATCTCTAATTCCCCATTTATAAAGTTGGAGGGGGGTTCTGTACGCCCTATGCAGTAAGTAGAGGTGTGAGAGTTTCTGGGACACAGATATTGATACCAGGGGGGCATTCATAAGGCATATATTCCAACTGTCTCCATCCATTTCTCCTATATCCTCCTCCCACCGCTATCTGCATGGTATTCTAGAGGGATCTTGTATTCGTGCTATAAGAGTATTATAGCATCTAGATATCATGCCTTTTTTAACTTCATCCATAAAAACACCCTGTATAATCGGATGTTCTGTTTGTTGGGTCCTGACAGTTGTATTCTGGGTTTGTAAGGCATGACGCAGTTGGAGATATTTATAAAAATTATTATGTGGGATCCCAAACTCTATTTGAATCTGCTGAAATGATTTAAGAGTGTTATCTTGGTATAATTGTGAGATATATTTGATGCCTGCGTCCTCCCAACTCTTGAAGCCTTTTAGTTTTTGTATTTCTTTCAGTTGTCTATTTTGCCAGAGAGGCGTGCTGGATAGAAAGCCCATGATGCCTATTAGTTTCTTAACATAGGACCAAAATAAAATCAACAATTTAATCGTAGGAGCTTCCGGGTCTAAATACAAGAATCCCGCCTCCAAATTTGACAGGGCTGAATAATTGTTGTCTTTTAGTGTTATAAGTCTACGAATCGGGTCTTTCGGATCCAGCAAGCCCCATCCTCCTAGTTGTTGTAATTGGGAAACTAAATAATATATTCTGGGATGAGGGACCGCAAGTCCCCCCTCCTCTTTGTCATGCTGTAGTGTTGATCATTTTATCCTCGCTATTTTTTTCCTCCATATGAGTTCTCTGAATTGGGTCTCTATTCTGTCAAACCATTTTTTAGGTATCCACACCGGGGAATTATTAAAAATATATAACAGTTGTGGTGCCCAGACCATTTTAATAAGATTAATTCTACCAACAACAGACAGGGGTAGTTTACACCAGGCCCTGCTCTTTTCACGGAATTTAGTTAACAAAGGTGTTAGGTTCCGGTCAACATAAGTGGCTGGATTAGGGGTCACCTGGATCCCCAGGTAGCGGAATGAGGTTACTTGTTGTATCATCTCTGCACCTAGGGGTAGTGGAGTATTCAGGGGGTCGAGCGGCATCAACACTGACTTATCCCAGTTAATGGAAAAGCCTGATAATTCCCCAAAATCCTTAATGAGAGACATGACTGTTTGTAGTGTATCTTTTGTGTCCCCTAAATAGAGCAAGGTATCATCTGCGTACATGGACACTATGTCTTTATTCATACCTCTTTGGAATCCTGCTATTCTAGCGTCACCTCTAATTTTTGCTCCCAGGGGTTCCAGGGCCAAGGCAAACAGTAGGGGTGACAATGGGCACCCCTGCCTGGTGCCTCTAAATAAAGGAAAAGGTTCTGAAAGTTCCCCATTAATCCTTATCCTGGCAGTGGGCGCGGCGTACAAAAGTTGTACCCACCGAATAAAGGTGTCTCCCAGTCCCATGTTCTGCAGCGTTTTCCACAGATAAGGCCACTCGACACTGTCGAAGGCCTTAGCTGCGTCTAGTGAAAAAATTGCCCTATTGCCTGTGTTGTCCACTGGGAGTTGTAGATTCAGGAATAGTCGTCTTATATTTTGGGCAGTGGATCTCGTGGGGATGAACCCGGATTGGTCTCTATGTACTATTTTATGAATTACTTTGGTCAATCTGTTTGCCAACATCCGAGCCAGCAGCTTGATATCGGATGTGAGCAATGAAATGGGCCTATAGGATCCAGGGCAATTCGCGTCCTTACCCGGTTTTAATATAACAATAATGATCGCCTCGTTCATCGAGCTTGGCAATGAGCCCTCTCTTAGTGCCTCATTGTAAACTTTCAGTAGTGTGGGAAGCATGGAGTCAGCGTAGCGTTTGTATATCTCTGATGGGAGACCATCTACACCTGGCGATTTATTATTTTTAGTTTGAGATAGGGCAATGTCTAGTTCTTCTGCTGTTAAAGGGGCATTAAGCATGGTCCTATCTTCTATTGGCAGACTGGGGAGCTCACAGCTATTTAAAAAATCTTCTATTGCACTGTCAGTGGGTGTAACTTTGGAAGTATAGAGGTCAGCATAGAAATCACCAAAGACTGTCAGGATATCAGGAGTAGAGCATTTCAGAGCGCCCTGTGCGTCACAGATGGCGGAGATGAGAGAGGATGATTGCTGAGACCGTGCCATTACTGCAAGCATATGACCAGTCGTCTCCCCCTCCTCAAAGTGTGATTGTTGCAGAAAGAAACGTTTGTTCTCCGCCAGCTGCAGCGCCAACTGCCTAGACATTGTCTGTGCACTCAACCATGCTCTCTTAGTGTCTCCTGTGGGGTCATTAATATAATTGTTTTCAGTTTCGGTGACTCTATTTCGTACCAGCAATTCCCAAGCCTTGGTGTCAGTTTTAATCTGTGTTATTGTTCTGATAAGTTGTCCTCTCAAAAAGGCCTTCGCTGCATCCCAGACCACCCCCATCTTAGCCGTACCGATATTGTCCTGTAAAAACAGCTTGAGTGCACCGCTTATAGGGTCTGGTTCAGTAAACAGCGAGAGCCAGAAGGGATTACGTTTCCATATTGGACGTCTGTACCTACTTGGTAATGAAATGGTCACCCAAAAGGTCGAGTGGTCAGATATATGCCTATCTGCATATCCTGATTCCTCTATTAAGTGAAGCATCTTGTCATTCCCAAGGCCCAAATCTATTCTAGATAATCCGTCATGTGAGGCTGAATGACAGGAGTATTTTTTATCGTTAGGATGTTTAGACCTCCAGACATCTATCAGCCCCAATTCTTCAAGTATTCTGGCAAAGGGGGTATCACCTTTTACCTGACATGTGCTAGCAGTAGGCACAGGTAATTTATCCTTAAGAAAATTTAAAAAATTATTGTAGTCCCCCATTGCCAGTAAGGGTACTTCTGGGTATTGGGCCATAAAACTTGCCAGGTGCCTAATAATCTCTGAGTTATACGGTGGGGGTATATAAATGCTAGCAAGAATACATCTTAGGCCTGTAATTGTGCATAAAAGCAGGACATATCTGCCAGCCGGGTCAATGCGTTTTCTAATGCAATTGAATTGAACATCCCTCCTGATCAGTATACTTGCTCCCCTTGAGTAAGTGGAGTGGGTTGCATGAAACTGGTTTGTATATAATCGTGGGCTAAGACTGGGAGGGGGGTCCGCAGAGAAATGGGCCTCCTGTAAGCAGACTACCCCCGCATTCAGCGACTTGAGATGTCTAAGGACCGCCACTCGTTTTACTGGATTTCCCAGTCCTCTGACATTCCAAGCCACAATGGTCAATTTAGCCATCCCCATCTTGTTTCAGAAGCACTGACCAGGCCAGCATAACTCTCATCAGACCTCCTAGGTTATACAATAGCATAGCATCTGGAAGGAGAGGGGAACCCGCTCTCCCCATATCATGCTTGGTTTCTCCTTTCTGAAAACATTTAGGTATCTGTAGACATGAAATCATGTTGCAAGGCAAAGAAAAATATTCTAGCAGGTTAGCATATAAGTACAGAAGGCAGTAAATTTTTGGCTTAATGCATGTTGCTCTGTATGGCATAATTCTAAAGGTTGGCAGTTCGCACAGCCACACGGCTGCAGTGTTAACTTTTCCCACACAACAGGTGTGGGGGGGTAAAAGCCTTGAAAACTCCTAGTTAACCAATAGGTTAGTTCTCGTAGGGGTTTCACAGCTACGGTAGGCACGTATTTCTTCCTTAATTGCAATCAAAAATGTGGAAAAAAAAGCAAAAGAAAAGCAGGGGGGAGAGTGAAACAAACAAACAGTACTCCTCGGCCGCCTGAACATCGGATATGAGTATAGAAACTGTCCACCTCAATCAGCAAACTTAAATCTTAAGACCTCCTCACGGCCCAGGCATCTATCCCAGTAAAAACAAACCGGGTCTTGTCAGGACTCAGCACTTAAGCAGGGACATCTCTTTGTGGTCTGGCAGCTTTAAGGGCCCTATCTTCACGATCTAGCCATTGTGCCGCCATGTCCAGGCGTTCAAAAAAGCGAGTTTCCCCGAGTGCGACCACACGGAGGCGGGCAGGATATAGCATCGCATATGGCAAGTTAAGGTCTCTTAATCTTCGTTTGACATCCATAAACTTTGCTCGCTGCTTCTGGAGTTCAGCCGAGAAATCCGGAAACAGGGAAATTTTGGAGTTTTCAATATTCAGCTTACCTCCCATGGTTCTGGCTTTAGCAAGAATGGCATCTCTGTCTTTGTAGTTTAAGAGCTTAAACAGAAAAGCACGAGGGTGATTGCCAGGGGGTAGTGGACGAGATGGCACTCTATGCGCTCTCTCCACCGCAAATAGTGGAGAGAAAGCTTCTTTTCCAAATGTAGTGAGGAGCCATTGTTCTATGAAAGTGACCGGGTCTTTACCTTCTTCCCTTTCTGGGAATCCTAAGGCGCGGACATTGTTGCGGCGCATGCGATTTTCCAAATCATCTAAGCGCGCTGCATGCTGATTTGCAAGATGGCAGTTATGCTTTAAATCTCTCTGCATGGGTACTAAATCATCTTCAATTACACTGACCCTGCTCTCTATTGCAGCTGTGCGCTCTCTTAGCTTTTGCATGTCCTGTCTCACAAAGGATATCTCAGCTTTGACACCTTTAACTTCATCAGTCAGGGTTGAGATGGATCTGTTGCATATAGTCACTGCTGAGAGTATGTCTCTGAGAGTGGGTTCAGCATTATCCGGGGGCAGGATTGATGTCTGAGTGCCCTGATAGGAATGTGAAACTGTACTCACTGCGGCCCAGTCAGCGGGGGATCCAGTGCCATCCTCCAGTGGAATAGTATTATCCATCTCCAGCTGACTTCCTTCTTCTTCACTAAGGTCAGATGTGGGTGATGGTAGTTCTTTTGATGCTTTATTGCCAAACAGGAGCTTTTGGGCAGCCTCCTTATATTTCTCCTTTTGTGATCGCTGTGGCAGAGCGCCATCTTGGGCCTGAACTGCGGGCGGGCCGCCACCCTCCTTGCCCCGTTTTGGCATGTTCTGCAGCTGCAAGTCGATCGGGTGAATGGGTCGGCTGAGGCCCAGATAGTGTGCGGTTCCGATCGGGGGTATCAGTGGGCTGGATGGGTGATCCAGAGGATAATTGTCAGGATTTTCGGCGGAGCTGAGGAGAAGTGCGTCCTGCTACATGCGCTGCCTGGCCACGCCCCAGCTGCAGTATTTTCAGTCAGTGTACTGTATCCTGTGCAGTGTGCAACTAAAGCTAACTGCAGACAATTGCTGGTGTTCTCTTTCTATTAATACCTCAGGCAGGCAGATGCAGTATTTTCATTCAGTGTACTGTATCCTGTGCAACTAAAGCTAACTGCAGACAATTGCTGGTGTTCTCTTTCTAATAATACCTCAGGCAGGCAGCTGCAGTATTTTCAGTCAGTGTACTGTATCCTGTGCAGTGTGCAACTAAAGCTAACTGCAGACAATTGCTGGTGTTCTCTTTCTATTAATACCTCAGGCAGGCAGCTGCAGTATTTTCAGTCAGTGTACTGTATCCTGTGCAACTAAACGCTAACTGCAGACAATTGCTGGTGTTCTCTTTCTAATAATACCTCAGGCAGGCAGCTGCAGTATTTTCAGTCAGTGTACTGTATCCTGTGCAGTGTACAACTAAAGCTAACTGCAGACAATTGCTGGTGGCCAGAGCATGCACAGTATGCAATTGAGCTACTGGCCTGTCCGGCATCCAGCGTTCTTTCGGAAGGCACATTCAGTGCTGCTGGAGGCTTTGTAACCGATCACAGGGTGCGCCTGTCCACCGAATCGGTCGATCGCTGACCTTCATAAAAATTAATCAGTGTTGGATCACCACCAGCTGCACCTGATGCTGATGTAACCGAACAATTTTTTTTTTAATGTGAGATCCCTTCAAGACTGCCTATGCTGATGCTGAGTGACTATCCTGTTATGCTGAGTGACAATCCTCTTCCTCCTCAATGTTCATGCTGATAGCTTGTAAGAACATTTTTGGTTCTGGGCACCGCCACCAGTGGCTAAGGCCCAATTTTTCTGCCCCTGTTTAACAGGGGTGTGTAATTATAATTTTTGATGCAATACTTTGCAGCAGGACTCATTCCTGCACTCCAACTAGAGTATCTGTGAGGGGTTGCAGTGTTGTGGTACCTGGACCAGTGCCCAAGGCTCAATTTTTCTGCCCCTGTTTAACAGGGGCGTGTAATTACTATTTTTGATGCAATACTTTGCAGTAGGGCTCATTCCTGCACTCCAACTAGAGTATCTGTGAGGGGTTGCTGTGTTGTGGCACCAGCACCAGTGCCCAAGGCCCAATTTTTCTGCCCCTGTTTAACAGGGGCGTGTAATTACAATTTTTGATGCAATATTTTGCAGCAGGGCTCATTCCTGCACTCCAACTAGAGTATCTGTGAGGGATTGCAGTGTTGTGGCACCAGCACCAGTGGCTTAGGCCCAATTTTTCAACCCCTGTTTAACAGGGGCATGTAATTACAATTCTTGATCTAATATTTCACATCAGGGCCCGTTCCTGCGCCCACCAAGAGTAACTTTGAGGGCTTACAGTGTTGTGGCAACACCAACACCTAAGACCCAAATTTCTGCAGAGTATATAGGGCAGGCCCCTACTTTCAAACATCCAACTTACAAACGACTACTACTTCCAAACGGAAGGAGACAACAGGAAGTGAGAGGAAATCTACCCCTATGAAGGGAAATTCTCTCCTGTAAGAGTTCCTTGTTTCACTAAAACCCCCAAATTTTCAAAATCCAATTGTCATTGGGACAGGAAGTAAGGTGACATCTTCTGAACAGGTGCACAGACAGCAAAAAAAATGTTACAGCCTATGTTTTCCAAAAAGCTTAAAAATAGATTTTTTGGCTGGAGCTACACGTAAAGAATGTACCAGTTCAAAATTACAAACAGATTCTACTTAAGAACAAACCTACAGTCCCTGTCTTGTTTGCACCGCCTGTATACTGCTGTTCAGAGTATATAGGGCCTGCCTTTTTTTTATTTGGGTGCGGGGTTCCCTTTAATATCCATACAAGACCCAAAGGGGCTGGTAATAGGCTGGGGGGGGTTCTCAATGATTTTCATCCATATTGCCGGGACCAGACATGACATTAAAGCCGCAAGCAGTTTTAAATGACTTTTTTTCCTTTAGAAATGTCATTTTGAGCAGGGACTGCTCTAAACACGGCAAACACGGGCCACTTTACAGGCATACTATAGACACCCCAGGCAAGATATTTAAAGGAATATTTTACTTTTTTTCACTTTAAGCATCATTAAAATCACTGCTCCCGAAAAAATGGATGTTTTAAAAACTTTTTTTGCATTGATACATGTCCCCTGGGGCAGGACCCGGGTCCCCAAATCTTTTTAGGACAATAACTTGCATATTGGCCTTTAAAATTTGCACTTTTGATTTCTCACGTTCGCGTCCCATAGACTTTAACCTGGTTCGAAAGTTCGCGCGAACTTTCGGTCCGTTCGAATGTTCTGATGCGAACCGAACTGGGGGGGTGTTCAGCTCATCCCTAGTACCCCCTAATTTAATGGGTATAATCCTAGAAGATTATGAATTATACTCTGCACAATTTAATGTTAATCTTACTTTCTGACTAATTTATTCTATTCCTGTTTTACACAGGTTGCAGCTTTACCTCATTCGCTAAGCTAACTGAAAATTCAGATTGCAAAGTGAACGTCTACTCCTTTAATAAACCATCCTCTGTGTGATTACTTGGTAGTCAAATAACCAAAAGTATTATATTGTCAAGGCAGTGTTATAGCATCAGGCATCAACTAACTTTAAAGAGGAGTTCCACCCAGGGGGGCCGTCAAAAAAAAAAAAAATTAAAAGTCAGCAGCTACAAATACTGCAGCTGCTGACTTTTAATTGGGCACTCACCTGTCCCTGGGTCCAGCGATGCGGGGGATCGAAGCCCTGCTCGTCCCCCCCTCCGCTCGTCGGCGCCGGCATTTCAACTGTGGGCGCCGGGCTGTCGCTTCACAGCCTGCCACCCACTGCGCATGCGCGAGCGGCGCCGCGCACCGTCATTGGCCGCTCAATCACCTGGGACCTGTAATGGGTCCCAGATGATTGACAGGAGGGAGGGAGCAGAGCGGAGCCCTTCCTGTGCCTGGGGGGGAAGTGATGTCACCAGCCCAGGCAAAGGAACAGGCAGACTACGAGGGACCACCTAGCAACAGGCATTTAGAGGTAAGTGAAAAAAAAAAAAATATCCAAATTTTTTTTGTTTTTTTTTTTTAGAATTTTTCCACGTATTTTTGTTTTTCGGGTGGAACCCCACTTTAAGCAGTGCCAACTAGTTTGAAGGGGTTTTCATGCTTTCAGTGTGATACTACAATGTGGTCCTGGATCATGCTTTTCACTAGGAGTTCAGGTTCACAGGTCGATGATTAGCCTTACTTTCCATTCAAAAAGAAGGCAATATCAAGGCCCTCAAATCTTGACCTTTAAAGTGAATCTGGGCTATAGGCATGCAGGGCAAAGCAAGGGCTTTGTTTTAAGGGTAACACCACTTTCATGGGAGAAAAATAGTAAATAAAAAAAATATATAAAGCATACAGTATACTATTGTTATTTAAGCCATATTGTAATTGAATGTTATTAAAAATTACCTTTCCTTTTTAATCTCCAGCGCTGTAATTTTCTGTAAACAACTGGCGTATGGAACACCCCCTTAAATACAATGTGAGTATATGATTGGTTTACTGATTTTCCCAGAAGTCACATGTAGTAAATCACATACTCTTCTATACCTGAAAGTACTAGGTATTGCCCTTGGCTCCTACACTTAACAGATCAGAGGGGGCATGAAGGAAAGACAAGTATATACTACTTGGGTTTAGAGTATAATGGAAACCTGTTGCTTTGCCCTAAGTGGGCAAAGCACAAATTTGCTTTAAATCAATCCGATGTTTTGTTTTCATGCTTAATATAGGTTTACTGTCAGGTACATTTATTATTACCTTTCCTTGATTAACATACTTTTCAACGCTTCTGTTACTAGCACAGTCTAGCATTTTTATTAAAAACAATAAAAATGAATAAAAGAAAACTGCTCCATTGCTTTGATTCATGGGATGAACTCATATGAAGCACTTTGTGCTTGGCCTTTTTAATATTAAAATCTAGGAATATGGTAAAATCAACCTGCGCTAATGAGCAATATGTGATGGAAAAGTGTATATATACAAAAAAGTGTAGCTGCAAAAAAAAAAAAAAAAAAAAAACTCCAAATATCTATGAAGTGACAAACATGTAAACAAACTAAATTGCGCTAGCAAAAAAAACAAACTTATCCTTAGTAAAAAAAAAATTAAGTGCAGTGCTAGCCATCACGTGTTCTGAAGAGTTCATTTGCACGGGCGTTCTGCCTTTGATTATGCCGGCTTTTTAATTGAATTTTATATCTGGATTTTTTAGTGTTCACTTGTGGTTTGCTTTAACCAATAAATATCCTAAACGTTATCACACCATTGGAGTTTTTTTTCTCCTTATGCCGTTTTTTCCTGTATGTGGACTTTTCCATTTCTGAGTCCCCCCTTTGAGATTGGAATAGTGGGACCATCCCAGCCATACGGAAGTCGGCGGTACACGCTGCCAAGACCAGGAGATTAACAGCTGGTCCCTGCAGAGGGCGAAATCTGCAAGCTGATAAGACCTTGCCACAGGGGAGGTCCATCTTTTGGGGTAAGCGCACATCTATTACTTCCTTCACCGCTATCAATGCACATCTGATCAGAAGTATCTTGGCGTACCAATCCTTAGTGTGTGGTGATGAAACACATGAAGTGGACTTTTTTGCTTTCTGGTTAAAACGATTTATATTATTATGGACGGATTATGTGTGGCTTTTTACCTATGATCACTGACCTTTGACATATTTTCTCCACTTTTGTATAAGTATTATATGCACTCATTGTTTATACACATATTGTGTTCTTTAAGCACTTCTAATTAATATTAAAATCTGAATAAAAACACAGGACAATCATTCTTTATGCCAGAGCTCACAGTAAAATAGATCCTCTCCGCTTTAATTACATCATTATCCATTTTGTATAGCATATGAAAAACTATCCTACTAATATGTTTAATGTCTTTACGAGCACACAAATGAAAATAATATACTTCTTGTTCTGCTCTCTGGTCCATTCAACGGAGGGTTATCTAATGCCAGGCAAATCAGCCACGATTGTCTTACCACTGATTCACATTGGTAGCGATTTCATTTTTCTGTTCCAGCTCTTTGTTTGCTTTTATCATCATATGTATTAAGTTATCTTACCTTTCTGCATTCTTCTGGAGAGCTTTCTTAGTGAATATGTTTAAAAGGTCTCTTTAAAAAAGAAGAAAAAATAAGATTAAAAGCTTTACATGGATGGGCAGAGCATGTCAGGCATACACAGCTGTGGCACAAAACCTGATAATGGCTGTATTTAACCCACCCATTTCTAGCACTCCATCATTTTGCATTACATTAAATTAACAATTGAACTATCAAGTTCTGTGTTGATCATATCAAATGGCTTACAGTAGCAGCTGTGTAAATTATAATTACAGCAGGCTTAATTATAGTTTTTTTTGTCTTTCTTAAGACTGCAGAAAAAAAAAATAGATGGAAGTTTTAAGCATACAAGCAGAAAGCAGTGTTTTAGTCTTTCAAGCTTAAATGTGAAATTTGAGATAAACTATGAATATAAATATCATACAATTATTTTAATTAGTTATTTTATAGTAGATTAAATGTACACAGCAGGCAAAAGTCATAAGTATTTGAGCTGTAGATATGGCAGATGCTAACTAATAATTAATTTTTAGATGGCTGACTAATTATGGGTGTCCTTATAGACATTGCTTAACTTGGGCACAAGCAGTCTGAACGTTGTCTGATATAGAACTATAGCAAAGTGGGTATATGAGGGGTTTTGGGACTTTAAATGAGGCCCATGACATACTATAGTCATATGCCTCCATTCCTAAGTCTGAAATTTAAAGAAAAAAGTGTGGGACTTCAAATGAATCACTAGACACATAGCTGGTAAAGTGGTCAAATGCATTATAGCACATTTATACTTTCATATATATACAGATATCATGATGGCACATTTTCATTTTAATTCATATACAGTATATACACAGATGTCATGAATAACACATTGTAGTATAAATTAAAATTATTGTGAACTGGTTTGTAATCCATATCATAAAATATATGTTAAAATCATTAATGATTACAGAAAGTTCAAAATAATCTAAGCTGTAAACACATGATTATATTGCATCTAAAAAAAAAGGTTGACACATGCGTTTCGTGGAATTCACTCCACTTTTTCAGGAGAGGATGCAAGGTGCATATAAGTCAGTTCCAGATTCAGCATGCAGCGTTGCAAATTAAAGGATGCCAGGGATGTGTTTGTCCTGGGAGCTGTGGCAGTGGCCCGTGGAAACCCAAGGCACACACGTGCAAATCCCCAAAGGAATATGGGTCTCCATGTCATAGTAATTATAAATGCAGATGACAGCTCCAGTGAATATCTGGTGATCCCTCATGTGAGCAACATAATCCAGGTGTGGTGTGCAATGTCCTCAGGAGAGAAAGAAAAAAAGACTCTTTTTTATTATTTTTGTTTTTTTTTCTCTCCTGAGGACATTGCACACCACACACGAATTATGTTGCTAACATGAGGGATCACCAGATATTCACTGGTAGGGACTGCTGATGAACTTGGATCCCCCACTCCTGCACAGCCAAGCACACCAAATTTTCACAAGCAACCAGAGTCAGAAAACAGTCCGTGACTTTGTTTTTTTGTTTTTTGTTTTTTTATTATCAGGTTAATAACTTGGATAGGGATGGGAGGTTATGGGATGCCCACTTGACTTTAGCAAAACTTCAGGGACATCTTCCTATACACACCTATATATATTCTCCTGCACATTCACTTGCTTGCTCCAGCTGAATCACTCTGATTTATCTGACAGGCTCTCCATCAGATTAGTAATGGCCCATTTCAGGCAGGAACTCGTAGCCCCTTTTGTGTAGCACAGTTGTAGTGAAACGGCTTCTCCTCTGTGGCTACTGATCCCAGCACCACCTCTTCAGGCACTGCCAACCCACAATGGCTGCAGCTGCCCCTTTCACCAGCCCTCCTGGCTGTCTCACTCTCTTCATTAGCCCACCTGCCTGACTCTTCACCAGCCCACCCGGTTGACTCTTCACCAGCCAACCTGACTGACTCTCAGGAGATCTCTAGGGAAAGGCTGAAGACTTTCAAGGGAGACTGGCTACATGTGGCAGCCCCCCCCCTTTATTAGTCCCCACATTGTGAACTACTCACTCTATCCCCTCGCTTGCTCCCGTGCCTCCAGGAAAGACTTCTTCCTGTGTTTTGGTGGGATCCTTCCAGCACCTGAGCCCCAGGCCCAAGGCAGGACACCCCCCCCAGACTAGAGGGTACTCCTGAGGGCCACGGTCAGCCTCCTCTACATTGTATCTCCATCTTGCGCCCGACTGTCCCTGCTGGCATAGCTCATTTCTATTTATGGAATGGTCTCAGCCCACTGCCAGCCTACCTCTGAGGATTGGTTAAGCTCCATAAATGTTCAAGACAGCTCCTCCTAACCTTCACACTCAAATTCTAGAAGATTCTCCAACCCTCTAAACCAGGGGGAGGCATCAGAGAGCTGCCAGGATAAGTCACCCAGCCCTAAACTTTAATAAATCATGACCCAGATTCCATGGCTCAGTCTTAGCCCTGAGCCAAACTATATTTTTCCTACTCTAACTTCTAGCACACACTCGAGGATGCTACACCTAAATACATGGCCCACATTCCATGACCCACATGCAAACTTTAGTGCGAATAAGAGACCAATGATAGCAATAAGGGGAAGTAAAGGTAAGGGTGATGGGGAGGGAGTGGGAAAGGGGTGGCTAAGGAAATGAATAGGGGGAAAGAAAAAGTTAGAGAGAGTAGGGGGTTCCTACAACCCCCCCAAGCCCAGAACATGGGGAAAGGCAAAATGACCATAGGAAACTAAGGCTAGATGGAGATTCAAGGTAGGGAATGCATATCCAGGCCAGGGTTTACAGATATTGAGGATTTGTATTTGCAAGTCAGTGAGGATACTAGAAATTTCTCATTATAAAGCAATGCACGCAATGTTAAAACTTCTTGTAGGGTCACTTTAGGCTTCTTTACTTCTGGCGAGAGTCTGTGAAGCCACGATAAAACAAAACAAAACATCTCTTCTAGTCTCTTCTAAAGCTGTTGCTGGAAATTTGTAATAACTGGGATGGGGAGTGTAGAAGGGCTATTTAAAAGTCTTTACAAATACTGTAAATAATATGGGAATAAAGGTTGGATAAGGCTGAAGATTCTAGACCAAAATGATATCAATTACAGGTAAGAGTATGTCAGCTATCCACACCTCTGAAGCACCTCTCAAAATGTGATTAAATGGATTTCTCAATTTTGGCTGATACCCAGTAACACTTAAAGGACCTTTAGCAATTAGCTATTCAAGATCAAACCTTGCACACTCCTCAGATGATATTCAATAAATTGTAGCACTAAAGAACACATGTGTCATAAAAACAGAATGTCTCTATAAACATAAACTAGTGTCCCAATGGTGACATATAGTCCAAAGAAAAGCATGATAATCCACAGTAAATGAATGTGAACAGTGTAACAGTCCCTTCTGCTTCCCAAATCTCAATTCAGATGTCATCAAACTCATAAAAGGATGGGGTACGCTTACCGGAACTGTTGGATTCTACTGCCATGAGCATAGAATCATTCGAGTGCCCACCCTGGGCAGGTGAATGAAGTGGTTGAAGGCAGATGGAGCCTCTATGAGGCCTGGATGTCACCTCAGGATACACGGGAAGTGGGACAAAGCCTGGTTCCAAGGTTGAAGGTGTTTTCTCAATTCCCGAAGGTATATGGAAAAGAAGAGGGATGCCTCCACATGGTGTAAATCAGGGTATTTTATTAACTAAAAAAACGCTATACATAAAAGTGATCACAAGTATAAAAAAGGCAGTGTACAGGGTATAAAAACCGCCCTACGCGTTTCGATCAAAAGACCTTCAACAGGGGCATAGAAGACCCTCATAACACTGCCCTGCTTTATAAAATACTATGAAGTTACTAAGTAATTACAGGACCAATCAGCTGTGAGAACATTAACAATAGTGAATCTTATTGGACGGGAAGAGGGTCCCATGATGGGGTGTGGCCAACCCTCTCCTGGAGTCCAATCAATACGTATATTTAGGTATGGTTACAAACTTATAAATCTGTCCACCAATGGTAAAATAACAAAATTTAATGACCTTATTGGGATCCTAGGTGGGCGTCTCGTGCTGGGAGTCCGGGAAGCCGGCAAACCTGAGCACGTGACACTGACTTCCGGAAATATGTGTGTCTAGTGTGGGGGTTGCTTGGCAACCCCACACGCTGTGTCGGAAAAGCCCGCGAAACGTCTACCGCGTGTTTGCGGAGCCGTCACGTGACGATCAGCTGCTCTCCCATGTGGTGACTGACGTCACTCACATAAGAAGAATGTTGCCAAGTAACGGCGTGCGCCCTGTTGCGACGCGGGGAATCCTCACGCTACGATCGCCTGACGCTCAGCTGGTCTCCAACGTGACTGCTGACATCAGTTCTACGGGGGAGTGTGTCTGCGTGCAGGAAACCCTAGGCGCACGGCTGATCTTCCGTGTGTCAGCCGACGTCAGCCAAACAAGGGGAACAAGTCACCATATAGAATCAACATATGCATCTTGCTAAAAAACGTGTAAAAAGAAGAAGGATCATGTGATCACCCTGAGAGGGGCACATGATAGGTTCGGAACCCAAATGAATAAAATAAGATAAAAATGAAAAAATATAATGAAAAATGAAATAAAAAATAAAAAATAAAAATGAAATGGAAATTAAATAAAAAATAAAAATGAAATGGAAATTAAATAAAAAATATAAATGAAATGGAAATGAAATAAAAATTAAAAATAAAATGGAAATGAAAAAAAAAAAAAAGGGGGGGACAAGACCAGAATATAAATGTACTTTACTGTATCTTCTCTCATATTAAATTCTAACAGTGGGGTATATTACAAATATGGAATGGGTGATGTATGTATGATGAATAAAATAAAAAATATCTAAAAAATGAATACAAAATGAAAAATAAATAGACCCATTATAGGTCTAGATACTGTAAAATGGGGTGGAAAATGGAATGGAAAAAGTACACCTAAAAATGAAAACTAGGAAAGATTGATAAATGAGTTCAGATCCCACTCCACATTGAGCCCAAATGGGAAATAAGATCTGAGCTCATGTATCCAGTACGTCTCTAACTTAGAGACCCCCCGTAAGCGGGACTCCCCCCCGCCAATGGGGGACAAACCTATCAATCACTTGGAATGTACTACCCGTGGGGTCCTTGTTGTGGTGTAATAGGTAATGTCGAGGTACCGTGTGCTTATCTTTGCCGCCTTTAATACCAGCAATGTGTTCATTCATGCGTATGGTGAACGTCCTAGTGGTCCTACCCACATATTGCTTTTTGCATGGGCAAGTAAGCAAATATACCACATATTGTGTGGTGCAGGTAGCAAACTCCCTCATGTGATAAATACGCAGAGTGGTGGTGGAACTAAAAGTGTCAGTTTTGCGTCTCACTATGGTATTGTGTGCGCACACATTACACCTGCGGCATGAATAGAAGCCCTGGCACTGTTGGAAAAAAGAAACTTTCTTGGGGGGTCTATAATGTTAGGGGCAATTTGTCCTTGTATGGAACGAGCACCTCTGAAAATAACCCCAGCATTTTCAGGTAACGCTGGACCCAGGAGTCTATCACTCCTAAGTACTCCCCAATGTTTTCTGAAAATGGCCTTAATTTCTTTAGACTGGGTGGAATACGTAGTGAAAAAAGACCATTTTGCTCTAGAATCAGAGGTGATAGTGGAACGTTCAACCAATGTGGAGTTCCTATCAATCTGGGAAACGTTATTAATTTCAGCATCTAAATCATCTGCATTATATCCCTTAGCCACAAATCTATCTTTCAATATGTGGGATTGAGCATAATAATCAGAAATGTCAGAGCAATTACGACGCAGTCGTAAAAACTGGCTGCGTGGAACAGACCGTAGCCACTGAGCATGGTGGCAACTGTCAGACGGGATATACCCGTTACGATCTGTGGGTTTAAAGTAAGTTTTAAACTCTAAATGCTGATCAACTATCATGATTTCTAAATCCAAAAAGTGAATGGAGTCTATGCTGGCCTGCTGGCCTCATAACTGAGGGAAATCCCACGGTCATTCGAATTGAGAACTGCCATGAAACAATCCAAAGACTCGTGGTTTCCATGCCATAGGAGGAGGATGTCGTCAATATACCTGACCCAGAGAACTAATTCTGGTCTCTGGGAAGCATAGACGACATCCTCCTCCCATTGGGCCATGAAAAGGTTGGCCAAACTGGGGGCGAATTTGGCCCCCATGGCCACACCCTTTTGTTGTACATAAAACTGGTTTTGGAACCAAAAGTAGTTGTGGCTCGTGGCAAAACGCAAAAGTTGCATAATAAAATTCCGCTGTAATAATGGCAAGCTGTTATTGGAGGATAGATATTTTTCAACTGCATCGAACCCCAAATGATGTGGTATACATGTGTACAAGGCGGCCACATCAGCTGTGACCAAGAAGGTTCCTTCATTCAGTTTTACATTTTCAAGATGTTTGATAACATCCCTAGTATCCTTGAGGTAGGATGGGATGGATTGAACCAGTGGTTGAAGGTAAAAATCTACATATCTCCCTATCCTCGAAGTGACCGAGTCTATCCCACTGACGATGGGTCTGCCAGGGGGACAGACTGGGTCCTTGTGGACTTTAGGGAGATAATATATTGCAGGGATCCACAGAACAAGGGGCACGAGATAGCTTTTCTCCTTTTTATTGAGAATCCCCAAAGAGAACCCTTCGTTGACTAGTTTGACTAAGGCTCGTTTGTACTCAGATAATATCTGGTGCCTCAAGTTATGTTCCCAGCTCTTAAAATATGGATGGGGGGACTGTGACAAGCAAACACTTAGAGCCAAATACAGAATTGATAGCCTTGGGGAACCTGATTAATGAAGGTAAACATGTACAAAGACTGATATATGTATAGGGAAATTCTACGTATTTGAGTAAGGGACCTGTAGATATCCATACTATTGTGTCTGAAACTTTGCAGTGCTGTTGCAAGCCGACTATGATGGAAAAAGCCGAGATGTAAGGAAATGGTGAATGGACAGTCCACCAGGCAAAAGAACCTATGTGTCAGGTGCGTGTATGGAGATCGAGATGCTAAGAGGGCTCCTCTTGCAGCTCGGCCACTGAAGGATGACTGAGCAAGCAGAGCAGAACTTGCTGTGTTCAGGTAAACAGAGAAACCAGGAGCCAGGCCGGGGGTCATACACAGATAAGTCAGTCCAGAGCATACACAGGGGCGAGCCAAGGTCATACACAGGCAGGGTCCAGGTACAAGCCAAAAGTCAAGCCGGGTGATCAGGAAGCAGAAGCTGAGTCCAGGAGCATGCCAAGGGTCAAACTAGGAGATCAGGAAGCGAGGTCAAGGCAAGCCAGGTCACAACGGGAATCACAGATCAGGAAGCAAGGTCAAGGTACACAAGGGAGCTGAGGAGATAATCCAGCAATGTCCTGTGGTCACAGGCTGGCTTAAATAGGGCCACTGGCGCCAGTGTCTGTCACGCCACTTGCACTCCGCCGCACAGTGCAGTATTGCACTGCGCCGATGCGCGTCAGCATGCGCCAATGCACGTTGATGCGCGCCACACGCTCGTGCACATCTTGAGACCCTCCATGGGTGTCCATGAATGTTCTGGGCAACATTGCCAGTACTTGAATATAAATTAAAAGGGGTGTGGCGCTCCCTACCGGGTTAAATGGGATGATATGTGGGGGGGTTATCTGTTAGGTTGTATTATATCCCAAGGTGATTTTCCCCAATCATAATCCTATTAAAGGTACCTGATACCAACATAAAAATTAATTACCAAAAAAATAATATAAACAGCGAAAATAATTAAACAAGGGCTATCTTCAGTGGTTGTTCAAAAAGACCTTATATGTAAGGGATGTGTGCTGAGACCCCTACATCTGTGATAGGTCTGCACCATAAACCGCCACAAGTGAAATGACTGTAAACATATAAAACATCTAATGTGCTCTACCTAACCGGTGCAAATAATATACAAAACATATGATGTACTCTACCTAAACAGTGCAAAAAAATACACATTATTGATCAAAGTCCAGTGAGCTAATAATTGCATTATAATAACATTGCCAGTACCGTGACGGCCATGTTCCTGACGGTGCCTCCCCCAAGAGGCAGCCTCCGGATGCCCAACCTAGACCACCTCTCTGGGTACCTGTTGTGGAAATTCTGCAAAAGTCTTGGAGCATGTATATTATCCACCGGTTCCCAAGAATTTTCCTCTGAAGAATACTGTAACGAGCCCCTTGCTCGCTCGGTTCCACTCTCCCGACACTCCTCTGCTGCTACAGAATCAGATTGCAGATCGCAACATCTGATTGTTCGGTCATCCAATGCTCCGGGATTAGAACTACAGCTATGTGCCGTTCTAACCCAGTTTTGATAGCTCAGAACAAACACCAGGCAGGCTGTATGTAAGTTCAACCAGGAATCTCTCTATATTGACAGGAATACAGTCTCTTTTATACAATAAAAGAGGAGGTGCAGACCTCATATTACTCTAACAATACAGCTGTAACCTAATTAACCTAATTAACATGAGCTAATTAACTAATCCCTTTAGACAGCCTAGATGACTCAGACATGACCTTTAGGCCAGACTGGCCATCTTGTAGTTTAGAAAATCCAATCAACATTATCACAATAGCAGAGTTAATTAAACACAAACAACAATGGGGATCTAATGACTCTTAGATCCCATACTAGAGACTTATTTACAATACACATTTTAGCAGACAACAGACAGGTAGCTGGAATTGATGACATTAGCATTTAACAGTAGGAGTCCCAACGGTATGAATCAGTCACTATTCTAATATGGCAAATCCAGGGTCCCCAGAGTCTGTGTGTCCTGGGGGACCAGGACCCAAATCCACAGTAATACCACCTCAAGGGTCCCCAGGCATACAGCTCACAAAGAGCACCGTTCCCCCAAATGCCAGGGCCCACGATCGATCGGCAAGAGGCTAGCATTCAGTCCCCTCCAAAAGTCTCTCTCCCAGCTAGGTCTGTCACATTTCTCCCCTTTTGGCAGGAGACTAACACAGGAGGAGACCCCAGACGGGTTGACTCCGAAGTTAGTCAGTAGTTCCAGTCCTCTAACGCCTGTACCCACAAAGTACCCCAAACAAATTGTTCCAAACAAAGCATTACTCACCCAGTCAACCTCTGCCTCTCTCAGAGAACATATCTGCCGCTGGGGAGAGGCCTGGACTGGCCCTTCTCCCTTGAGTCCTTTCTGCCGCTGGAGAGAAGACAGGGTGTCTGGGCTCACTCCGTCATGCTGTTGGGGATCTGGGCCGACTGCCCAGCATCCTTGGGGTATACAGGTGGAGACTGAAGTCCCATCCACCTTCACAGGAAATCCATCCTCTGTTAGTTGAGGGCAGAGTCCAGCAGTACTCGGCCCTGTTGCCAGCCCTTCTGCTGGAAACCCCACACCATCTGCTCCGGCTAACTGTTGGGGAGGGAGGCCGACTGCCCCGCCTCCCTGGAACTCTGTAGTTGTTGCCAGTGCTGGGCAGAGGTTGGTAACACTCTGCCCTGTTGCCAGCACTTCTGCTGGGGACTCTGCATCCTCCGCTCCAGCTAACCGTTGGGGCAGGAGGCTGGCTTCCTCAACTGGTATTTCCTGATAGTCCCAGGCAAAGGGAGCCCAACCCTGCTGCTGAGCAGAGTCTAGCAGCTGTCTGTAGGCCATCTCAAGCTCCCATTCCTGAATGGCCAGAAACTCCAAATCTTCCTGTGCCCAGTGCACTTCCGAGACACTCAGTCTCAGCTCTCTGTGCTCCATTTTTTCCTCCAAACGCCACTCCCGATCACTCCCAAAGTCAGGGTCCCTGGACAGCCTCCAGTACAACAATCCCAGGCCATCATAGTCAAAGCCTTCCTCGGGGCTGTCATCCGCTGTCCACGGGCACACTTGGGCTACATACCACTGGAGGGCTCTGTAGCTCTCGTCCAACCGCATTTCTGCCCGGATCAGCCTGCTTAACTCAGCTGTCCACTCCTGGTTCGGCTGTTCCCCCAATAACAGCAATCGTACTTGATACTACGACCAGTACCTTACATGGATGGAGGGGAGAACTTTTCCCTGGTTTCGCTGCTCATGGGCTAACGCTTCCTTCCAGAGTTCGCAGCGGATAGAATCAAACCATCCTAGCAGGAACTGCTCTGATACTGGTCCTCTGTGCTGTATCTGCATCTCTCGCAATCTCCTTCTGAATTCCTCATCCATGGTGGCTGGTATCTCTCCTCTCCTGCTATCTGGACCTTGGATCCAGGTGATGGTTTGGATGTGTTTACGGCAAGGAAGCACGATCCCACCATTCCCTCCACGGCTCTCAAGTAAGTCTTTCAGCGTGGCTCTCCTGCAGGCTGGTTTGGAGTGTCCCAGTAACTGGAGAGCAAATCCCACGGCTGCCAACCAAAGTAACGAGCCCTGACACTCCTCTGCTGCTATAGAATCAGCAGTATTGCACGTGCACCGATGCGCATCAGCATGCGCCAATGCACGCTGATGCGCACCACACGCTCGTGCACATCTTGGGACCCTCCATGGGTGTCCATGAATGTTCTGGGCAACATTGCCAGTACCGTGACGGCCATGTTCCTGACGGTGCCTCCCCCAAGAGGCAGCCTCCGGATGCCCAACCTAGACCACCTCTCTGGGTACCTGTTGCAGAAATTCTGCAAAAGTCTCGGAACGTGTATATTATCCACCGGTTCCCAAGAATTTTCCTCTGAAGAATACTGTAACGAGCCCCTTGCTCGCTCGGTTCCACTCTCCCGACACTCCTCTGCTGCTATAGAATCAGATTGCAGATCACAACATCTGATTGTTCAGTCATCCAATGCTCCGGGATTAAAACTACAGCTATGTGCCGTTCTAACCCAGTTGTGATAGCTCAGAACAAACACCAGGCAGGCTGTATGTAAGTTCAACCAGGAATCTCTCTTTATTGACAGGAATACAGTCTCTTTTATACAATAAAAGAGGAGGTGCAGACCTCATATTACTCTAACAATACAGCTGTAACCTAATTAACCTAATTAACATGAGCTAATTAACTAATCCCTTTAGACAGCCTAGATGACTCAGACATGACCTTTAGGCCAGACTGGCCGTCTTGTAGTTCAGAAAATCCAATCAACATTATCACAATAGCAGAGTTAATTAAACACAAACAACAATGGGGATCTAATCACTCTTAGATCCCATACTAGAGACTTATTTACAATACACATTTTAGCAGACAACAAACAGGTAGCTGGAATTGATGACATTAGCATTTAACAGTAGGAGTCCCAACGGTATGGATCAGTCACTATTCTAATATGGTAAATCCAGGGTCCCCAGAGTCTGTGTGTCCTGGGGGACCAGGACCCGAATCCACAGTAATTCCACCTCAAGGGTCCCCAGGCATACAGCTCACAAAGAGCACCGTTCCCCCAAATGCCAGGGCCCACGATCGATCGGCAAGAGGCTAGCATTCAGTCCCCTCCAAAAGTCTCTCTCCCAGCTAGGTTTGTCACATTTGACAAGAAATTGAGTCTGCCTACCTCTTCTCCGGCAGTCCAGGATGACTTCAACCTCATATTCAGTGTCGTTACCTATGGGAACTGGTGGAGGCGGCAACTCCTCTCTTCCCGAAAATGAACTTGGCACAACTGGTTTTCAGTAGGAAGACATGGAACACCGGATGGATCTTGTAGGAGGGCAGCAAAGTGAGGTCAAAAGCCACAGGGTTCACCTCCCTCTTGATTTCAAATGGACCCACAAACCTTGAACCAAGCTTCCTGGAAGGACATAAAAGTTTGAGGTTAATAGAGGACAGCCATTCCTTGTCACCCACCTTGTAGATGGGATTCCCTCTCTTTCTTCTGTCATATTGTTTCTTGAAGTCTTCCTGAGCCTTTCGCATGGTTCTTTGGAGAACTTGGTAGTTAGTTTGGAAGAAGTTTATTCTATCCTGAACGGCTGGTACTGTAGATACAGGAATGGTGTTGGGTAGAAAGGATGGGTGGAAGCCATAGTTTGCCCAAAAAAGTTACTGATCGGTGGCCGTGTGAATGGTGTTGTTATAGGCAAACTCAGCGCAAGTCAGCAAGGAGGCCCAGTCATCTTGGGAGAAGGAGTAGAAGCATCACAGATATTGCTCCAGGGTTTGGTTTGTCTTCTCTGTCTGGCCATTACTCTGAGGATGATAAGCAGAGGAGAGGCATAACTCAATTGACAGGATCTTGCAAAGATTCCTCCAGAAACCAGAGGTGAATTTTACCCCTCTATCGGAGATTATATTGTCAGGTAGTCCATGTATCTAACTATCTCTTTGATGAAGATTTTTGCTGTATCCGTGGCGGAAGGTGTACCGAGCATGGGTAAGAAGTAGGCCATTTTTGATCGTCGGTCCACTACTACCAAGATTGTAGCGAAATTCTCTGATGGAGGGAGATCAACTATGAAGTCCATAGAGATGTTTTTCCAAGGCGTGCTCTGAGACTGGTAAGGGTCTTAGCAGATCCCAAGACCTGGTTTTGGAACCCTTGTTACGCTGGCAAATCAGACAGGAATTAACATATCTTTTGCAGTCAGATCTTAGGGAAGGCTACCACAGGTATCGTTGGATGAGGTCAATCGTCTTCCGGACCCCAAAATGCCCGGCCAGCTGGTGGTCATGAAATTTCTTTAAGGCCTGTAGTCTGACTTCCTGGGGAACAAAAATTTTGTCCTGATGCCACAGGAACCCCGTGTGTCTCCTTAAAGTTGAACTTCCTGGCTCTGTACACTGGAGAGAGGCTTGAACAATAGATGCTCTTAGGTCTGGCTGAATTAGAAGAAAGTTTTGAGTGGACAGGATTGTGCTGGGAGTGGTTTCTTCAGGAGTGTCTGGGAACATCCAAGACAGAGCATGAGCTTTCCATTCTTAGATCCGGGACGATAAGAGATGTGAAAATGAAATCTCGAAAAGAATAACGCCCACCACGCTTGGCGCGGTCTCAAACATCTGGCAGTCCTAAGATACTCTAAATTTTTATGATCGGTAAATATCATGATGGGATGTGCTGCACCTTCAAGTAAGTATCTCCATTCCTCCAAAGCTTTTTTAATGGCCAAAAGCTCCCGATCTCCAACATCATAGTTTCTTTCTGGTTGCGTCGTTTTTCGAGAGGAAAAGGCTACAGGATGTAACGATGATTTGGGGCCTTGTCGTTGAGAAAGAATAGCTCCTGTGGCCACTTCAGATGCATCGACTTCTAGAATGTAGGGCAATGCAGGATCAGGATGCTGAAGAACTGGTGCTGAGACAAATACTGTTTGAAGGCTGTCAAAAGCTGCCTGAGCCTCCGGAGACCACTGAAATCTGGAATGCAAAAGGGTTAGTTGGGTAATGGGTGATATAATGGCTGAAAAGTTCTTAATAAATCTTCTGTAGAAGTTTGAAAAAACGATAAATCTTTGAATGCCCTTCTTGTCTGAGGGGGCAGGCCATTCCAGGATTGTTTTTACTTTCTGGGGATCCATGGCCACTCCTTTACTAGAAATGACAAGACCCAGGAAGTGGATAGTTTCTTTTTCAAAGTCGCATTTTTCGGCTTTCACGTACAATCCATGCGTACTTAGAATAGTTAGCACCTTCTTCATGTGAACTCAATGGATCTCCAGGTTGGCTGAGAAAACGAGGATGTCATCCAGATACACAATGAGGAAGTTGTCGAGATGGTCTTGGAAAATATTGTTCACGAAATGCTGGAACGTGGCTGGAGCATTGCATAGTCTGAACGGCATTACCAAATATTCGAAATGTCTGAAACGTGTTCGGAACGCCGTCTTCCACTCGTCTCCCTCACGGATGCGAATAAGGTTGTAAATCCCTCGTAAATCCAGTTTAGAGAGACTCAGTCAGAACAGAATCTTTGGAAGAGTTCCGGGTTGAGGGGGAGTGGGTAGCAATTTTTGATGGTGATTTTATTCAGCTCTCGGTAGTCTATACAAGGTCTTAACATTTTATCCCTTTTCTCGATGAAGAAAATGGCAGCACCTGCAGGGGATGAAGAGGGACGAATAAATCCTTTTTCCAGGTTTTCATCGATATATAGTTGTAATGTTTCTAGTTCAGTCTCTTACAAAGGAAAAATACGACCAAAGGGCATTTCGGAACCTGGAAGCAATTGAATAGGGCAGTCATAGGGACGGTGGGGTGGAAGGGAATCCGCTCCTTTCTTGTCGAACACATCCAGGAATTCTTGGTAGGCAGAGGGTACATGTGGGTTGGCACAAGAAACGGGTTGTATGGTCAGGCAGCTGGTGACATCCTTAGGACTAGGGGCAAGGCAATGTTGCTGACAGTAGGCAGATCAAAACAGAACTTCATTCTTGAGCCAGTCAATGTGAGGGTTGTGTGCTCCTAACCGGGGGACTCCCAGAATGACCGGAAACAGAGGAGAGTACAAAACATCAAAGCGTACCAGTTCTTTATGGCCGGAATTGGTTGTCATAGGGATTGGCAAGGTCTCATGGGTAATCAGTCCAAAACTGGGTAGAGATCCATCAGCCAAATGAACTGTTAACTGCTACTTCTTGGTAACAAGGGGAATTCCAAGTCCTTTGGCCAAAGTTAGGTCTAAGAAGCACCTACAGGCCCCAGAGTTGATGATTGCTGAAAGTCGGATCTCTTCTTTTGCCATCGATAGAGAGATAGGGAGAACAGGGTGAGATGAGGTAAGTCCTGATACTTGACAGTGTGTAGGAGGCTGGTAGGATGGTTTCTTCGGCCTGAGGTGGCAATTTTGCAAGAAATGGCCATTGTCTCCACAGTAAAAGCAACAATTCGCCTGTCGGCGGTAGAGCCTTTCTTCAGGTGACAGAGCAGGGCGGAACAGACTAATCTGTCTGGGCTTGACTTCAGACACAGGAAAGCTGAGGGGACTGGATGCCAGAGAAAAGGGAGTTTCAGGCAGTCTTTGGGTTGTTGGAGATTCTGGGACCTTTCAGAGAAACGTTCACGTAGGCGCCTATCCAGCTGTATGGTTAACTGGATGAGGCCCTCTAAAGTATCCGAGATCGCTACCGTGGCCAGCTCATCCTTGAGGAACTCTGATAAGCCCAATCGATATTGGTATCTTGGGGCAGCTTGATTCCAGCAGGTGTCTGCAGCCCATGTGCGGAAGTCCACTGTATAATCTTCTGTGGGACGTGGCCCCTGCTGCAGGGTGTGCAGAGCATTTCCGGACGTAGCTGTACGTTGGGGGTCATCGTATAGCTGGGCCATAGCTCTAAAGAAAGTGTCAACATAGTCAATAATGGGACTTTTCTGCTCTAACAGTCCGTGGGCCCAAACCTGGGAATTGGCCAAGAGTAAGGAAATAATGAGTCCAACTTTAATATTCTCTAGATAAAAAGTTCTTGGTTGCAGAGCCAGGAATAGCAGACAGGCATTTCCAAAGGCCCTAAACTTTCTTTCGGTCCCCCGAGAATCATTCAGGGATCGGCACACGTGGTTCAGGAGGTGGACTAAACACTGTGAGGGGAGATTCCTGAGACAGCGTAGCAGGTGGAGGTGGATCTTTGATCAGGAAACACAGGATCCAAAGATAAGTGTTGCAGACGACCCTCTAATTGAATATAGGAGCCTTGCAGTCTCTGCACTGCTTGGGTAAGTGCGGAGACCTGTTGGCACATAGCCTCTACAGGGCAAGCGCCTCTGTCGATCTCTGACATGGCTGGATTATACTGTCAGGTGCGTGTATGGAGATTGAGATGCTAAGAGGGCTCCCCTTGCGGCTAAGTGCAGCGTGTTCCTGGAGTTGGGAACAGGAAGCGCGGTGCCCAAAGAACCACGGTTGGCCAGGTGCTTGTTTGCAGTCCAATAAGTTCAGCCACTGAAGAATGACTGAGCAGGCAGAGTAGAACTTGTTGTGTTAAGGTAAACAGAGAAACCAGGAGCCAGGCCAGGGGTCATACACAGATAAGTCAGTCCAGAGCATGCACAGGGGTGAGCCAAGGTCATACACAGGCAGGGTCCAGGTACAAGCCGAAGGTCCAGCCGGGTGATCAGGAAGCAGAAGCAGAGTCCAGGAGCAGGCCAAGGAACAAACTAGGAGATCAGGAAGTAAGGTCAAGGCAAGCTGGGTCACAACAGGAATCATAGATCAGGAAACAAAGTCGAGGCACACAAGGGAGCTGAGGAGATAATCCAGCAATGTCTTGTGGTCACAGGCTGGCTTAAATAGGACCACTGGTACCAGCGTCTGTCACGCCACTTGCGCGCCATCGTGCATGCACAGTATTGCGCGTGCGTGTGCACCAATGCGCGCCAACGTGCGCCAATGCATGCTGATGCATGGCGCACGCTCGTGCACGTCTCGGGACCCTCCGTGGGCGTCCATGAATGTTCTGGTCAATATTGCCAGTACCGTGACGGCCATGTTCCTGACACTAGGACGGTCTATATCTGTCTGAAAAAGAGCATTATTACCTTTCAGCAATAGGTTATTGGAAAGGGGTTTGTACCAGGGGCTGCTCCAAACATGCCCCGCCCCACTTTTGGAAGCTCCAAGAAAATCCAAAAGGGGTGTCCTTAGTAGCATGCAGTAAAGTTGGGGATGCTTAGGCCATCCTGCAATTTATGTGTATAGAGAGTGGACCACACAACCCTCGGACATTTAAGAGACCAGATGTAAGTAAGGATACATCTCTGGATAAGCCACAAATAATGTGTTAGAATTCATATCAGTAGAGTAGAGTACAGTAAAGTAGTATAGTATCTCAGGTGAAAGGGTCATTTCCATTCATTAACGAATACTCCAGTTTCCTCCCACTCTCCAAAGACATGCTGGTAGGTTAACTGGCTCCTGTCTAAATTGGCCCTAATATATGTATGCATGTGAGTTAGGGACCTTAGATTGTAAACTCCTTGATTGCAGGAACTGAAGTAAGTGGGGGGCGCCTCTGAGTTAGACTGTAAAGTGTGTATTAATAAAAACACATAGTAACTTACATCTAGGTAAACAACAAACACATCTGTGGGTAAACGCTCTGTGGGGCATCCATAACACTGGTCAGTAGTGGGTATGCTGTCTCAGCTGTCTCAGCTGCTCTGTGGGCTCCGCCGGCTGGCAGGAAGATGGTATGGTGGTGGAGAGCTGGAGAAAGGCTTCTAACACTTCCTGGATTGCAGTGCTAGAGGGGATGACCTCACAGGCTTGATTTTTTTCAAGCTTGAAAAAGGAGCGCGCATTCCTCCCACCACCAGGGTGCTCCAGCCCAGAAACATGTCGTGATCAAGCCTGTGAGGTCATCCCCTCTAGCACTGTGATCCAGGAAGTGTTCCAAGCCTTTCTTCAGCTCACCACCACATTATCATCTTCCTGCCGGGCCGGGAGAGCCCACAGAGCGGCTGAGACAGCATTAAGCGTATATTGATTGAAGCAGGGCTTTTTTTCTCAAACAATAGGTGGTGGAACTCAGCCATGACCCCCCAAAACCCCTCTCCCCACACACACCCTCCAAATCACATCAAATAGTGGGTGTGGTCATACTTCACAAACAGTAGGAGGGTCTTAAAGGGGCATTAAATATCAGGATTGCATTACATACAGAGTGCAGAGTTCATGGGGGTTACACACAGAGTGCAGAGCTGTCACCTGTAAACACAGAAACCAGACTTCTGTGTTTACAAGTGATTGTGGTGAGCAGGCACCAAAGGGTCTGAGCCAGAGGTGGTGGAACTGGGTTCCACCAAGTTCCCCCTGAAAAAAAGCCCTGGATTGAAGCATATATCCACTGATCACTGTATAAATGACACTGGCAGGGAAGGGGTTAACACTAGGGGGCGATCAAGGGGTTAAGTGTATCCTAGGGAGGTATTTCTAACTGTGGGGAGAGTGGACTGACTGGAAGTACAGAGAGATCGCTGTTCCTGATCAGGAACAGACAATCTCACTGTACTCTCCTGTCAGAATGGGGATCTGTTTTGTTTACTGCCATTCTGAGGAGCGGTCGCGGGTGGCCAGGGGACAATGTGGCCACTGGACTTGCGCATTGGCTCCCCTGCTGCAGCCAGTGTCTTGTGCACGAAGCGACGCACAGGGCCGCCCTGCCGCAGTATATATGTCATTAAGTGATAATATTCGCTATTGTCTTCCTGCTTCTTCTCCCAGCCAATCAGGAAGTGGCTGGCTGGGAGCAGAAGCAAGGGGGAAGCCGCTGAGGAGGAGAATCAGGGGGAAGCCGCTGGCATTGCCTGGGACCTGAAGGGGGTAAGTACGGGGCTGGTGGGCAGACAGGCGAGCGATGGGAGGGGTTTGTGCGCCGATCAACCGAGTGATGGGGCAGGGTAGGGGGTTTGACCGACCGAACGGGGGGGTTTGACCGACGGACCCAACGGGGGGAGGTTGGGTGGTTTGTTTGCTGACCCCCCAAAAAATGGAGCACCGGCCACCACTTCCATCCATCTCGAATTTGTAGATGGGGAAATCGGTCCAGTTTTTATCCTTCAGCTAGTCGGCTGAACGAAATAGCTGAGCCCTGCGACATCACTACCCATATTTGCACAAATTCTTCTTTTTATACGTACACTCCTCTTGCTTTCCATCTTCCTCTGCTCTTTACATGTGTTCTTACTTTACTGTCTGATTTTTTTTCCTGCTCTTTTCCTGTATCATGTTAAGTTCCAGTCTCTAAGGGTTTACAGAATAAGGCACAGCCATTTACTCTCTCTGTGGTTTTTGACCTCCAATATCAGATGGAAACATTTTATGTGCTTATTATCACTAAAAGTATTGTGTTCTTTTCATTTGCTTACATAGAATATGGTGTGCTGCACTTTCAAGCCAAATTAATGGGTCCTGCAAATACATAATGCATGTAAAAATACATGGCAAGAAACATTAATGCAAGGTGCATAAAAGTGTACCTATCTTTTTTTTTTTTTTTGCTTGGACAGAATTGGGAATTAGAACTCCTGTCAGGTTATACTGCAGTTGGAGGCTTCTTCAGAGAGACTTTTTCACTTCCTGTGTGGTACAAAGGTTTTCCCCACAGGGGAACGATGACGCATTTTTTTTTTGTAGCGTTTCTCTCACTTCCCGGCAGGGCTGGTGCAAGGATTTTTGACACCTTAGGCAAAACCTCATTTTGCTGTTCCCTGACCCCACCCTCTTTGCCCTGCCCATGTATATGGTGGAGGTGTCAGGGGTGGAGATTTTTAGGGCGCTTTCTCATGCCAGCCGTGGTTCACATGTATATGGACAGGCTAGGGTAGTCTATGGACAGACTAGGGTAGTATATGGACAGGCTAGGGTAGTATATGGACAGGCTAGGGAGGTAAATGGACAGGCTAGGGTGGTAAATAGACAGGCTAGGGTAGTATATAGACAGGCTAGAGTAGGGTAGGCTGGTCATCTATCTATACCTTGCAGAACACAGATCATGTACACATTGCAGAGCACTCAACCTCTACTTGTTGGAGAACACCAATCATCTACATCCTGCAGAGTACTGCACCTTGGCATGTTGCAGAACGCAGATCATCTATACATTGCAGAACACTGATCAGTTACACATTGCAGAACACTCCACTTCTACATGTTGCAGAGCACCGATCACTCTCCATAGACTTTCAGCAGAGCGTTCTGTGTACTTCTGTGTACTTGGTGCGCTCCTGAGCAGCCCAGTATCCTCTGAGTAGATCGGTGTTATGTGATCAGTCTCCGCACATACACACACTGAGGACAGGATGGAGACAGCAGAGAGCAGACAGAGCGGACAGCCTCGTGTCCGGCCACAGTACAGGGAACACCCCCTCTGGAAGAGCCGTGGATGGCAAGCCCCACCCCTCCTCTGCAGCCCGGCCACTCACTGACCACCGAGATCTCTTCCCCGGCTGTGCACCCTGATCCCTGCAGGCAAACTAAAGCTTCCATGCCGTGCCCTCTCTTCTTTGGGGCGCAGGGTGGAAGTTTTAATTTGCCTGCTGGAGGGACAGGTATTTTAAAAATCTGAATCCCCAGCAAGTGGCTGGAAGTCAGATTTTGCTGCCCCCCTTCCTTGGCGCCCTAGGCAGCTGCCTGACCTGCCTATTGCTGGCACCTGCCCTGCTTCCCAGTAAAAGGTTGTCCACAGAACAGAAAGTGAAGGGGGATTTCTTTTCTTCTTGGTCAGTTTCTTAAAAGACCCAAACCAGTGTACCACAAACTATTGGCAAAAACTGCACTAATGTAAGTTTGTTGTATCTAATGGCATTATAGAGAGCTGGCAATACTTGCACTCTCAACTGGCAGCCTCATCTTAAGCAGCTAGTATTGATATTTCTGATGCCCTCCTCTTCTCTAACTCACTATCAAGCCGGAACCCAGGAATAGGAAATTGTGCAACACTCCCTTTACCTTAGTACAGTGCAGTGCCCAGCGTCTGAGTGACCAGTCACCATGCATCCATGTAGCATAGTTGGAAGACATGCACAGCCCTGCATCACAGACACAAAAATTGTGGTCTGGCAGTGGATGGGGGAGTTGGTGAAATGCATTCGGATGCTAAGTACTAACTACTCAGATTCCATCTTGTAAAGTGAACCCATTACTTTCCCTAGTATGCGCTAGATACAGGTTCACTTTAAACATTGTGCTAGGCAACTACAAACAGTTTTCCTGCAATTTTATCTCCTGCCCTGGCTCTTTAAATAGCATTTATCCTTAGACTCTGAATAAATATTTTGGATATGCATATTAAACTTTTAATTTACTGCTACATATGATTTTGCACCATATGGTGGTTTTGGTTGCTAATTCTCCAGGTTATTATTTTCAAATCACAGCAAAATATGTGCAAGTCACATGAATTAAAATGATCCTAAAATAGTATGACTGGAAATGAACGCAGTCAATTAGTGTGACAGCGCTTTGATTCCTTCATGATAAGCAGCTCATAATTTCAGAAATACTGTACTTGAGTGGTTATTTTAATGACTATTTTGGGTCATTTAATGTATAGAGTACCATGTAAAGAATAGCAAAGTTAGGGTATTTTTTATGAGTAATTTCATCGCTGAGTGACTACATTATAAAACGGGCTGTTAAATTTTGTTAATTTGATCTAATCTTCACATAAAGGACTGATATTGATAGCTCTAAATTGTGGAATAAGGAGACCTCTAGTGGTATCATTGAAAATGAACATCCAAACAGTCCTAATAAATCCAGATTCACGCCCCATCATATAGACTTCCTTAAATAACCGTGGTCCACAGTCAGTACATCAATATGCTGCTTTAGTGCTATATTATTTGTTTTCTAAATAAAAGCAAAAATTTTAACTATTAATAAAAAATGAGATAGCTTGAGTTTAGAGATAGCTAGAGGTTAGAGAGTTGTCTTAAATAAGATTAATTCAACAATGGGCGATATTTAAAAACTTTACCAATATGAAAAAAAAAAAAAACAGCAGTTTTTCTACATCTTGGTGCCACTAGACTTGCAGATTGCATGCCATACCTATTTTCACCCATCCTTCCTTCCAGTCAGAAATAAGGGTTTGTGTTATCAAACACACATATTAAAGCGGTATTAAACTCTGAAAAAAACAAAAAAAGCTTTCCCCTGTAAAGTAAAGCCATAATGTGCTAGTATGCATCACATACTAGCACATTATTAAAGGAGAAGTCCAGCCTGAGCTCATTTGGCTGGGCTTCTCCTATGGGTCACAGGAGCGCAATTCGTTTTGCACTCCTGTGACCGTTTTCCACAGAGAGCGGTCTGGAGTCCACTCTCTGCTGACGCCACTGGAATCAGTCCAGGCACCGCGTCATCCCGACAATAAAGTCTGGATCCACCAGGTGCCTGGACTGATGGCCATCTCAGCCTCTCAGCAAGCTGCTGAGAGGCTGAGACGGCCGCTCCTGCCCCTCCACAGCTCAGCGCTCCAGTGAGCACAGGGGGACAGAGCGGAGAGCTGCTGACTGACAGTCAGCAGCTCTCTGCTCGGGGAGCTGTGAGAATCAAGGCATAGGCGGTGTTTGATCGCTCTGTTCTCAGTGCAGAGGCGCCAGGGGACAGATGCAGCATGGGCCCGATGCTGCATCCACCTAGGTAAATATGAAACAAAAAAAAAACCCTAAAAAAATACTTCTCTGAAAACGAAGCCATCCAGCGGCGTGCTGTCACCACTGTAGGCGCTTCAATCTTCACCCGGTCTTCCTTCTGGGTTTATCCGCTGTGGCCGCTTGACTGGCCCAAGCTGTGATGACATCACTCCCACGCATGTGTGTGAGAGTTTTAGCCGTGGCACACAGCTCTAAAGGAACGAACGGGTATGCCATTCCTTCAGTACGCATGCGCTGGTGACATCACCGGCTGCTGCTGGCTAGAATATCTCCTTAACATAGTATTTTTAGGAGATATTCATTTTACCCACAGGTAAGCTTTATTATAAGCTTACCTGTAGATAAAAATAATGAATGAGAGTTTACTACTACTTTATTTCAGTGCAGTATATTTCAGTGCGTTAGTGCAGTTTTACTGCAGTATATCGTATTGTGTCAGTGGAGTGTGTCTGTGTAGTAAGTACTCAAGTTAAAGTGCACCAAACCCCAATTTCCATTGATTAAAGTGCATCCACATACACATTTCCTCATCTTTATTACATTTTGTTAATAAGTCCCCCCCCCCCTTACTACTACTTTATTTCAGTGCAGTAGATTTCAGTGCGTTAGTGCAGTTTTACTGCAGTATATCGTATTGTGTCAGTGGATTGTGTCTGTGTAGTAAGTACTCAAGTTAAAGTGCACCAAACCCCAATTTCCATTGATTAAAGTGCATCCACATACGATTTCATCATTTTTATTACATTTTGTTAATAAGCCCCCCCAGCATCATGTCTTGGAGGCCAACAAGGAGAGGGAGACGTTCCCATGGCACTGTGAAGGGGACCAGCAGTGTATGTGTCCACTGACAAAAGTGGATGTGGTCCATCCTCAGGCAGGGCATCATTTACTCTATTTAATGATGTTGCCTGTGCTATCCAGCCACAGCGTGCAGAGGAGGTGGTGGACTGGCTTACTAAACCATCATCATCCTCCTCATCCTCCCAAGTATAGACTAGTGCACAGTCCAACACAGCTGCCAGAGTGGCTTATTCTGCCTCCTTGTCCACAGCTACTCCTGCCATAGCCCCAGCATCAGGCATGGAGGAGTCAGCTAAGTTATTTGAACACAGCGTCAGTCACTTGCTCCTTGATGATGCACACCCATTACTTGATTCAGATCCTGGTTCTGAGGTTGAAGAAGGTAGGAACATGAGCCTACAGAGAGGGGAGAACACTGATAAACAACAAATTGGCAGTCATGTTCTCCCAGCCACAGCGTATTGCCAAGTTGGCTCCAATGATGATCAGGATGGAAGGGATGATGAATTCACTGACGTGACTTGGGTGCGAGGCACAACCCCCACGAGGCAGCCATCATGGAAAATTAGAGAGCAACCACCCTATTCCACCAGATTGTGGAGCTGTTATCTCCTGGCCCACTTCCCACAGCTCAGCTGTCTGGGCCTTTTTTAGCACATGTGCAACCGAGCACACTGTTGCAATTTGTGTCAATCTGTGCCCATCAGTGATGCCAGTCAGTGCTGCCTTACACTGCCCATCAGTGCCGCCCATCAGTGCCACCTATCTGTGCCACCAATCATTGCCCATAAGTGCCGCCTATCAGTGCCCATCAGTGCCAGCTATCCGTGCTGCCTATCAGTACTCATCAGTACTGCATATTAGTGCCTCATTAGTACACCTCATCAGTGCCCTTCAGTGCCATCTCCTCAGTCCCCATCAGCTCTGCCTCATCAGTGCCCATTAGTGCTGCCAGTCAGTGCCCATCAGTGATGTCAACCTGTGTCATCAGTGATTTTTTTTCCAAATTTTCAGGGTTTTTTTTTTTTTTTTTTTAGCAAGTAATTGAAATACCACCAAAAGAAAGCTCTATTAAAAGCTAAAAATTGGCCTGGGCAGGAAGAGGGTAAAAGTGCCCAGTATTGAAGCGGTTTAAATCACAGTCCCCCCTTTCATCACAGTCCCCTTTACATCACAGTCTCCCCTCTCCCCTGTATTGTATCTCTCCCTCACATCACAGTCCTCCCTTCATATCAGTCTCCTCCGCTTTATTTACATCAACCCCCCCAATTACTGCCGCACTTCATAGACCTAACAAACAGCAGGGCAAGAGGCTGCCGAAATCTTCAATTTAACAAGTGGGCAATTAGTGGCTAGGACTTCACGTCCTAGCAATCAATTACCTGCTTGTTAATTTGAAAAGTTGGGCAGCCCCCACCCTCCATTCAGGCCTACTGCTTTTCCTGCCCTCTGCCCTGCTGTGAGAATGGCAGCAGTGGGGTGGGATGCATGGATTTTGTTGTCGGAATGTCCAATCAATGTCCGACCGTGTGTACAGGGCATAACTCTGGCTTCATTTCTCAATGGACACTTTGTCCCACTGTTCTCGAGCAAGCTACTCCAGTTGCCTTAGGTTAGTTGGGTTCCTTTCTCTCAACTGGTAATTATAGCACTTTCCATAAATCTTCTCTTGGATTGAGATCAGAAAACACAAAAATAAGTATCCCAGAAATGTATTTGTTTTATATTTTTCTTACCTATTGCATGTTTTCAGTCTATTTTGATGATATTTGAGGTTTCATAAACAACATAAAAAAAGTGTCAGAATAACAAGTACTGTAAGCTTGTGGTATTGGTTCTTTACATTTTTGCCCTTTCGGTTTAGACTTTTTTGTGTTGTCTAAAAACAAAAAAAAAAGAACAGAACAGGACATGAAATACAATTTCATATTTTGATTAATATTCTTTTCCTTAATACAGTATATTGAAAGGTTTTGTTTTGTCAACAAATGTCGTTTTTTATTAAGCCTAGTGTAAAATGATCACATGAGATTCATTTATCTGATGTTCTCATTTTTCCTTCTCTGTGTGTAATAAATGCTTCTGTGTGTACATTGGGTAATAATGAAATATCTTTTGAATAGGCTTTAGTGTACACACAGTCCATTGTCTTATCTAAATGATAAGTACAGCACAGGGAGCAACTGGGATCTTTTTAAAAGCTTCCTGCTTACTGTGTTGTTTCTAATTTTATTTTGCTATGCAGCAAGGGGAAATTGGAGGACAAGTTGCAGAAATCAACATACTAGTATGTCTCTTCCTGAAAAAGTCTGCCTGATACCATTTCTTATGCATTAGGCTCTGCTTTAAAATCACAAAAATGCCAGTTATTACAGCTGTATGATTGGGTCATCATTAATTTCTGTCTTATCACTTGAACTGTCGAATATATTTTCAAACCAAAATACTGGGACCTGACAAGATTGTCTCCTCAAAACATTAAGGATAACCTCAGCTTGGATTCACATCTTCTCTGACCCTGGGACTCTTTGTTTCAATACAAATGTATGTCCTCTGTACAGTAAAACCTTGGTTTGAGAGTAACTTGGTTTGAGAGCATTTTGCAAGACAAGCAAAATTTTAAAATAGATTTTGACTTGATATACAAGGGATGTCTTGATATAAGAGTAGCGTCATGTCACAACTTAGTGTAAAAGAGAAGAGAGGCACCTCTAAGTGTAGCAATATGGTTACATTTAATGAAGGTACAACATTTAGCAACTAACATGCTTGATGATTAAAAGAGGCACATCTAAGTATGCAGGCATCCGGAGTAAAGCTGTCCACATAGACCGTCCTCTGCAATGCCATTAACGTCATCTCTTCCACGCTGCGCTCCACGAGCGATTCAAGCCTCGCTTTCAGATCGCTCTCCTGCAGGGTAGTCTTCCCAGTCACAATTGCAGACTGACAGTGTTGAGACCCGTCGGTGTGGGGGATGGTCTATTAGGTAGATTTACTCCAGATGCTTGTATACTTAGATGTGCCTCTTTTAATCATCAACCAGAGAGTTGTTAAATGTTGTACCTTCATTAAATGTAACCATATTGCTACAGTTAGAGGCGCCTCTCTTCTCTTTTATACTCTGTAGCTCCTGATGGATTTTGCTTCTAATCTCCTTGTGGAAGCTATCATTTGTGGATGAACATTTTATGGTTACACAACCTATCACACTGCTATAATATTTTTATTTGGACTATAAACTGAAGGACTTATGAATAAATGGTTATGTGATGAATCATTTGAGTTTCCATTATTTCTTATGGGAAAATTTGCTTTGATATACATATGCTTTGGATTACAAGTATGTTTCCGGAACGAATTATGCTTGCAAACCAAGGTTTTACTGTATTTGATATTATTGCCTCATCAGGCACGTTGAGGCAGCCTTTATTATCTTTTATTACATTTTTCCTTTAAGAAATACAAAACAATATTCTCCACCAACATTTATACATTTAATACATTTATGTATTAACATATTTATTTATTGACTATTTATTGAATTTTTAACATTATTAAAAATTACATTTCCTTTTTCAATCTGTAATTTTATGTAAAATTCAATGCAATATGGCAACCTGGAGGCATTCTGTACAAGGATGGTGTACGGAACGCTCCCCAGAAATGTATTTTCTTGGACACAGACAATTTCTTCAGAATAGCAAAAGGTAGGAATCTGCAACAAAGTTTGTTAAAATCCCTGCAATATATATTGATCACCCAGGATGGAATTGTTTTGTTTGCATTAAAAGTGGAGTTACTCTTTAATATGGGTCTAAAGGCTGACCTTCAGTTTGCAGCATGTCTCAAACATAGCAATGGACACACAGAGCGGGGTCCAGGATCGAGCACACACGAGTGTCCCCATAGCTAGCGGCTTGCTACCACTCAGCAGGGTAGAGAAGCCCAGATCACTGGCAGGGGACCTGAGAAGAGGAGGATTAGGCTGCTCTGTGCAAAACCATTGCACAGAGGAGATAATTATAACATGTTTGTTATTTTTTTCATTTACTATCACTTTAATTATAGCTGCAATACAAATTGTATCTATGTTACATTGCTGTTATGAAATGGTCCTTTTAGGCAACTTTAGCTGTAATCATGATGTGGGAGAACCTAAATAAAACATTGGAAAAAAAAAATTCCCAACTAGTGAACAAAAAAAAGACATTTCTTTTACAACGGATGGTTTTTTGCACAGTTGAACAGAGCAGCAAAAATCAACATCTCCGTGATCATGAAAAATCATCAGGAATTATGATAAGAATCTGACTATTACTTACACTATTGACAAAGTTTCTCTAATCATATTTGGACAACAAATAGCATTAACAAAAGATATTTAAAGCCCACTTAATTAAAACAGTAATAATTCTACGTTTACATGTCAACCCTAGAAGTCAAGCAGTGGCCACAAATATCCCTCACAGATTTTCCCAAACTATGTCTAATCTGGACTAGGATTTGCTGGGCTTGTTTGGATTCTTCCATTGATTAGGGTTAAATTAGTGATCAAATGAGCAAAAAAAAAAAGCATGATGATAAGAGGAGAAAGCAGGGTGGCTGGAGATGATTTTATCACTTTGTTACATCACCCCCAATGTCCATTCACAGGCTGGGGGCAGATCTCTAATAGCAAGAGCCCAGAGGAGGGGAGTTGAATGATGCTGGTCATTTGTTCAATATGGAAGACTGAACACATCTTCTAGTGTGAACAGGTTTTACAAAATTTGCCTGAACTAAAAATCACATGCTTGTTTTCTAACAAAGTTGTGTAATCACATTGTCAGCACATATAATTTATTAAGTGGCTTTTATGAGAATGCAAGCCACATTACTGACACGGGTTTGTTTGTACAGTCACATGACTGCCATCAACAAAGCCATTATTAGGGCTCATGCATACTGGATGTTTTTACAGCTGCTGTTTTTGGCTTCAGGCATTTTTTTTTTCTGCAGCAATTAAACTCCCCAGCATGTTATCCTATGTGTCCATGCACACATGAAAAACGCTACTGCAAAACTGCTGCAAAACTCATTCCATAGCTACATCTTTCTACAGCTAACGCTATAGGCTATTTTAATGTAGCTCTGCCCCCCGTGGGGTCGCTGAGTGTAGTAGTTCCACCTGTCACCCTGGTCAGCCCGGCATTAACTTCCAGTCACTCCTCACTGCACAGTGAACAGTCCATCAGCTTGTTTTTGTTGTTTTATTGAGGGATTTAACTTGGATGGAGTAAAGGGAACATGGGATGCCCATATCAATAGCAAAAATAGCTAAGTAATTGATTGGAACTTCTATCCACAGTCTCTAAAGCTTCAGACTCCTCCAGCACAATGCTTCTTTAATGACCTGTTACTTCCTCTACTGTGTGATACTCTGGCACAACTAGCATGTTGTTAGGCCCCACTCTGAATAAGGCCTATCAGTTAAGGATTAGCCATTTGCTGGCAGGAGCCTGCAGACCCTTTTTGGTGTAGTAACCAATAGC